>NC_091963.1:29034973-29387473 GCF_031021105.1 Erythrolamprus reginae | reverse complement strand
AGGGGCGGTGCAGACCATAAATTCCGTCTTTGTGGTTGAAGTGGCTGTTGGTTGCATTGTTGCACCCCCGTTGCTATGCCTTGTGAATAGACATTGTTGATCATCTCTTGTACAGCTGGCGAGAGACCCTGCCAGGTGTCATGTTGGTCTCTGAGTCCAGCAGCAGTAGGGGTGAATGAAGCTGAAGGCCCTGCCTTGGCCTGGGGTGAAAACCCCCACAAGGGCCTGGAAGTGGTTGCAGAGCCCGGTCTACTCTGAATAGGCTGAGGCTGTGGATCAGCCTGGCGATCTGGGGACCAATCTCTCCCTGGTAGAAAACCCCCTGGGGCCATTGAGCTAGGAGTCAAGGGTCGTGGAAAATGACCCACACCTGGAGAAGGCCCAACATTCGAGGGGGGAGCCTGGAGAACTGTCTCCAATCGTTGCTCTAGGGCCAAGATGCGCTTCTCCGCCTCTCTGAGAGCTGAGGGAGAGGGGCCCTGTGAAGACTTGGGCTTAGATCTCCCCTTGTCTTTAATCTTGGGAGCGGGAGTCGAGGGGGCAGCTTGCTCACCACCAACATTTGACTGATCCATTGTAGTAGTCACAAAATGTCAAGCTTCACAAGAATAAGAAAAGCCGTTGTATACGTAGCCACCCACGAAGGCTGCCTGCGATGTGACAGCGATTAAAACGAGGGAGAAAATGGCCGCCGACGTTGACGAGGGACTCTGCCCGTCGCCCCACCCCTTCAGGCGAACCTTCGCGCCTTTTTTACTCTCCGTCCTCACCAACGTAAGAGGGGGGGGGTTTCCCGCTCAATTTGAGCCCAAAATGGCGGTCGCGGTAGAATAGGGCGGTAATGCACCGTCGCCCGTGCTCGCGCAACCCTTCCGGCTGTCAGGAAAACCTGAGGTCCCCGAGCCGTAGCCTGGCCAGCCGCTTTTCATTGCCTCTTTCCCTGAAGAGGAACTGCCGCTTATCAGCTGGGAGTCGGCTCCCAAGCGCGCGAGTGCGCGAAGATCCAAAGCCGGTAAAAACCTCAGCGGCGGCGGCATTAGCGGCGGCGGCGGCTTTTTTTCCCTTTTGCCGCAGAACATATGGTGAGCGGCTGTCAAACTGCCGAGCCGCATTGTCTCGGACTCCTGGCCTCTCTCTGTTTTCTTTTCTTCCTGGGGAGAGCGATCTCTCTAGGTAACTCCCCATCAGCCTCCCAGTGGGGGGGGCGGACCCCCCCACCTTCGGCTGCAGCCGGGTCTGGCCGCGGAGGCCAGTGACCCATGGCTGAACCCCCTTCGTAAAACTGTACCCGCTGAGGGAAGAGGTTTCCCGGGGGAAATGATGGGGGTTGTGCCCACGGAGGGCAGAAACCCCATTCTTCCTGTCAAGACGTTCCTGAAAAACAAGAAACACAAAATAAAACAGGTTAGTCAACAAACAACACATTTTATTCAATTTTTTTAACTAAATTATTTCACTACAGTAAACTCATGTGTCTCTCCAACGACTGAGTTTTTGAAACTGAGCCCTTGGGGGCAGGCAAGGGGCGGTGCCTAATTAACATGTTAATTTATTAATTTATAACTCAGTCTCTACCAATAGCATTGAGGGTTAACCCATCCTGGACTCTCCTTCCAGAAGCAGTGGAGAATAGAAATCAGATTGCTACTGGTAGTCATTAACTATAGCAACACCACCACCTAGTGATTAAATAGCAAATAAAATTAAGCAAGGAAGCAATGAAATGCACAAATATAATATGGCACAAATTCATTACATTCTTCATGCATTTTCCATTTTTTGTTTGTATAAAAGGTTAATACTGAAATGAAACAAGAAACTGGACACTGAGAAGAGAAAGCCTAAAAAAAGCTGAATGAACGAGACATTGAGAAGTGCTGTGCTGGTGCGAATTCTGAACCATTTCTTCACAATAATTTTTCAAGCATGCACAATTCTTAATATTCGTTTCCATTCTATTTTCTTCCCAGCAAGTGTATGTATATTAATGTTTCAATTAAAGAGCAATGAAGATGCTACTAAGGGGAAAGAATAGGGGAAAAACAAAAGATATTGGGATAACTTAATATGCTTAAAATAGAATAAATTTTAGCTGAGGATTTTTAATTTTTTTTGGTACTTTCATCTATTGAGCACACTCAGCCAATTCTGAAATCAAAAGACAATACTTCATGTATTCTTTACTAATGGATTTTGTACATACTTCATCAATATACATTGGTTCAGGTTCTGGTTCAATTGTTTCAACTTGAATTTCATCACTAAACTGTACCGTTTTCTTTTCAGACTTCACTGCAGAAACAAAAAATGAAAGAATACTGAACAAAGTGATAAATGTTTACAATGGAAAATAACTTTACATCAGCGGTTAATCTAGATTTAGAGTCCTACTACATTCCAAATGTCCAGTATCTTACCACAATCAGCCAAAATATTACCGTAACTTTTAAATCGCACTGGCAGTTGGCTGCCAGTTAGAAAAAAATAGAAATTTCAAGGGCTAAGAAGACTTTTCACAGAGGAGAAAATTAGTACGGCAAAAAAAATCAGTATGTAGTATCTCAGCTTCCACTCCAATTTAATTTGGTGAACTGAATATAATCTTTAAGTGAGTTATGTCTACATAATTGTCATCCTATCCAGCTTCATTTTATTAGTTGCCTAATCAGAATATAATGAGGTACAATGTGAAATGATTTGCTGAAAACAAGGTATGTCTTCAGCATTTTCATAATCTTCTATGAAAGCTATGATCATAAAATAACCTATAAACCTGGCAAATACTTATTTTTGACAAACACATACTGACTTCTGGTAATTTTTCATTGTTTATAAGGTGCTTAAACACTAATGCTTTTCTGATTAGTTCTATAAAATTACCAAGAACTGATGTCAGACCATTCTGCAGTTCCATTATGTGTGTTAATTTAGTTCAGCACTGACATCATAGTTTCATTCTTCTCTGACTGCTATTTTCTAAAGGGAATAAATATGCTAAGACATAAGATTTTCTCACATGGTTTATGGAAACTGTGAAAGGAATTTTTCAATAGCAAAATGAATGACTCAGTTAATAACAGACATGGCTGCCTGCAAACAATCTAGCTTCATCACAACAAAGATGGGCAGTCAGAAATGTCATGATTAAGCCTGTGCATTGCAATAATGTGAAAGGAAAGATTCAGAGCAAAAAAAAAGTTTTCTGTGCTCCTGTTCTCTCTTTACTTTCTACGTTGCCTGGTCTTACTTTATTTAATAGTTTGGCTCTAATTTTAAAGGTCTCTGAAAAGTAAGTGTGGTACTAATGGCAAAAAAGAAGGTATTCGTAAGAAAGAAAGGAGCCCTGGAAAGATCTGAAGGCAAAAGAATTGAGCTCAGCCAAGGGAAGATACCAGCTTTTCCCCATAGGAACAGCTAGTCAGCAAGCCCCAGCAAGTAAGCCACATGTATAGTATTACCAACAGCAAAAATAATAATGCCAGTAGTGTTGTAGCTAGCTCTGGCAATCATGCAACACGGCAATGGAAAGAGAAAAGTAGGAAGACTCAGAAATATGGAACTCCAGAAAGCTAGGGCATATTGCTGTCTAGGTAAATACCATATTTTTCGGAGTATAACATGCACCCCCCCACACACACAAAAAAAGAGGGTGAAAACTGGATACATCTTATACTACGAATTTAGCCCCATGTTGCATTTTTGGATGGTTCCAGGTGACAGGGATCCTCACTTCCACATGGAGCCTGATTCCCAAAGTGTCCTGGGAAAGTGCATTGAAAGCCTAGGGGAGGCTTTCTGGGAGAGGGGTGGATCAATGGCACTGGTGGCACAGAGTTCCCCTTCTCCCGTAGAGCTTTGGTTCCAATGGAACCAAGCCAGATCCTCCCTGAAGGAGAGATGATGCTGAGGACACTGCTGGGGGTCTGATTTGGGGTCAGCATACCTCACTAGACGAACTGGCCTGTCTCGCACTGGCAGCAGCGTAAAATCAGCTAGGCTGTCATGCCTAAACCGACAAAGCCGAGCTGACACTGCAACGAAAGGATTTTTAAAGTAAGCTTGGAGTCATCTGGAGAAAGGAACTAAGGAACGTACTGGAGCGAGAGGAACAGAACTAAGGGTGTTGCTGATGAGTGATTCAGCCGACTAGAGTTTGGATTGTTTTTTTTATTTTTTGACTACAAATAGGAAAAAAAGATTGAGGGAAAAATGGAGAGGAAGCGGCTAATTGGCAATGAGTACAGTAGCAGCAAGCTTTTGAAAAGACAGCAAAAGCCCAATGATTGAGGATTTTTAAATTTGACTATTAAACACAGAGTAAAATAAAGAAATAGAATATTTTATTATAAAGAAAAATATTTTCTGTACTAGTAAAATCCTTTTTGAAGATAATGATTTAGCCTTTTCCCATCTATCCATGGCTTTTCTTTTACTATGATACTTACTCATTTCTGGTTCAGCAGTAAGATCAGCGGTTACAAAATTGGAAGGAAATAATCCTGTCCCTTGATGGGTTTCACCTTTCCACCAGTTTGTATCACTATAAATGATGAAGAAAATAATTACTTAGAATGGAAAAACAAAGGTTCAAACAGTGACAAGTTGTGTTCCATTTCTACCCAGCAAAATACTGGATTAATTCTTGAAGTCACTAAATTAAATACACCCCCTTATCTACTTATCTGTAGGTTTATTAAGAAATGAATAATTCATATGAAACTAATAATATAGAGAGCAACTATGCAGAGAATATGGAACACAAAGAATCTTTAAAAAGCAGATTTCTCCGAGGACTCGGGGCGGCTCACAAAAACATAAACAGTGTACAAATACAATTTTAAAATACAATTTAAAACCCTTATAATAAAATAAAATAATCACACAACCAATCAAACCATACACCAGCCTTGACAATTGGGGTGTGTGTTAGTTTCACCATGCCTGGCGGCAAAGATGAGTTTTTAATAACTTACGAAAGGCGTGGAGAGTGGGGGCAGTTCTAATCTCTGGGGGGAGTTGGTTTCAGAGGGCTAGGGCTGCCACAGAGAAGGCTCTCCCCCTGGGTCCCGCCAGATTACATTGTTTAGTCGACGGGACCCGCAGAAGGTCAACTCTGTGGGACCTAATCGGTCACTGGGATTTGTGTGGCAGAAGGCGGTCCGGGAGATATTCTGGTCTGATGCCATGTAGGGCTTTGTAGGTCATAACTAACACTTTGAATTGTTGTACATATCTTAGCAGCGGCCAGGATAGTGTATGCACAAAATTGGAAAGGGGAAGATATCCCCAAAAAAGAGGAGGTAGTTAAAAAAATTCTGGATTGTGCAGAGATGGATATGATGACAAGAAGGCTGAATGATCAAGAAGAATCTGACTTTTATTCTATTTGGAACAAAGTTTATATATGGATAGATAAGAATAAAGATCAATATAAGGTTATGAAAACTGTGTGAATATAATCCAAAGTTATTGATATTTTTAGCTGTTGAAATTGTTGGTTTTGTTATTTTTCTATTTTTACCAATTTAATTTTAAGTATATTAGAATGTGTGAACAAAATTCTTCTTTTCAATTAGAATATTATTTTGACTTAAAGATTTAAGATTTTATCCTTTTTTCTGTATTAAAAATTGACTCCAGAAAAGAGGGGTAATTGTAACCCTTACTATGTGTTTAAATGTTTATATGTTTGTATGTCTTTTTATTGAAAAATTAATAAAGTTTTTTGGGGGAAAAAAAGAATTGTGACCAGAAATTGATTGGCAGCCAATGCAGGCCATGGAGTGTTGTTGAGACATGGGCATATCTGGGAAGGCCCACGATTGCTCTCGCAGCCTCATTCTGTACAATCTGAAGTTTCCGAACACTCTTCAAAGGTAGCCCCATGTAGAGAGTGTTGCATTGGTTGAACCTTGAGGTGATGAGGGCATGAGTGACTGTGAGCAGTGACTCCCGGTCCAAATAGGGCTGCAACTGGTGCACCAGGCGAACTCGGGCAAATGCTCTCCTTGCCACAGCTGAAAGATGGTGCTCTAATGTTAGCTGTGGAGGATGCCCAAGTTGCAGACCCTCTCTGAGGGGGGCAGTAATTTCCCCCCCCCCACTAGGGTGATGGATGGACAGATGGAATTGTCCTTGGGAGGCAAAACCCACAGCCACTCCATCTTGTCAGGGTTGCGTTTGAGCCTGTTGACACCCTTCCAGACCCCAACAGCCTCCAGGCAACAGCACATCACTTCCACTGCTTCACTGACTGGACATGGGGTGGAGATGTACAGCTGGGTATCATCAGCGTAATGATACCTCACCCCATGCCCTTGGATGATCTCCCCCAGCGGTTTCATGTAGATATTGAATAGTGGGGGGGAGAAGACCGACCCCTGAGGCACCCCACAAGGGAGTAACCTAGAGGTCAACCTCTGACCCCCCACTAACACCGACTGCAACCGACCGGAGAGGTAGGAGGAGAACCACTGTAAAACAGTGCCCCCCACTCCCAACCTCTCCAGCCGGCACAGAAGGATACCATGGTCGATGGTACTGAAAGCCGCTGAGGTCGAGAAGCACCAGGACAGAGGACAAGTCCCTGTCCCGGGCCCACCAGAGATCACCCATCAGCGCGACCAAAGCAGTATCCGTGCTGTAGCCGGGCCTGAATCCTGACTGTTGGGGGCCTAGATAATCGGCTTCTTCCAAGGACCGCTGGAGTTGGAAAGTCACCGCCTTCTCAACAACCTTCCCCATAAAGGGAAGGTTGGAGACTGGACAATAGTTGTTAGGAACGGCTGGGTTCAGGGAAGGCTTCTTGAGGAGGGGGTACACAAGTGCCTCCTTGTAGGGATCCAGAAAGGATCCCCTCCTCAAAGAAGCGTTGACAATCTCCTGGACCCAGCTCCCTGTCACCTCCCTGCTGGCCGAAACCAGCCAGGAGGGCTATGGATCCAGCAAACAAGTGGCGGAACTCACAGTTCCAATGGCCTCCCAGACAGATGGACAAGGACGGACCCCAGTCACCTCAACTGACTCTGTCAGTCGACACTGCTGTCCAGTTGGAGTCAAGATCCGTCTGAATCTGAGCGATTTTATCAGCGAAAAACAAGTTAAACTCCTCGGCACTACCCCACAAGGTCTCCCCAACTCCCCCGATTAAGAAGGGAGCGGGTTACCCTGAACAGAGCGGCCAGGCAGGATTCCGCTGATGCAATCAAGGCAGCATGATACGCGTATCTTGCCACCTTGAGCGCCACTTTGTAAGTCTTAATATGAGCTCTTACAAGTGTTCGGTCAGATTCAGATTTACTTTTCCTCCACCACTTCTCTAGATGTCTCTTCTGGCGTTTCAACACCCGGAGTTCCTCGGTAAACCAAGGAGCCCTCCGGGGTCTATTGCCAGAAAGAGGTCGCAATGATGCAATCCTGTCCAGAGCCTCCGCTGCAGCCTTATTCCAGGCCACAGCAAGAGACTCCGCCGAACTGTGGACAAGTGATTCTGGTAAAACCCCAAGCGCCCTCTGAAAGCCCTCTGGGTCCATCAGACACCTGGGGCGGAACCACCTAGTCAGATCCACCTCCCTGTGGTGGAGGATTGGAACATTGAAGTTGAGCCGCAGCGAGAAATGGTCTGACCATGACAAAGGCAACACATCTAAACCCCTTAGTCTCAGACCATCACTCAGCTGCTCCGAGAGAAATATCATGTCGGACACGTGCCCCCCCTCAGGAGTCGGACCCTCAACTACTTGGGTCAGGTCCATAGCTGTCATGGTGGCCATGAACTCCTGTGCCAGTCCAGAGGATTTGCCGAGTGATGGCAGATTCATGTCTCCCAAGACAATGAGTCTGGGGAACTCTACCGCCAGCCCGGCTACCTCCTCGAGCAGCACAGGCAGGGCTGTTGACACACAGCTGGGAGGCAGGTACATGAGCAACAGACCCACCTGAACCCCTAGGTCCAAATTCACAAGGAGGGACTCACAGCCCGCAATCTCAGGAGCGGCGAGTCTACGTAGGCTAATAGTCTTCTTGGCTATAATAGCCACTCCTCCCCACTTTCCCTGGGGTCGTGGCTGGTGCCATACCTGAAACCCAGCTGGGCATATTTCAGAGACAGGAACTCCTCTCCTTTGATGATGTTATTAATGTTAGGTGACCAATTTAAGTCTTGAGATATGATAGAACATAGAAATTTGAAGGTGTCTACTGTTGACAATGTATTGTCTAGTATTGTGAGAGGTGGTAGGGCAGGAGGGTTTTTCCTAAAGTCTACCACCATTTCTACGATTTTGAATATGTTCAATTCTAGACTGATCCAGTTACACCACAAAGTTAGTTGTTCAATCTCCCATCAGTATGAAGATACATCATTGTCTCGAATGAGTCCGATCACTGTTGTATTCATCTGCAAGCTTCAATAGTTTAACAGATGGATCATTAGAGATGCAGTCATTGGTACAAAGAATGAAGAGAAATGTAGAGCACATAGCCTTGGGGGAGGGCTGTGCTAATTGTACAGATATCTGATGTGATTTTGCCTAGCCTCACCTGCTGCTTCCTGTCTGTTAGGAAGTTTGTGATCCACTTACAAGTGTATTCCAGTATCGCTAGTTGATTTAGTTTAGTTAAAAGAATGTCCAGTATGATGGTTTTGAATGCTGAACTAAAATCTACAAAGAGGATCCTAGCATAGGTTTTAGAGATTCAAATCACTGTAGGATGTGCAGTCATATTAACAGCATCATCTGTCGATCTATTTGCTCAGTATGCAAATTGCAGGGGGTCTAACAGTGGATCTGTGATGGTTTTTAAGTGGGACATCACTAGCCTTTCAAAGGTTTTCATAAGTACAGATGTTGAACAACTGATCTGTAGTCATTCAGTTCCTTGATGGAGGGCTCCTTCGGCACTGGGATGATAGTTGAGCATTTGAAGCAAGAAGGAGCATGGCATATTTCTAGTGATTTGTTGAAGATGGGGGACAATTGGTCAGCACAGACTTTTAAGCAAGGAGTTATCTTGTCTGGGTCTGGTACTTTTCCCAACTTTTATCTGTGAAATAGATCTTGCACTTCTTTTCTGTGATCACCAGGGGTTGTGTACCCAATAGAATGGGGTCAGTTATAAGAGGTTTGATTGTTGTTGGTGTGTCTGGGCTGGAGGTGCTGTAGTTCCATTTCAAACCTGAAGTAGAACTTGTTGAGGTCATCTGCCAGTTTCAGATTTCCTTCAGCTTGGGAAGGTGGTTTGCTGTAACTGGTGATGTTTTTAAGAATTTTCCACGTTTGCTGGTTCATTTTTTGAGAACTGATTCCTTAGCTTTTCAGAATAGCTTCTTTTGCTGCTCTGATCTCCCTTATTAATACATTTCTGGCCTGGTTGTATAGCATTCTATCACCTTTTCTGTAGGCTTCCTCTTTGGAACAATGTAACTGTTTAGGTTTAGCTTTGAACCAAGGTTTATTGTTACTATATATTTGCAAGTTCCTGATTGATACACATAAGTCTCCACAGAAGCTGACATATGATGTTACCGTATCTGTGAGTTCATCCAGGTCTGCAGAGGTATTTTCAAGAATAGTTCAGTCCGTGCAGTCAAAGAAAGCCTGTAGCTTTAACTTTGCCTCTTCAGTCGAAATCCTCACTGATTTAATTGTTGGTTTTGTAGCTTTAAATCTTTGTCTGTAAGCAGGTATAAGCAATGATCAGAGTGGCCCACAGCTGCTTGTGGTAAAGACCGCAAAGCATATTTTGTGTTGTACAGCAGTGGTCTATAGTCTTCTTGCCTCTGGGGGGACAATTGACATGCTGAAAATATTTTGGAAGCTCTTTCCTTAAGTTACTTTTGTTAAAATCACCTAGAAAATCGCCAATGAATATGGATATTTGGCTTCAGCCTCCATAATCTGATCAGCTAGTTTGTAAAGCCTTGTTTACACTGGCTTGTGGCGGGATATACAGTAATCCCTTGTTTTTCATGGGGATGCGTTCCAAGACCACCCGCAGAAAACAAATTTACGCAAAGTAGAGGAAATATTTTTTTTATGTATTTAATGAGTATTTGGACTTTAAACCCTCCCTGTACTGTTAACAACCCACCGTTGCTGACTGCTGAGAGAGACCAGCTTCTCTCAGCTACTGCGCGGGCTGAAGGCCGCCATTGTAGTTTCCACACACACACAAATACAAACCGTCCTTGCCCCAGCATTCTTTTCCCTTTGAAAAAACCCATGAAATAGCGAATCCGCGAAAGATGAATCTCGAAGTAGCGAGGGATTACTGTACACCACAATTAGTAAAAATGAAGTAAATTCTCGAGAAAAAAGTTTGCAGTTGATAAGGACTCCCAAATTTTCATCACAGAATTTAAGTCCTGAGACCAGCTGTTGTTGATATATATACTAAGCCTCCCCCTCCCCCAGATAATTGTACAATCCTGTCTGCTCCAAGTATCTGAAACCCGGTTTATGCATGCTATTGTCATTAATTTCTTCGTTTAGTCAGGATTCAATAAAGCATAGGGCAGGTACGTTGTGAAAATCAGAATTGTATCTGTTTAAAAGGAATATTTCATCCATCTTGTTAGCATGTGAAAGTAAATTGGTAAGAAAGATTGAAGAGAGCACATTTTTTAAAATTCCCTAATTCCTTAGGCTATTTAAATTTCCCGCCCTTTTACTTCTTTGTCTCTGCTGTCTGCATTTTCTTTTGGTGATCCATAATTCCAGGTATTAATTTATTGCTGTGTTAGAATTCCATCCATGTTTGAAAAGACAGGTGGGAGTGAGGTTACAGTGAGGTTACAGAGAGCTGCTCTTTAAAGAAACATTAGCAGATGGTCTCGTGAATATGAATTTCATAGAGAATCACAGAGAATAATAGAAAATAAAGAAACCATTTGAGAGCATTTCACCAAGGCAGCCTTTGTTGGTGCCATCTTGTAGACAGATTAGATTAGATAGATATAGATAGATAGATAGATAGATAGATAGATAGATAGATAGATAGATAGATAGATAGATAGATAGATAGATTAGACTTTATTTCTGTTTACATTTCTTAGATAATATTGAGCTAATATTTTTTAATAAATAACTAAAACAGAACCTTAATCTAACACAATTTTCAATCAAATGACAAGCTTTATTAGATTTATTAGAGCTAAAATGTGCTTGTGTTCTTGCATAAAATGATACATTTGGACATTACTGTACTTATTATCTTTGTTTAATAACCATTCATTCACAGATCGTTAACATTTATGTCATCATTGAAAGAGCAGTTGCTATTGCTCTGTCTCCAGGCTATGTGACTGACTCAGATGCTTAGTGATCATCTTACAATTACAACACTGTAGCATCCTGAGATCATGATTGCCATTTGAAGCTTTTACTTCTAGTTCAAAAGCAAAATTACTGGAAAAGGAGGCAGAAGATCACAAATGATTACAGTGGGACACTGTACTTAACAACAGTAGATAATTTGCTTAACAGTGGCAAACATCTCTCAGAAGTGCAGTCATATAAAATCATTTTTTACATTTGTTGTATTGAGTAATGTAATTTCTATTCAGGCAATGCGAGCATCAACCTGAATTTGCTAAAATACAAATAATAAATAGGGGGGAAAACATAACTGGTAAAGATGTTTTACCATTTCAAATATATTACTGCTACAAAATTCTATTCTCCACTTTAAAAGGATTAAAAAAATACTGAATTCAGTTTTTCTGTAGACCAGTAAAGGGACAAAAACTACAAGCAGTGGACTAGTTTACATATCTTGGTACCACCCGCTCCCATGCAGTGACAATTGACATTGTGGTCAACTGAGAATCACCAAGGCAAGGTGTGCATTTGGCAAACTAATGATCAACATATGGAACCGACGTGGAATAAGCCTTGCTTAAAGTCTAACAAGCAATAGTGCTAACTACCCTGTTGTATGCCAGTGAGACTTGGACTGTATACAGGAAACATGCTAGGAAATTGAATCACTTCCACATGGCCTGACTCTGTAGAATTCTGAGGATCCAGTGGCAGGATATTGTGCTGACACTGAGGTCCTCTCCAGAGCAGGCCTGCCATCAATTCCCACCATGCTGCCGAAAGCCCAAACACGCTGGGCAAGTTATATTGCTAGGATGCCAGACCATCGCATGCCTAAACTATGGTGAGCTGTCTAAAGGAAAGTGTTTGCATGGGGGACAAAGGAAGCATTACAGAAACACATTGAAAGCCTCCCTCAAGTTCCTCAATATCGAAACCACCTCCTTGAAAACCCTGGCACAAGATCAACCAACATGGCTGCCAGACATCTGAGTCTATAAGAACATTCAGAGCAGTAGAGAAGCGAGCACTCCGCAAAGCCAGGTGGTGCAAATGCTGTGACAATGGTGCCCACACGTCTGCCCAACATGTGGCAGAATATTTCGTGCCCATATAGTCCTTACCAGCCACCTGCGGACACATTGTGTACAGCCCACAATCGATTAGATGTCAAGATCCTCCTCGAACACAATGGACGTATATCATATATAAGCAGCATGATGGCTTAGCAGTGAAAAAACTCTAAGTGGAGGGTTTCCCCCATTAGTTTTGCTTTTTTGAAAGCCAGCTGAGTCATAATTTGCAGCCATGGATGGGCAGCAGGCAGGACAGGGTAGAACACAATTCCCCCAGCAGAAATGAAGATACGTGTGCAACTCCAGCTGATCGGCGGTTGTCACTTCCTGCATTACTAGTCTCGGCTCGGCTCTCCTTTTTTTTTCTGCTGCTGCTGCTGCTGCATCTGCACTCCTTGCTTTTTTCCTCTTTCCTCCTTCTTAGCCTTGGATGAGCTTCCTCTCTCCTGCCCAGCTCCCCTCCAGCGTCACCTCCCGCCTGAGGTGCAAGCAGAAGGTGTGGGTGGAAGCAGCACTGGCAGCATTTATGCTTCTGGCAGCACCTGTTTGCCTAGCTACCCAGTCTGAGGTGGGGGGGTGACCCAGGAAGGAGAGTGTGGGAAACGCGAAGCAAATTGTCACCCCAACGAGGGACACTGGTAAGGTTTTAAGTCGAGGACTTACATGATGATCATTCAATCCACTCCCACCTGATCACATGGCCATCAAGCCACTCCCATACAGTCACATGACAATTAAGCCACACCCACAAAATAAGCCACACCCACAGTGTGGAAGTAAAAATTTTGGCTGCCCATTACTGTTTGCAACCAACTGACTACAGGATATTGCAATATCATCAATGGGAGTCAGTTGTCAAGCATCCAAATTGTGATCACATGACCACAGGGGTGTGAAGGTCATAACTTCATGGAAGGGTTATAAGTCACTTTTTTTCAGCATCACTGTAACTACAAACCATTGGTTCTAAATTTAGAATGGTTCTAAGTTTAGGACTATATATATATATATTTATGTTCTGTGTATGTTTACCGTATTTTTCGGTGTATAAGATGCACCTTTTTACTTCAAAAAAGTGTGTCAAAAAGTGGGTGCGTCTTATACACCGAATGCTACTGAGGCCGCCCGGCAGCCTTCGGCAGGAGGCTGGCAGCTCAGCCCCAGGGATGCCCCCGAAGGTGAGAGATTGGAGTGGGGGCTGATGGAGCTGAGCCCCCTCCCGCCGGACAATCAGGGCCTCACCGCGGGCCTCGTCTGACGGCTGAATGCACCGAGGGGATACTCTGTCCGGTTCTCAGCAGCTGCATGCAGGGAATCCTTGCCAGGGGCTCGCGGAAGCTCCACTCCGGACCCAGCAACAAAGCGTCGCATTCCAGGTGGCTGCACGGGGCCTCCGGGTGGCAGGGACAAAGCAGGCGCATCACTGAGTTAGTGGGTCCCAGCAGAGACAGTGGCGGAGGCAACTGCTGAGGCGGCTCCAGCGGCTTCCCTTCGAAGAGGAGCAGCGCCCCAGGATCCCACCGCCGCCGCCACCGTCTCAGCCAGGATTGGCTAACTTAGGCAGCACGCCCCCCTTGTTCCTGCCACCGGAGGCCCCTTTCAGCCGCCTGGAATGCGACACTTTGCTGGTTTTATTTTTTTGAAAGGATTAGGGATATACAAACCTGCTGAATATGATTACTATATCCAAGAAAAAAATGATTTCACTCCAAGGAATCTTCATGGAAATACTGTTTTTCTAATGCAGCAAAAGAATGCTGCACAAGAATTTCATAAGAGAGGCAATGCTATACTATAGTGATCCAACAGTTCATGAATGGGCATACAACTCACCAGTAAACCCCTACAATTACAGGATACTTTGCAGAAGAAAATGATTGTATGCTATTGTCTTAGATTTCTCAGATTCATTCCACCATTCTTCTTTAAACACACATTCCCCAATATTTTTTAAATTCCAAAATTAGGCCACATAAAAGAATATGTTCAATAATGCTGATGTTCCAGAACAGATGCACTACCAGAAGGTACTAACTGAATAAGCCACAGTTACCTGATTTAAATGTAAACTGATGACTGTGTTTGCATATTGCTGATACGCCAAACAAATGGCTAAATCCTATGTGTGAACCACAGGCTATGGCATAACATCTTACAAAACCATTCTTTCTGAGTTCTGAGGGAACAGCCCCATTCAGACATTTGTGTGGAGTTCAACGTAGAATAAAAACAGATCACAAATGCTGCTCTGTCTCATCACTCCCCAACCCCAATATATTCAGGCAAGAGGTTTAAAGAGGAAATTCTACTTGTGTTCACTTAAATGCAAGGATCACAATCATCAGCCTTTTGAAATCCACATTAAACAATTGTATTCACATATGCTACTATTGGTTTTCCTTCTTTTCTGGAACTGATATACAGGGGGTGGACAAAAAAATGGAAACACTTGACTTTTTGGCATCATCATGTTTGAACATGTTCAAATAAATCAAAACTTGACATATTTTAATTGTTTTGTTAAATTACGTTTTGAATGTTTTTTAAACTACCTTTTTTTTACAGAAATTTAAGGAAATTGGTTATAACCTTCTAGAAATGGCAGACTTCTCAGACTTTCAAAGAGGCCAAATTGTTGGTGATCGAATGGCAGGCGTTAGTGTAACAGAAAGCGCCCAAATGTTTGGCGTTTCAAGAAGTAATGTCTCAAAAGTAATGACCGCTTTTGAAAGAGAAGGGAAAACGTCCTCAGCCAAGCACAGGTCTGGTCGAAAGTCGAAGTTGTCTGAGAGAGAATGTCGGACTCTAAAGCGAACTGTTAGAGCGGATCGCAAGACCACAGATCCTAAAATCACTGCAGAGCTCAGTAGACACATACAGAACCCAGTTTCCACAAAAATTGTTCGAAGAGGACTTCACCCCCCTGTATCTATCTGTATTTAGCCCACTAGATTTAAAGACTTTTCATTTCAGTGGATCCTTTCATTTAAAAAAAGGACCAAGATTGAAAAAACAAATTAGTAATACTAGGCTACTAGGCCTAACAGGTAAGCATAATCTAAATATAAAAAAGTCCAAAGATCATTAAAACATAGACTACAGCCCTACTGAACTGGACAGCATCAAAATGCCACAATAACTGAAAATAACAAGTAAGTACAAAAGTATTTAACAATTCTGTATTTCCAAGAGACACTCCTTTTACCTGTCATCAAGAACAGTGATAAGTTCCCCAGCTTTAAATGTTAATTCATTATCTTCAGCAGCTTCAAAATCATAAATTGCTCGAACATTTCGCCCCTCGTGTTTGTGATTTGTTGAGAGAGTTGTAGCATTTGGATAAAGAGTGGAAAGTGGAGTTTGCTGTTGTCTTTGTTCTTTCAGTGATAATTCAATTGCTGTGAAGCAAAAAAATAAAAAATAAATTCTCATTAAATTTATGCCATTTTGGTTGTGTGATTATTTGTATAATATATCCTTAAAAATAAAAAAAGTGGAAATATTCATTTAAATTAGCCCAGCACAACTCATACTGAAGATACACAATCAATAAATCCAATTCAGGTATTATTATCCTGTTTGATATTTCCCTGATCTATTTCTAATTTAATTATCATTATCACATATGCAAAGCAGTAACAGTAGTACTAATAAATTATAATTAAATTAAATGCAGTGCAGAATTAGGATTTTGGTCCGTGTTCATGACTTCTCACATATGTATTTCTTTCTTATGCTGTTATTTGAGTTGAATTGAACATTAAGTCTTTTTCTAACTATTTTTCTTATTCTTTGCAGGTTATTTGAAATCTTAGTGAAATTTGGCCAGAAATTTGGCAGAGCCTTGAAAGTAAAATAAGATTAAAACAACACAGACTAAGGTATTATCTTAGTCTTACATTTTCTTTTGACTTCCTGTTTATAATAATGGTTTTATAATAATTCTTTTTTTAAAAAAAACCAAATACTCTGATTGCCACTTCCTTGGAAAACAGTTTAATTGATGCTAAGCAATTATTAGCCTTCAGTTTATCTGTCCACACATTATTTATATAACTAAATGTGTTCTGACACTGTTGTTTAGGCCAGCTCCCCCCCCCCCCCCCCCCTACTTTTTCATTTCACACTAGATAGAATAGAATTCTTTACTGGCCAAGTGTGATTGGACACAGAAGGAATTTGTCTTTGATGCAACAAAAAGCAACTGAATATATGCTACATTTTCAAAACTACATTTTCATACAAATAATGTAAAATATATAATCTAAATGATTTTTAAATCATCAACTGTAAATGTTGAATGTTTGTATTGCCTTTAAAGTAAACCAACCTTTAGCTAAATCCTCTTCTTCTTTCTTATTTGCTACTGTTCCAGGATCTTTGGCTACTAGAGCTGGGCTTGCTTTTGCTTGTTCTGCAGCCTGATCAAAACATAGACAAACAAACCCTTGTATAAATTTAAAAGAATCACTGCAAAATATTCAATCTATTAAAAATAGTCCCACTTTTTCTTCAAACATATTGTATTTCCAATTGGCTTTGACAAGTCAAATAGACCAGTGGTCCCCAACCTTTTTTCCACCAGGGACCAGTTTCACCAAGACAATTTTTCTATGGCCCGGTGGGGGCAGAAAGGGGTGTGGTTGGGGGACGGGATTAAGCATGGGGGTGTGGCTTATCGTTCCACTGCCTCTCTTTCCTCCCCCCCTTTTAATTTTGCAGGGGAGCCGAGGTGACAGAGGGAGGAAGGCTAGGAGGGTATGGTTTCCTTTCCCCTCCCGTTCACTCGGGACCGCCGTTTGCCTCCAGCCGAGGCGGTCCACCTGAGGGAGAAAACTTTTGCTTGCTTGCTTCGTTCCTTCCATCAGTTTCAGAGGAATCCCCCCCCACCGCCTGCTCCGGCTGGGTTTGCAGCAAATAATCCCAGAAGTGGGGGAGGTGCCTCCACGGACACAGTTGCCTTCCTTTGCAATCGCTGCCTGCTTGGAGCGCCCACCACTGCCAGGTCCGGTAATTTTCTTGAAGCAAGGAATCCTTCCAAAAGAAAATTACCAGAGCTGGTGGTGGGGGCTTCATGGCCACACACACACCTCTGGCTTCGCTCCCACCCAGGCCCCCAGGAAAGCCTAGCAAAAAAAGAGCTGCACAATGCCAAAGCCTTTCCGTCTGAGCTGCAGGCAGAGCGAGGGCTTTGCGAGGAGGAAATAGACCACTTTCGACGAGGGAAGAAAGACAGGAAAGGAAGGAAGCAAGCAAGCAAAAGTTTTCTCGGCCCGAGGCAAACAGCGGTCCCGAGTGAACGGGAGGGGAAAGAGACAGGAACAGCTTGGCACTTGCCAGCTCCACAGCAGCTGCTAACTCTGCAACATGCCCCTCGGCCCGGTACTGGTCCACGGCCCGGCGGTTGGGGACCCCTGAAATAGACCAACGGCCTATGAAGGAAGCATACTGTTCTAAAAAACACAATTCTGCAAGTAATTACTCAGAAAAAACTACTTCAGTTTCAGTCTAAATTCATGGGTGCATGACAGGAATTGACAAAACTTGGTGTATCTGTTTGACATTTGCTAAACGTATAACATCTAAAATATAAAATATAAGAATATAACCCATTTGAACAGTAAATTTGTTCATTAATTAAAAAGCAAAATCATTTTGCACTTAAGTGCCTTTGTCATTATAAAAATAGCAACAATGGATATGAATACGATACTTCGTTACGTTCACTCCACTGATTTCTTTGTTGAGATCAGGAAAAAAGTAGTCTATAGTTGCTACAACAGGTCAGACGTGCAATCTTTAAAGGTTACAGGAGAGTTCATGAGTGCTGGTGGTAGTTAGTCTACACTAGACATGCTTCTTCACCTTTCAGGATACATAACTCTTACAGCTTCTGGCACAGTACCAGTTTTAAAATCAATGATCCTAAATATAGTAAAAGCACAAGTAGTGGTAAATTTTGTTAGCAGATTAGCAGTGGGGTATCGGTGGGGGGGGATGCCATGCTTTTTATGTTTTTATGTTTTTTATGTTATATTTATGTTGTAAATATAGCATCTCTACTTTGCGGTTTTTCGTGGGTGATCTTGGAAAGCATCCCCCGCAAAAAAATGAGGGACCACTGTAATACCATATTTTTGGAGTATAAGATGCACCCTTTTAACCTGAGTCTTATATGTGGAAATGGCAGTGCGTCTTATACACTGAATACAGCCATTTTTGCTGTACCGAAGCCCCCCTGTGCCCCATTTTTGGAGGGAGGGTCTGGGAAGCCTGCAGAGAGTGCTGGGGAATGGTAAAAAAAATGGAGGCAAAAAATGCCTCTATTTTTCACAAAAATATAGGCATTTTTGTCTTCCCCCAGTCCCCAGGAGCTCTCTGTTGGTTCCCCAGACCTTTGCCACCCCATTTTTGTGAAAAAATGGCCCATTTTTCGCAATATTTACACCATCTAGCATGACTGGAGGAGGAATTTTAGGAGTTGAAGTCCACTAGTCTTAAAACTGGAAAGTTTAAGGCTTGTGGACTTCAACTCCCATTCCTGAGCTAGCATGACTGGAAGAGGAATTCTGGTAGTTGAAGTCCACTAGTCTTAAAGCTGTCAAGATTGAAGACCCCAGGGTTAGGGATTAGGCGTGCAAGGGTATTCAAAATTGGCAAGTTTAAGACTTGTGGACTTCAATTCCCATTCCTGAGCTAAAATTACTGAATGAGGGATTCTGGTAGTTGAAGTCCACAAGTTTTAAAGTGTCAAGTTTGAAGTTTGTAAAAAGTGTACATGTTTGTAAAAAGTATACGTTTGTAAAAAGTATTCTACTAAAATAGTATTTTATTAAATAATATATTACTATACCATTTGGTTCAGAATACCTTTTTCCTTGTTTTCCACCTCTAAAATCTAGATGTGTCTTATACTCCGAAAACTGTATGGTATGTAGTAATATCATACTACATGGTACTTCTGTACAGAAGTACAGAAAGAGTAGAAATGAAGGAACAAAGAAGAGTTTGTAAGGATACAAAGATAATACTTATTACCACTTTACCTGTGAACCAATAACTGGAAACATGACACCCTGTTCCTTAAGGTTTTTTATCATAGCAGATATTAGACTAAGTTGAGGATCATTCTTGAATTCATCTGTCCATTCTACCATGAGTGCTTTTAACTTTTCACAGACTTTTGGATGACCCTGTGGAAAGGATAAAATATTTACTGTAAGATCATCAGACTCAGTTTTAATTACTTTTTCAGACTGATATCACTGGACAAATGGACTAATTTCTAATAGCATTCAGAGGATACAAAACCATTTTTAAAAAATATTTATGAAAATATGATTTGAATGTTATACATAGAAACTTCTTGGCTATTCATAAAAACAGCCAGTTTTTTCAGGCTTCCATAAGGGACTCAAAAAAAAAAAAAGAACAGTTCATTTAGGAGTTTCATAAACTTATTATTACAAAATTCTGTTTAAGTATTGCCTTCAATTAATAAGAGTAGAGACAACATGAACATCATTTCCTTGGAAATGTATTCATTTCCAAGTTACATATACACTAAGACTTCTCATAGCTATAGTGAAAACATTGGAGGGGTTGTTTTTGTTGCTTTTTTTTTGTCTTCCCTTCCCAACCTTGGCCTCCATTATGATAATTTAACAAAAGCATATAAGCACTTTAAGGGCCAATTCATTTATCATGGCATTAACTTTTTTGAATTAGTGTTGCTTCAATAAAATAACACTGGTTATTTTATTTTCGTTAAAAAACAGCATTCCCATGATAATCATACAGTTATTTATCCTTATGTATATTATTCAAGGTGAATATCTATCTTTTATACTATGATTCTTCTAAACTGAAAGCTATATAACCAGCTTTAAACTATATTACCTTATTTAGCACATTGCTTACTTCGCTTGCAAAATCTCTTGAACATACTTCCAAATGAAATATTTTACCACAATTTGAGACACATGCTCCAAGGAGCTAAAGAGAAGAGGAGAAAAATAAAGATTAAATATTTAACTATATAAATTTATTTTAAAGTTTTCTTAAAAAATAAAAAGCCACGTACTGTCAATGCCTGCATAGCAACATGAGGATCCTTGTGGTTCACCCTCTTCATAATAGAACGAAGACAGTCCTTAGGCCTAAAGAAATAAAATAAGTATTTTTAAAATATATTGGCCAAGACTGGTACAGCCATAGGAGACAGTTCTTAAGATACACTGAAACAAAAGCATTAGAGCACTTTACAGATTAAGCATAGCTTTCTGAATCAGAGTCAGGAGATAATTGGCAGCTAATGTAACAAACGGGGGAAAGCTGTTATGCTTGCATAATAGTTCTTACCCATCAGCATCCCTGTTGTATTCTGCATCAATTGTATTATTTTCGAACTAATCACGTGTACAGTCATTGAAATGGATGGTGATAAATTCATAACTTATTGCGCCAAAAACATCCCAACCTAAGTAAAGAATCAACCAGTCTTAGCTCATCAAATGACATCCTGGCCATGGCTCCCATCTGAGACCCAGGTCCACTGCAGGAGAAAAGTGATTCCATCCAAAGCCAACAGACTTGAAGACAGGTGTTTTAGGACAAACACCAATTACCTCTTGCTGGGAGTTTGTTTCTATCCAACCAGACCTCATAACTTTCACACTGTCAAATTTGCAAGGTAATTCAGACAAAAAGAACGCCCAGAAGTTCTGGTTCTAACTTTATTGCAAGGTTCCCAAGTTCGAAAGTATATCTCTCCTTATTTTCTCTCACTTTACAATCCAAGACTAGGGAGAGTCCCTTCAGAGAGATTTCCCATACCCACATTATTTCTGCTAATTCTGGACATTGTCTACTTTATGGCCCTTTCTCCCATTTCCCAAGGGCATTCCCTTTCAAATATCTTATATGGATGCTGCTTTGTAGTGAGGAGACACAGAATCATGTTGTAATGCAGACAGAAGTACACAGTAGTAGAATTGCTTCTTTTCTACCACTGCTGACTGGAATTGCCATTATTAAGGTAGAAGTGAACTACTGCATAAAAGTTCTTCCAGCTCTTAATTCTCACAGATGGTCCAATACAACAACATTGCTCTCAACATTAAAAGCTGCTAAGATGTCTGGATGAATGAGGTTGTTTTGGTTCTGAATCCAGATTTGAAAGAATCCAAATACGGTAATCTGCTTCATCTGAAATTTAAACAAATCCCAAGCAAAATTCTGTCCAAGATGTATTTAGCTTGAGTGAATGTGAGAAAATGTAACAGTAACAGGCATGCAAGTAGAGGAGAAGCACTTTTCGCCCATCCAGCTCATTCATGCAGGGAAGAACAAACACTCGAAAGAGATCAGAGAATGGGCTCCTTTTGGGTGGGTGAACACTGGGGTAGTTCAGTGGGAAGGCTACACATGGAGACCCATTCCGAGGGATTAGATGAGTCCCGTCTAATTCAGCTGCGTTTTTTTTTCTTTCCAGACCAGCTCCAAGCAAGTGGGACAGGTAGCAGCACAAGAGCTGCTGATGTTTGTGCACAGCTTGCTTGAAACTGATCTGGAAAGGAAAAAAAGTCTCTGGTGGGAAAGGAGGGAAACCCCAGCCTGCTGTTCCTGCCACACCCATTCCTTCACACTGGCAGCGGTAGTTCTCACACTGCTGCTTCCCCAGCGGCTGTGGTAAGAAGCATGCTGACTGGGAATGCTCCCAGTCCATGCTGAACGCTGCCCGGAGCACAAGGCTGGCAGGAGCATGAGGAACGGCAGTGGCAGCATACCATTCGCACTATCAAAGTTTGGTGCAGGAGACCTCCCAGGTCCAAAACCGGCTGGGGGGCCATGTGCGGATGGCACATGTGTGGTAAAGCGCATATGCACTTGGAGTCATGTTCACATGCGCAGGGCAGTCATGTTCACATGCACAGGTGGGGCACGCATTGCATTGTGGGTATCAGCACACACTTTTGTTATTGCGGCTACACACACAGAATTTTGGCACGCAACAAGAAAAGGGTTTGTCATCACTGTTATAGGATAAGACCGGATATGCTTTGTTAGCAGCGTGAGAAAAACCGCAAAAGTCAGTGGATATAGCAGGTTTATGGAATGCAAGATGTCGGGGCAACTGGAACTTTGCACTATTGTTGTATGGTGGTTAACTGTAACCTGAGGCTTGAGCCAGCCTTTTTCAGAGACAGTGGCAACAACAAAGATGAATTAGAGGTCTGGGGCAGGGGAAGCTGTTGCTGAAGGTCCTGGGCTCCCTCTTCCTCAGGCTCAGGCACTGTGCTGCCAAATGTTTCTGTGTAAGGCAGCCGTAAAAGCAGGGAGGCAGGGTGGGACATAGGAGAGTTGAAGCACCTTTGCAGCTGTAAGTGCAAGTGCCTGAATTTTGATCACATGATTGTAAGGGTGCTGCAACAGTCACAACTTGGGCATGGGTTATAAGTCTATTTTTTCAGCAGCTCTGTAACTTCAAACAGTCTTAAGGAAAGTATTTCCTGTACAGACTTCTACTTTGTATATTTAGGGTAGTCTGGTGGAATATACAGCTAAATTTATTTGGTGGTCTCTATGTTTTATAAATTGCTGCATCATTCTGACACTACTAATAAAATGTAAGCCAAATAATATGATCATTATATTTTTTATGGACTTGTAGTCTTGTCATATTGCAGGCAGTAATCTCCATTATACTTTTCAGAAAAATAATTAGAAGAAAAACAATTTGATAAAATAATTATGTTCTTATTTTATATGAAAAATGAAGGAAGGCATTTAATAAGATAAATATTTACAACCATGCATTTTAAGATAGTGTTAGAGAATGAGGCATAAAATACAATATATTAATTCAAATTTGATGAAATATTTGATGACAATCATTTCACTTAATAATTTAAAAGTCTTATTTGAAAAGCTGAATTTTAATTTTGCTTACTTCAAGGACTCGTAAATTTGAATATACCTGAAGGGCATAGCAACATTGAATCATCATAACAACATTGAATCATACTGACTTAATACAAAAGAAACTTTAAGCAAAAATAATACACATCATATCGACAAATGTCTCAGTATTACAGCCTTGTAATAATAACTATGTTACAGAAAAACATTGTAAATAATCTATCAAGCGCTCATAAAAGATAAATGTACTGATACACACACACACTAAATTATATGACACCTCACCTCCGGACTTCTGTGTTTTTGCGATGCTGCAGGGGAATCCAAGCAGCACAAAAATGGGAGCTTCGCTGGCAACGGAAGTCCAGAGGTGGGGTTTCCCAGCGAGGGGAGCCTCAGTGAAATCACAGCATCACAAAAACACGGAAGTCCTCAAAACCCCACCTCCGGACTTCCGTGTTTTTGCGATGCTGCAATTTCGCTGCGGTTCCCCTCGCTGGGAAACCCCACCTCCGGACTTCTGTTGCCAGTGAAGCACCCGTTTTTGCACTGCTGGGATTCCCCTGCAGCATCACAAAAACACGGAAGTCCGGAGGTGGGGTTTCCCAGCGAGGGGAGCCTCAGCGAAATCGCAGCATCACAAAAACATGGAAGTCCTCAAAACCCCACCTCCGGACTTCCGTGTTTTTGCGATGCTGCAATTTCACTGAGGCTCCCCTTGCTGGGAAACCCCACCTCCGGACTTCTGTTGCCAGTGAAGCACGCGTTTTTGCACTGCTGGGATTCCCCTGCAGCATCACAAAAACACGGAAGTCCGGAGGTGGGGTTTCCCAATTGAGGGGAGCCTCAGGGGAATCCCAGCAGCACAAAAACGGGCGCTTCAGCTGGCAAAAGGGGTGAGTTTTGGGCTTGCAAGCATTAATCGCTTTTCCATTTATTCCTATGGGAAACATTATTTCGTCTTACAAACTTTTTACTTTACAAACCTCATCCCGGAACCAATTAAGTTCGTAAGATGAGGTATCACTGTATAAATAATTTGCAAACCTGGGAATTACCTCATATAATTTTATGCTTGCCCCAAGGGGTACCTTACATGTTTTAAACATCTAGGTCCTTTGAAATATTGCAAAATTAATTCAAACAAGATAATACATACCCAGTCCGTGATTGTCCAACTTTATCACAGATATCTAATATGAGTCCCCAGTCTTCAGCAGTATTCATTTCACTGGTTGCTTTCTCTTAACAAATAGAGAAGTGAAGTATGAATAAAAATTTAGTACCAAAATTTATGTTGAATTATGTACCATAAGTTTTAAGTGGTTGTAAAGCATTCTATTATTAAAAGATGATATTTAAAAAAAATAGGCATAGAATTTATTTTACTATTTTAAGATATGCTGGTACTTGTAATATGAATATATTTAACAGCAGAATTTCATTACTGAAAACATTAACACATTGCTTCATCAAGTTAACACATTTATGTTACAGCTATTACTGTATATCTTACAAGCCAGTAATATTTTTTTCTCATTGCATGCTCTACATTTGTTTTTAAACATAATTTAGAACTATTCATAATTTCTGACTTCTAAATCTAAGCTAGGAACAACACAAAAAGTGGGTCAAAGTCTTTAATTCTAGAAAAAAGAAATAATGGAAAATATGTGGCAATAGTTGTGAGTGCTCTGTAGTTCTTGCCACCGCTCTCTTTGCCATCTGTTGTAATCATGCTTAATTATACGTTCTAAATCCAAAGCCTGACAATTTAAGTTTACATGTCATGCTGAGCTTGCCAATCATCCCCATAATACAACACAACTTCTAAAAAATATTTATGTTTGATTTCTATCCTACATTTCTATTTTGTAAATACTTGTCAAAGTACCGAGACTACATAGCATTTCACATTAGAAAAAGCTAAGTAAATAAGCTTTCTATCAAAGACTAAAGATCAGCAACTTTATTTTTGTTCCATATTTGACTTAGAACCTCAAAAAAATGAATCTTATTCAGCATTTACTCTGATAGTAGTGCTACAACTAATAAATTGATGTCATTAACATCAGCTATGTGTCCTACATTAAATACCAGACTCAAACTCAACCCTGATAAGACGGAGTAGCTGTGGGTTTTGCCTCCCAAGGACAATTCCATCTGTCCGTCCATCACCCTGGGGGGGGGGAATTACTGATCCCCTCAGGGAGGGTCCGCAACTTGGGCGTCCTCGATCCACAGCTTACATTAGAGAACCATCTTTCAGCTGTGGCGAGGGGGGCGTTTGCCCAGTTTGCCTGGTGCACCAGTTGCGGCCCTACCAGGACCAGGAGTCACTGCTTAGTCAATCATGCCCTCATCACTTCGAGGTTCGACTACTTTAATGCTCTCTACATGGGGCTACTTTTGAAGTGTTCGGAAACTTCAGATTGTGCAGAATGCAGCTGCGAGAGCAATCATGGGCTTTCCCAAATATGCCCATGTTACACCAACACTCCGCAGTCTGCATCGGTTGCCGATCAGTTTCCGGTCACAATTCAAAGTCTTGGTTATGACCTATAAAGCCCTTCATGGCATCAGACCAGAATACCTCCGAGACCGCCTTCTGCCGCACAAATCCCAGTGACCAGTTACATCCCACAGAGTTGGCCTTCTCCGGGTCCCGTCGACAAAACAATGTCGTCTGGTGGGACCCAGGGGAAGAGCCTTCTCTGTGGTGGCCCCGACCCTCTAGAATCAACTCCCCCCGGAGATTAGGATTGCCCCCACCCTCCTTGCCTTTCGCACTCCTTAAAACCGCTCTGCCATCAGGCATGGAGAAATTGATTCCCCTGGCCCATTTCCGCTTTATGTATGGTTTGTATGAGATGTATGATTTTTTTTACATATTAAGGGTTTTAAATTGTTTTAACCATTGGATTTGTACTTTTTTGTTGTTGTGAGCTGCTCCGAATCTCCGGAGAGGGGCGGCATACAAATCTAATTAATTAATTAATTAATTAATTAATTAATTAATTAATTAATTAATTAATCAATCTTAAAATTTAGAACTTATCTGTGCCAGGAAATTGCATTTACAAAACATAATTCAAATTACCTATATACAGTGGTACCTCAAGATACGAACCCCTCGTCTTACGAACAACTCGTGATACGAACCCGGGGTTCAGAAAAATTTTGCCTCTTCTTACGAACTTTTTTCGAGTTACGAACCGGCTTTCGGAGATTGCTGGGAAGCCGCGTGGCTGTTTTAAAAGGTAACAGCCGGGCGGCGGGGCTTCCCAGAAGCCTCCCGAACGCCGGTTCGTAACTCAAACAAAGTTCGTAAGAAGAGGCAAAATTTTGCTGAACCCTGGGTTCGGTTCGGGAGGTTGCTGGGAAGCCCCCCAGGCCGGTTGCGACCTTTTAAAACACCCGCGCCGCTTCGCAGCTGTCTCCCGAAGCCGAACGCGGAAGTTCGGCTTTAGCGTTTGGCTTCAGGAGACAGCTGTGAAGCGGCGGGGGTGTTTTAAAAGGTCACAGCCGGCCTGGGGGGCTTGCCAGCACCCCCCGAACCCCGAACTTTTGCCGAACCTCCGGGTTCTGGGGGTGCTGGGAAACCCCCCAGGCCGGCTGCGACCTTTTAAAACACCCGCGCCACTTCGCAGCTGTCTCCTGAAGCCCAACGCGGAAGTTCGGCTTTGCCGTTTGGCTTCAGGAGACAGATGGGAAGCCCCCCAGGCCGGCTGTCACCTTTTAAAACAGCTGCGCGGCTTCCCAGCAGTCGCCGAAAGCCGGTTTTTTGCGGGGGGGGGGGTTTGGTTGCACGGATTAATTGACTTTACATTGTTTCCTATGGGAAACAATGTTTCGTCTTACGAACCTTTCGTCTTACGAACCTCCTCCTTGCACCAATTAAGTTCGTATCATGAGGTATTACTGTATACTGAAAAACCATTCACAATAATGGATCAAACACATTATACTAAGGTTTTATTTATAAAATAGATTTGTTAGTTTGGTGTAGTGATTTATTTATTTATTTATTTTATTTTATTTTATTTATTTTATTCGACCTCTATGCCGCCAACCCCAAAAGATTCAGGGCAGCTTACAAAAGATACCAATACAATTTTTAAAAGGTCAAATATAAATATCTAAAACTATAAACCTACCCCTCAGACAATCCAATCAACACACATGCATACCATTCAGTACATTCAGTACAAATCGACCATGACAGATGTCAAATTCATGGCCCCCAGGCCTGCCGGCAAAGCCAGGTCTTCGCAGCCTTTCAGAATGCCAGTAAGGTGGGAGCAATACTGACATCCAGGGGAGGGGGATTGGTTCCCTAGAGCCAGGGCAGCCACAGAGAAGGCCCTCTCCCGTGGCCAACCAACCTGCATTGCTTAGTCGATGGGACCTGGAGAATGCCAATCCTGTGAGATCTTATTGGTCTCTGGGAGGTATGCGGATTGAGACAGTCCCATAGATAATCCGGCCCTAAACCATGTAGGGCTTTATAAGTAACCAACACTTTGAATTGTGACTGGAGACTAATAGGTAGCCAGTGCAACTCACAGAGGGTGTTAGGTGCTGCTCGTGCGGCTGCATTCTAAACTATTTGCAGTCTCTGAACACTCTTCAAGGGTAGCCCCATGCAGATTGATTGTGTGTGTGTGTGTGTATTTGTTTGTTTGTTTATTTATTTATGCATGCATGCATGCATGCCGTCGTATTCCTTGGACTCAGGGAAGGTCACAACAAAATGATATATAATTTAAAATCATACTAAACCCCCAAGTTCTTTTTAAAATTCCAATTACTCATATTCAGACAATTAACACGAATTCATTCGTCAGCTGGGACTAGATGTTAGCAATAGCCCCAAGCCTGTCAACAAAGATGGGTCTTTAAGCTCTTGCAGAAGGTTGGGAAGATGGGGGCAGTGCGAATCTCTCGAGGGAGTTGGTTCCAAAGGGCCGGGGCCACCATAGAGAAGGCACTTCTCCTACGTCCCGCCAAGCAACATTGTCTAGCTGCTGGGACCTGGAGAAGGCCAACTCTGTAGTACTTGACCGGCTGCTGGGAAACAAGACAGAAGATGGTCCTGCAAGTAATCTGGTCCAATGCCATATAGAGCTTTATTGGTCATAACCAACACTCTGAATTGCATTCGGAAATCAATTAGCAACAATGCAGCTTTAATGCAGATTAAACCCCAGGAGACTGTGAGTTCTAATCTTGTCCTAGGCACAGATTGCTGGATGCTTTTGAGCCAATCACTCTCTCAGATCTAGGAAGAAGGCAATGGCAAATCATCTTCAAAAATCTTGTCAAGAAAACTGCAGGGATTAGCCTAGGCAGTAGATAGGAGTCAACACTTAATCAGAGGTGCACCTAGATACACACAAAATATAATCGCCAAATGAATATCTAATATAATTATTTAACAATGGGGAGGGTCCCTGTAAATTATTGTATATAGTATATCAATGTGTCTATTAATGGAGTTTTTATTTGAAAATTAGGCTTCTTTCAGGAGACAGCCTCCCTTTGTTTCGTAATGGGCCAGAACCTCAGTCTCCTTGAACTTAAAGTCATGGCCCTGTTCTTCCATGAATTCCACATTTATACCGCCGACATATCAGGCGTTAAGATACCAGCAAAGGCCTAGGGGGGGATGGATCATTAGGGTTAGATGGAGATCTGAAAAAAATCCCGCCGTAGGCATAAGGAACAGCTTATGGGGCAAAGATGGGGCAAACTCCAATTGCATGCAGCACAGCACACTGGAAGAGCACAGAGACCGGGGGGGGGGGTGTTGTAGAACAATGCAGACCCAATATACGATCATGGGCATAAAAGATGCTAGAGGAGACAATGTGGGTATCTAAGGAAGGAAGGAATAACAACAAGGGGGAGAAAGTGGTGAGTAGCACATCCCAAATATTGCCTCATATTGCCTACTCTACCCCCTGGAGAGAGAAAGAGGCAATATGCAAAATATAAAGAAGGAACAGCAATTCCACCTGTTTACATGACTAAGCTAGCAACAGCGAAGCTAATTACAGGAGGGAAGGAAATGTGTAGGCCTGTGACGTGGGCAATGAACAAAGTGAGCAGCATTATATAAAATCAACTGTCTTCAATGAGGATTTTAACACTCTGACAAAGTTAGTAGAGGACTAACGAAAGCTTATTAGTAGTTTTTAATAAATTTTAAATGTTCCGTAGATGATCGCAATGGCTGTTGCCTCTTCATTTATAAATACACCCGGAACTCGCATTTTTAGGACAATTCTTTATACATATCTATAGACATGTATGTATGTATACATGTATGTATGTATGCCAGGCATGGGGGAACTGAGATACACTTCCCCCTAGGCCTTTACAATTTTATGCATGGTATGTATGTATGTATGATTGGTTTTTATATAATGGGTTTTTAACTGTTTTTAGTATTGGATTTTGTTATATACTGTTTTATTGCTGTTGTTAGCCGCCCCGAGTCTGCGGAGAGGGGCGGCATACAAATCCAATAAATAAACAAATAAATAAATGAATGAATGAATGACATAAAAGCCTTGTAGACTAAATAGTATTTAATCACTATCTTAAAACTGAAAGATACTGACAGACAAAAAATATATACTGTAATGGATTTTCAAGAAAAGTCTTGCTACATCACAAACTATTTATGTCCTTCATTTTAAAATACTTCAATGCTGTAAGAACCCTGTAAAATAATATGACTGCAGCTGTAAATATGGTAGCAGGAAAAATATAAAGTATGACTGTGGTTTGTTTATGTATTTGTGAATACTCCATCTTAACCAATGAAAAATGTCATCATTATTCCCTTATTAAAAGGCAAGTTATGCAAGCTAGGAATGTAAAAAACATAGTTATTGTAAGTTATACAGGTAGTCCTCAACTTTTAATGCTTCATTTAGTGACCATTCAAAGTTACAATGCAACTGAAAACAGTGAAATGATCACTTCATGATCTCATAATCAAAATTCAGATGCTTGGCAATTGACTCATACTGTATTTACAATAATTGCCATGTCCTGGGGGGTCACATGATCACATTCTTTATCTTTCTGACAAGCAAAGTCAAGGGGAGAAGCTTTAACAAGTATGTGGCTTAACAATGTCAATGTTAACAACTGTGGGGGAAAAGTCATAAAATGAGGCAAAACTCATTTAACAAATCTCTTATTTTGCAACAGAAATGCTGGGGTCAATTGTGGTTTTAAGTCAAGACTACTATACAGAAATGGCAAAAAGAAAATTAAGAATGTATGCCCTACATGGCATTGGGCCAGAATATATCCGGAACCGCCTTCTACCGCACGAATCCCAGCGGCCGATAAGGTCCCACAGAGTTGGCCTTCTCCGGGTCCCGTCGACCAAACAATGTCGTTTGGCAGGCCCCAGGGGAAGAGCCTTCTCTGTGGTGGCCCCGGCCCTCTGGAATCAACTTTCCCCAGAGATTAGAACAGCCCCCATCCTCCTTGTCTTTCGCAAATTACTCAAGACCCACCTTTGTCACCAGGCATGGGGGAGTTAGGATATTCCTTCCCCTAGACCATTATAAGTTATGTATGGTATGTTTGTGTGTATGTTTGGTTTTTATAATAAGGGTTTTTAGTTGTTTTATTAAATTGGATTGTTACATGTTGTTTTTTATCATTGTTGTTAGCTGCCCCAAGACTGCGTAGAGGGGCAGCATACAAATCCAATAAATAATAATAAAAATAATAATCTTACTTCAACAATCCCAACCTTTCTGCCACCAGGGACCAGTTTCAGAAGAAAAGCTGTCTTCTACAGACTGGGTAGAGGGAAGGGGCACACCATCTTGATCCTGCACATGCGCAGATAAAGCTTTGCTTGTTCATCCGGCCCATGTGTGACCCGAAACCTAAGAGGTCATTGTCCTAAGAGGACCAATCCAGTACAGGTCATGGACTGGTCCATGGGCTGATGATTGTTTATTTAATTTCATGAAAAAGTTGATGGAGAAATTTTAAAATGTGGAAATTCCAGTAGAAAAACAGTAGGTGATTTGTTACTAGGATTAGTTTATTGAACTATCTCATATATAGCTGTGTGCTTTTGTACATTATGTTGTATGAAAATAAGAAACACTTATTCCAGAAAAAACATAAAAGTTATATGAGTTGGAATGGGTGAGAAATATGTGTGGTGGATACAATAAAAAAATGAATGGATGCTGAATGAATGTGAATAAACCATAAAACTGAATTATCACTAAGAAAGTACTAAATGATTTACTCTCATTGACAGAATGAATGAGGATTGAACAGTGGATGAGATGTTTAAAGAACAAAAGTTTATGAAGAAGTATATAGATGTGGTAAGTATATAGTTATGGAAATTATCTTTTGTAAAAATAGAGAAATCTCAAGAGATATAATTAAAAGTATAGATTTGGCTTTATCTCCTTCTTTTTTCTTATTCTATGCCTTAATTTCAAATCTTGAAATTTCAAATATTTAAGCAGCTCATTATAGGAGGAAGATATAGGGAGGTGATTTGAAAAACTTACAAACAAAAGCCTATTCCTAAATTCTGTTAGAAAATTATGATAGGAAAATAAAATGTAAGTAGGAGAATATGATCTACAAACTGCTTCTTTACCAGCTGCAAACTGCTTCTCTACAAGGCAGGACATGTCAAAACATTCATTGTGTCACTCCAAGAAATCATCCTTGAATTTCTCAATGTAGACCTTAGTACAAATGAAGCATTTCTCATTCACATATTGTTACAGTTTACAGAATATTAACTAATGCAGCCTTGTGACAAACATGTCACAAGTTCCTATGAATCACTGATTACTCTGTATAACTAATGAAGTTATAAAGAGAATTAACTTCATTTCATATTTATTTAATATCCTTCATGCTTTGTTGGTGACCAATAACACTAGTTTGCATTTCCATTTTTCTACATACGATATAACTTTAAATCTGAAAATTCTTAGTATTAAGCTTTGTATGGAAAAGATTCTTCTGAATCAATCTCTTGAGATATCTTGGCAATGTTGACCAAGGATAATACGTTGACCCAAAATACTAGGTTATCTACTCTGTCTGAACCTATGGACTCTTGATTCACATATTTCTCTTGGAAAAAGAAGAGTTAATTCACTGCAAATAAGCAAATCAATTTTGCAATATAACAATACAATTGCACTGCATAAATTCTTACACCAAAGGCATTAATAGGTGCCAGGAGTAGACACGCGGCTGTTTCCAGGTTTTGATCAAAGCTTCCTTGAATGAGGGGTCTTTTCTGCAGCTACTAAAGGAATTGGTTGTGAGACTTCTCCTCAAAAAGCCTTCCCTGGACCCAGCCGAGTTGAAGGACTTTAGGCCAGTCTCCAACCTGCCCTTTGTAGGTAAGGTTGTGGAGAAAGTGATGGCGCTCCAGCTACTATGGATGAAACCAATTACCTGGACTTATTTCAGTCAGGCTTCAGGCTCAGCTACAGCACCAAAACTGCTTTGATCATGTTGATGGATGATCTCTGGAGGGCCCGGGATAGGGGTTATTCTTCTATCCTGGTGCTTCTTGACCTCTCAGCAGCCTTCGATACCATTGACCATGATATCCTTCTGTGACAACTTGGGGAGTTGGGGGTGAAAGGCACTGTATTACAGTGGTTCTCCTCCTATGTCTCCAATTGATCCCTCTTGATGTTGGTAGGAGGAGAGAGGTCAACCCCTAGGCTCTTGCTTTGTGGGATGCCACAGGGTTCAGTCCTCTTTCCCCTCCTATTTAACGTTTACATGAAGCCACTGGGTGAGATCACCCAATGGCATGGGGTGAGGTATCAGTTGATGATACCCAGTTGTACATCTCCATCCTGTGCCAGTTCAGTGAAGCAATTGATGTGATGTGCCGGTACCTGGAGGCCGTAACAGTCAGGATAAGTTAATAGGCTCAAGCTTAACCCCTATAAGACTGAGTGGCTCTGGGCATTCCCTCCACAGGACCATACCATCTGTCCGTCCTTCACTCTGGGGGGGGGAGGGGAGAACCTTAATCCTCTCAAAAAGGGTCTGAAATTTGGGGGTCCTCCTGGATCCTCAGCTGAGACTTGAAGAACATCTCTCAGCTGTGGCCAGGGGGATCTTTGCACAGGTTCACTTACAGCCCTACCTGTAGATACATCAGCTCATGGCTTGATTATTGCAACACGCTCTACATGGGGCTATCCTTGAAAAGTGTTCGGAGACTGCAACTAGTCCAGAAAGCAGCTGCATGAGCTGTCGTGGGTGAACCCAGGTCACACCAACACTCCATGAGCTGCACTGGCTTCCAATTGGTTTCCGATCACAATTCAAGGAGTTAGTTATCATCTATAAAAACCTTTGTGGCTTAGGGCCAGACTATCTTTGAGACCGTCTCCTGCCGCATGCCTCCCAATGACCAATCAGAGCCCACAGGTTTGGCCTTCTCCAGGTCCTGTCGCCAAACAATGTCGACTGGCGGATTGCAGGATAGGGCCTTCTCTGTAGCATCACAGCAGTGGGGGCAATATGGAACTTCCACAGTCCATACTGCCCCCACCCTACTGGCTTTATGAAAAACTCTGAAAATCTGGCTTTGCCAGCAGGCCTAGTGACGGTGATTGACTGATACTCTTCAATTCCAGCCACAGGACTGTAAGACATGAGATGACTAAGTTAATGGGATTTTAAATTGTTATTATATTATTTTTATTGTCATAAGCCTGTACACCACCCAGAGTCCCTTGGGAGTAGATAGATAGCTAAGTAGGTAGGTAGATAGAAATATGAAAATGATAACTATCCATTGGTTATAATATGCAATGATGTAATGTTAATAAAGGACTGTTCCTCATATATTTCAGGTTAAAAGCTATTTACAATCATAGAGATGAAAGTCTACATAAGACTATAGCTATTTAATTATTATTTAATTATCCTAAGGCTTTCCTCTTATTTGTTTACAACAGAAAAAGCAAGGAAGTCAATAAAATGGAAAACTAATATTGTATAATAATCAAACATAATGCTGAGGTAGTATCAGCTTAAAAAGTTCCTTAAAAGATCATTAAAAGGCGCAAGAAAATAATTAAAATATTATTTTAAAATTGTCAAAAGTACAATAGGTACTACATTTCCATTTAATGTTTCTAAACAGAAGCCCATACAGGTCAAAACCCCATGAGGTATATGGCACCCAAATTAATTACTGGAGCTACTATTCTGGGACAATGATTTATTTTGTAATAATAAATTTTGGATCACCCTCAATTTGCGGGGGGGGGGGATAATTTTGGATCATCCTCAACTTGAGGAGGGGGGGGGGAGGCCGTTTCAGCAAGACCGAAAAACAAGATTAACAACACTAAGCGGGGTTCACCTTATAAACGGTGTTAGGTAGAAAATAAAAGATAACAGGGAACTTTATCTATGTTCCTTTATGTTTTTAGCTTTCCCCACTTCCGAGACCTCCCCGAACCAGGGACGAAGGGGACTGAAGTTAATGATTGTAAAGGGCACCGCGTCTGGGAAAGGTTGGTTTTAAAGACGGCTGGCTATTTAATTCAAAGGACTCCAGTTGTGCTCCAGTCTCCGGGACAAAATCCAAGGCTGGGTAATATTTCCGAGGAAGCGGGGGGAATAGAGAAGCGGTCCCATTTTGTGGGGAGAAGGATGAAGCAAAGCCTCACAAAGACCCGGATGACGACATCGTGAGGACCGGGGGGAGGGGGCGGTAGGGAAGCGCCCAGGAAAAGGACCGCTCTGGATAGGGCCCAGGCCGGCGTGACGACAGGTGGGCCTCCCTCACCCCCACTTACCCACATCCTGGTCGAAGGGGTTGCTGGTGAAGAGCGGCATCTTTCTCGGCTCAGCAAGGCGAATAGCGCCCGCTTCTCCCCACCCCGACCTCGTGCGGTAGGATAAGAAGACGGACGCCGACGACTCGGCGACTCGACCGAAGGCACCGGCGACCCGAAGCGGACCAAGCTCCGCCCTAACCCGCTCCACGTTCTTCTCCCGGAGCTCTACCTTTCCTTCGCCGCTTGGAGCTCCAGACAACCAGTGCCAGTCGGGAGAGGGAAAAGGGGTGTCTTCCGCATTGCCTGAAGCCCGGCGTTTGAAATTACCGAGTCTGGGGTGGGACGGTGGGCTGTAGTTTTACGCTTTTCAACAACAGGTTCTCCCACATTTCAAAATTAAATTGCGTGAGTACATATGGATAGGCGAGTGAAGTAAAACATTTAAAACATTCAGGCTTGGTCTGGGCAAGAGCCGGTGGGCCTTCCAATGAGGCCCCCTCGGGCATAAAATCATAAAGATAAAAGGGCCATTTGAGCAATAGAGTCCAGGTTTTTGTTGGGGTAAAAAAAACCCTGTGTTTTTTCTTTCAACATACTGTACACTCCAACAATGCAATGTACCAAATATCTCTCATAAAATAAAATGCAATATCCTTTTAGTAACTCATTTCATTATTGTTGTTGTTGTTATTATTATTTATTTATTTTTATAAAGAATGTCCACGTCCAATGTTTTTGTTTGTGTTATGTGTTAGTAACTCATATCAATCATCAAAACGTTTAGAAGAATATTCCAATTTTGCCATCCAGTTAAATCCATTATCTTCTGATTAGCTTCCCTCCTTAATGTTCCTTTAAATATATAACACAAACAATATTTCTAAGTAATATACTAAAATATTTGTAAATACTGTATTTCTTCCAATGAGGCTCCCTCGGGCTTAAAATCATAGGAATGAAAGGGCCATTTGAGTAGTAGAGTCCAGGTTTTTGTTGGGGTAAATTTTTTTAAAAAAAATTCTCTCAACATACTTCCCAACAATACAATTAATGTACCATCTATTTGTCATAAAATAAAATGCAATATACTGTTAGTAACTCATATATTATTATTATTATTATTATTATTATTATTATTATTATTATTATTACTATTATTATTATTTAATTTTTAATAAAGAATGTCCATGTCCAATGTTTTTAAATGTTTTTTGTTTGTGTTATGTTTCTTAGTAATTCATATCAATCATCAAAAAGTTTAGAAGAATATTCTAATTTTGTCATCCAGTTAGATCTTTTGATTAAATTCCTTTAATGTTCCTTTAAATGTATAACACAAACAATATTTCTAACTAATATACTTAAATATTTCTTCCAAAGAGGCCCCTTTGGGCATAAATCATAGAAATGAAAGGGCCATTTGAATAGTAAGAGTTCAGGTTTTTGTTTTTAAAGAGTCAACTGTAGATGAAGCTATGAATAGAGTGCTTGGTAGAGCTGGGGCGAAAAGTTCGAGTAGATAAGAAGAAATTTGAATCAGATCTTTTTACTGTGCTCTTTTTGGAGGGCTTTATTACCTGCTATATTCCTTCAAGTACTTAGAAAAAAAGACATTTTATAAAGGCCATTATTATAAAATAAATTAAATGGAATACTGTACTATGATAGATTTCATTTATGAGAATTGTCTGTTAAGAGAAATTTTGAATGAAATCAAAACCTTTATTTCACCCGTTAGCTTAGAGAGCACTACAGAAAGCAATATATTAACCTGTAATTATTAATTAGTAATGTATTTATTAATAAATTGATAACTAATAATTCTAAAATGTAATAAAATACAGTATCAGCAGTTGTTGTTTTTTTAGATTTTTATCCTGCCTTTCATCTATGAACTCAGAGCAATAAGCAAACAGCTCCATCCTCCTATCTTTCCTACAATGGTAATCTTGACAAATGGGCTGAAAAAATGACTGGTTTGGTCACACAATAACCTTCTGCAGCTGACTGTAGACTTAAAATCTGGTTCTCACTTATGGCAGTCCAGCTCTGCCATATCCCATTAGCTGTACGCATTCAACAATGGAATCAAATAACCAGAAAAGTGGTGGGTTCTCCCCAGGAGTGGGCTACTGCCCTGACGAGGGGAAATGCAATGGGGTAGCAAAAATAGAGCTCCACCCCAAAGCACCCAATTTCCACTGAAAGAGGTTAAAGAAAATGCAGGACATCTTGCATAAGCCACGCCCACAGTGTGGTAGTAAAAGTTTTAGTAGCTCTTCACTGGCTCTCCCTGATTGTCTATGGAAAGACTTTGATCGTTCAACAAAGACCACACAGCCTTTTGTCTGAGATGCTTTACTCTGGATTCTTGTATGAAATAGAGGAATGTTTTTATTTATTTACTAATCAAATATATATAGCTGCCCATCTCACATAAAGTAGTTCTGAGTGCAGAGGTGGATTCTTACCAGTTCGAAGCGGTTTGCCCGAATCAGTAGTGACCCGCTGATGATGTCACAATGACATCAAAGAACTGGTTCAGTAGGTACCGATACATGAGTGCCGCCATCTTTTATTTATTTATTTTTAAATTTTGCTTTTTTTTTCTGGACATGCACAAAAGCTAAGTTTCTGGCACTGTGCATGCATCTTGTTTTCATCTTTTGGGGGGAGGGATTTTTTTTCACATTTTTCAGCATTGTAAATGCAATATATGCACAAAACACACCCAAGAGGCACAGCCATGAGGCGCGAGAGGAAGCAAACCTACAACTAGGTAAGTTAGAAGTCAGAGTGGGTACAACAACTGAAGCAGACAACAAATATAAAAATATTTGTTATATATAAAATCCATATTAAAAAATAAATATTGTATAAAAACCAATTTGCAAATCCTAGGCAAAGAGGATAAAATGGCTCTGTTAAGCAATCTTGGCATACCTCTGGAGCCCCAAGCAGTGTTCTCTCTAAATTTTTTTTGGGTGGGCGGAAAAGTATAGTGTCTGAGCGGCAGTCCCTTCGGGACTGGGCGACACAGAAATAATAATAAAATTTCTCTCTCGGCTTCTGGGCAGGTTTGGAAAACTCTGAGTTGATGATGATTTTTAAGTGAGCGATTGCTCACTGCTCAGCTTAGAGGGAACTATGGCCCCAAGCCAAATAGCACAAACTTGTCTTAAGAGACTTTTGAAATGTTAAAAGATATGCAACTGATTTAATCTCCGGGATGCGGGCAGGAAACCTTCATAAGCAGGTTCTGCATAGTGGAAGTATTTCTCACCCATCAAATGTAGATCCCTAGCTGATGTACCTGCAGCATGACTTATCCACCTGTAATAGAGATGGTTCTTCAGTTCTTGGTTCCATAAACGATCGTATGGCATGAAGGGTTTTTCAGGTTAAAAACAGAAGTTTGGAACCAGAAGCAAAATACCAACCAATGTTGTTTAGGAGCAGAGATGCAACATACACTGTTCTGGGAGTGCATATAAACCTATGCTGCTGCATTCTCTACCAGTTGAATCATCCTTTTAAAGGAAATATAGGGCCTGCTTGGGCAGGAGCCCAGTTTGGAGGTCATTAGGGCATGAGATAAATTTATTTTTATTTATTTTATTTGTTGTGTCACATACGTATTGGTATTTAGAATTCCAAAGTGATCTTCTATTTTCCATCTCATTTTGAAATTTATTTATTTATTTATTGGATTTGTATGTCACCCCTCCCCGTAGACTCGGGGCGGCTAACAACAGTAATAAAAAACAGCATGTAAATCCAATACTAAAACAACTAAAAAACCCTTATTATAAAACCAAACATACATACAAACAAACATACCATGCATAAATTGTAAGGGCCTAGGGGGAAAGAATATCTCAGTTCCCTCATGCTTGACGGCAGAGGGCGGTTTTAAGGAGCTTATGAAAGGCGAGGAGGGTGGGGGCAATTCTAATCTCCGGGGGGAGATGGTTCCAGAGGGTAGGGGCCTCCACAGAGAAGGCTCTTCCCCTGGGCCCCGACAAATGACATTGTTTAGTTGACAGGACCCGGAGAAGGCCCACTCTGTGGGACCTAACTGGTCGCTGGGATTTGTGCAGCAGAAGGCGGTCCCTGAGATAATCTGGTCCAGTGCCATGAACGGCTTTATAGGTCATAACCAACACTTTGAATTGTGACCGGAGACTGATCGGCAACCAATGCAGAAATGGTCATTTTCTTAACTCCAATCTCAGCAGCCCACATCCATTAAGCTACATGTAACCTCTCACCCAAAGAGAAGTAATTATATAATAGAAATGCAGCTTATTTTCATTCATTACAGGCTGAAACTACTCCACTCTAGGACACTTAATTACTGGTTTAACTAAAAACCAGTTTTTCAAGATATGTCACTCCATATCCCTCATGCAGTGGTGGAATCTACTTAACAGGCACTTGGAATTTGTCTTTTCATAATTGAAATCTATCATAGTATAGTATTCCGTTTAATTTATTTTATAATAATGGCCTTTATAAAATACTTTCCTAACAAATCTCTTTAACATCTAGGTAACATGAAGTGACTCAAAACCAACTAAGGTATATCATAGCCCCAGCCGGGTTCTCTGCACATTTATGATCTTTATTTTGGAATAAAGCAGAACAGTGGTTTTGAATTCTCTGCTGAACCTTTTTTAAAAAAAATTGTTTGTGTCAGTTTCCATGCTTCTTGCTTGCTTCAACTGCAATAGAAATCGGGTGAGGGAGTGGTCTAGGGATTTGGGAGGAGGGGGGAAGCAGAAGTGGAGATGCCTCCATAAGTGTTGGTTATGACCTATAAAGCCCTTCATGGCATCAGACAAGAATATCTCCAGGACCGCCTTCTGCCGCACGAATCCCAGTGACCGGTTAGGTCCCACAGAGTTGGCCTTCTCCGGGTCCCGTCGACTAAGCAATGTCATGTGGCGGGACCCAGGAGAAGAGCCTTCTCTGTGGCGGCCCCGACCCTCTGGAACCAGCTCCCTCCAGATATCAGAGTTGCCCCCACCCTCCTTGCCTTTCGCAAGCTCCTTAAAACCCACCTCTGTCGTCAGGCATGGGGGAATTGAAATTTCCCTTCCCCCTAGGGCTTATAGAATTTATACATGGTATGCTTGTATGTATGAGTGGTTCTTTAAATTGGGGATTTTTAGATTATTTTTAATATTAGATTTGTTTACATTGCCTTTTTATATTGTTTTAAGCCACCCCGAGTCTTCGCAGAGGGGCGGCATACAAATCTAATCAATAAGTAAGTAAGTAAGAAAGTAAGAAAGTAAGAAAGTAAGAAAGTAAGAAAGTAAGAAAGTAAGAAAGTAAGAAAGTAAGAAAGTAAGAAAGTAAGAAAGTAAGAAAGTAAGAAAGTAAGAAAGTAAGAAAGTAAGAAAGTAAGAAAGTAAGAAAGTAAGAGTAAGTAAGTAAGTAAGTAAGTAAGTAAATAAATAAATAAATAAATAAATAAGTGTCTGATTAGGGAATTAGGGAGAAAAGTTCTCAGCATAAACTCTGCACTGAATGGACATGTTTAAGGTCAATGGTTTCAGCGTGCCAGATGCAAAGGCTCTACCTGAAGAAGCTGCCCACATGACATCTTGGGGGCATCCGGATTGGATGGCCAGCCTTGTGGTGAAGAAGGGATTTGGGATTGCTTTCTATATGTAATTTTTGTACCTTTAGCTTCGGCTCTTAACTTCTTGCTATCCAGTTCTTATTCAGTAAAAGTACCTTTCTGTACAACCATGGAATTGGAGGTTTTCTTTCCTGGGTTTTGAATGGACGCACTATCTGAGTGGTTTTTTTTAAGTGTTCTTCCTCACACTCATATTAATGTATACTCCTCCTCCCATCCTTAAACTAGCAGAAAAGTATACAGGTATTCCTTGGGACCTGAACTTCCTATGCAGAGTGATGTGTTTATTAAGTAACTTGTATCTGTTTTTATGACTTTTTTCCTTTGGATTGTTAAGTGACTCATACAGCCGCTAAGCAAACTGGCTTACCCCATTGATTTTGCTTGTCAAAAGGTTGCAAATGGCAATCATGTGATCCTGGGATGTTGCAACTGTGTAACCATTTGCTGATTGCCAAGGAGCTGAATTTTGATCATGTGACCATGAGGATGCTGTGATGTTTCTCGTACCTTCCCCACTGGTTCAGAAGTGCGCATGAATCATCAGAAGTGCACACTTGTGTGCATCACATCCGTATACTTACTCTCTGTGCATGCGCAGAAGCCTATGTGCATGCACAGAGGGTTATTTCCCAACTGCTTTCAAATAGTGATGACCAAGGAACCAGTGCAGGAGTATGGAAAGCTGGCCTTCACTACTGGTTCGGCAACCATGGTCAAATTTCTGCCACCAGTTTGTGCAGACCGGTCTGAACCAGTATACCCACCACTGTTGTGATGGTCATAAGTGCAAAAGCCAATCATGGTTCAAATGTCTTCAGAGATTCTCAGTCATCCAGGTTGTCCCAAAGGTGATTTTTTTCAGGAGACAACTGGACTTCCTTGGTTTTATTTTTCTTTGAAAATGTTTCACTTCTCATTCAGGAAGCTTCTTCAACTCTGACAGGATAGTGAGGAATGGAAGGATTTATATTCCTTACAGGCAACTGGTCATTTGCATCCTTTTAGAGGGTCTTTGAAGCACTTGGAGGTTTATCTTGAAGATGTCCTCAGGGTCATATAAGTAGTGCTCTTCTCTGGAAATCCATTCTTCTTCACACACCATTCAAAGGATGTTCATCAAAATTGCATAGTGAAATGACTGTAGAGATTCTCAGTCATCCAGGTCACAGTTGTCCAAAAGATGCTTTTTTCAGGAGGCAACTGGACTTTCTTGTTTTTTCTTTGAAGATGTTTCACTTCTCATCCAAGAAGCTTCTTCAACTCTGACAGGATGAAAATGACCAGCTGTCTTACATATTCTTCCAGTTGAAAAAGTACTTAGCAGTTGCTCTTTTTAATATATGGTAGTAAGGTTTGGGAAATTGTGGGTAAATGCCTGGTTTGAGAGTTTGGCCATCTTTCAAAATGTTTGACAGACAGGTAACTAACATGAAGTTATTCAACCATTAACCTGTCACTCAAGTTAGTTCTGAACATAGGTCTTCCCATTTTCTAAAAAGAAGAAATACATCACTTGAAAACTGACATCTTAAAAGGAACATACAGTGGTACAGTACATCTATTTACGAACTTAGTTCGTTCCGTGACCAGGTTCTTAAATAGAAAAGTTTGTAAGAAAAAGAAATTATTCCAATAAGAATCAATGTAAAAGCAAATAATGTGTGCAATTATGGAAACCACAAGAAGAGTGGAGGCCCTGTTTCCTCCCAGGAGATTCCTAGAGAGGCCCCACGGAGGCTTCTCCCTGCCTTTTTTGGTTGTAGTTTTGGAGGCTTGGGTTTGTAAGTGGAAAATCGTTCTTGAGAAGAGGCAAAAAAAATCTTGAACACCCAGTTCTTATCTAGAAAAGTTCATAAGTAGAGGCTTTTGTAGGTAGAGGTACCACTGTATAGTGTTTCCATGGTGAATTGACAATGACGCAGTCTACATTATGACAATGTCTTTAAAAATGAGAGTACAGTAATTATCTCAGACATACCTTTCCCCCCGAAAATAAGACACTGTCTTATATTAATTTTTGCTCCAAAAATTGTGCTACGTCTTATTTTCGGGGGGTGCCTTATATTTCTCAAATAAGACAAATTCACAGGCAGAAAAGCTGACACCTCCAAAGAAAGTGTACCGTACGTACACTGATTACGGTACGGTACCTGTCAGTATGGCACCCGCACACACAAACGACGGCACTTATATGGTACAACAGTATACTCCTGCTATTGCAGCTTCTGGCCACTAGAGGAACTACAGTCTACGCACTGTAGTGGAGACTGTAATGGTGGTGAGACAGCAGCAGACTGTGTCTGCTGTACTGGACGGTACAAAGCGATGGAAGGGGCCAGCAGGGGACGCCACATTATTACGGTACCGCTATGAACAGCTTTGAATGGTACCGTATGTTTTTCCACCGTACCGTATGTAAACTTGAGTACGCCTTATTTTCGGGGGGTGCCTTATATTAGCAAATTCTGCAAAACCTCTGACATGCCTTACTTTCAGGGTACGTCTTATTTTCGGGGAAACAGGGTACATGTCAATGCATTTATTCTCATATTTAAAAGAAAGTACAGTGGTACAAAGAGAAATTCTGCTGAATCATGTTAGCAAACCTCCCATCAGTTTAGTGATATCTTAAGGAAGAAGCAATTTTCCCTGGAATTTATCCACAGCATAGATGTTACTGTAATATATTCTTTATCCACTGAGGTCTTCTACCCTTGATTTGGAAGTTAGATTTTGCTCTCCAAAAAAACCCCCTATGAAACTGTCCTTAGGAGTTGTGTCCTTAGGAGTAATTAGAAAGGATCTAGAATGACACATAAACTAGCCTTCTTTTCAGCCTAGCAGAAATCCCAAAGTATACAATTAATTACTGAAATCCAATTTCATTTTTCTAAATAAGGAGAATTGGTGACTTCCTGAAAAGTGCAAAATGCCTTGCAGAAGAACCCTGTCAGAAGCCTTCCAAGTGTGTTGAATCAAGACTTGCAAACCCCGATGACTACACTGCTTAAAAAAAATAAAGGGAACACTCAAAGAACACATCCTAGATTTTATTTTATTTATTTATTTGTCATACAAATATAGTATTGTAGTACGTTTAGCATAAGTATAAAGTAGAGAGAGAGAAGATAAAAAGACATTAGGACAGGAATGGTAGGCACAAAGGTGCACTTATGCACACCCCTTAATGATCTCAATGAATGAAAGATCTCAATGAATGCAATATTTTCATTGAATACTTTGTTGAACTTGCTGGCATGTGAAATTGATTGTCAGTCAGTGTTGCTTCCTAAGTGGACAGTTTGATTTCACAGAAGTTTGATTTACTTGAAGTTATATTGTGTTGTTTAAGTGCTCACTTTATTTTTTGAGCAGTACAGTATATTCTTTTCCCCTATGTGGGAAAGGCCAAGAGTTGATGTAGTGCAACCTACAGAGCGGCAGATTGGGGAAATCTCCTTCCTGTTAAAAGATTTTGCACTTCCCATTATTATTGTGTAAGTAATGAGAAAGGAGGTCCGAATATATTCGGGATAGGTCATTTGGCTATCCTTGAAAACCGCCCTTTGTAGGACAAGTAAAAGCCCCTTCCCCGGCAACTGACAACTTCTTTGCCAAAATGAACCCAACACAAAGTTGTGAGTGGGAGGCACCTTATGCAGGAAAGGAAAGGGAGGCGGAGACAGTCACCCTCGCCCCCACTAAGCAGCCGCCCAAGTGCCTAAGCCCCCCGCCTGCTCTGCTCCTCCCCTCCGTCCCTTTCGCGGCCGCGCGTGCCTCGATCTGTCCGCGCCTGGTCTCGGGGACAAGAGGAAACCATGGCGTCCAACGAAGAGGACAGCGGCGCCGGCAACGGGTCGGTGGAAGAGAAAGAGAATGGGAAGAAGGTGCTTCGGCCTCGGAATTCGGTGACCACAGCTTGGCTGATCTTCTATAACATCACCATGACGGCCGGGTGAGCGGGGGTGTTGCAGGTGGAGCGGCAGTGGGTCGGAAACGCGACTTTTCCTTCTCACCGTCCCAGGTCGAAAGGCTTCCCTTGAACTACCGACGGGATTGTACCTGCTGGGCACGGTGGCGACGGGGAGATCGGGGGCGACATTGGCGGGCAGTGCGCGGCGACTGGGGGGATAAGCCCTGGCTTGCTTTGCATTGCCTAATACGGTGCAGACTTCCAGCAAGACGAGCACGTCATCCCTCGAGCCCGCCGGAGAGGTTAAGTATAGCCCGAGCCCGGAATGCCGGCCGGGGGTTGTGGAAGGGGGCAGACTGCTTCCCTCGGCATAATTTATTGCGGTGGCCGCCGAAGACAAGAGCGTGTTCAGTTGCCGCTCGGTCCCCTCCCACTGACTTGAGCCGGCTTCCTTCAATAGCACCTGGCCCGGCCAGATGGCGAGGTAACTCGAGCTTTAGGTAGATCAGGGAGCATTTTAACCCCAAATCTCCGGAGTGACAAGAGTGGCCCTGTGGGAACCTACTTAAAGGAAGACTTTCTAACATTGGGACAAAGTTATAACTTTGCTTTCAGCTTAGTTTGTTGTGTTGCTGTAGCTGGGTTTAAAAGGAAACATGCCTTTACAAAATAGTTCTACTAATACCATACTTTCTTTGATCATCACATATTGAATAAAACCATAATTAGCTAAATGCTGATCTGATTTGGACTTTGAAACTCTTCTTGAATGTTCAGTTAAGAGATACTCCTTCTCCTATAATCGATATAAATGACAATAGAATGTTTTTCCAAAAGGAATGCATGCTGCTTTTATCAACTCTGCTTTCTCCTGAGCATATTTTTGACTAATTCAAATTATTAAAAAGAGTGAAAAAGAATTCCATTCCTCCCCCCGCCCCATTTTTTTTTCTTTTTGCATGCTTCGTGTTCCTCAAAGATGTCAAGCCAAAAACCAAGAATGGAAGTGGTCATGATTCTTCCAAGGTCTTTGTTTGACGTATATAAGCAAATTCTTGCCAACTGAAGACTCCCGAGGACCCACCTGCAGCAGTGATGGGTTGCTACCATTTCGCCCCAGTTCAGTGAAGTAATATTGGCGGTGGCGGGAGGCTCCGCCCACCCGCCTGAACCTAAGGGATGATCTGCGCATGTGCAGAAGGTTCTACGCATGCGTAGAAGCTCTGCACGCAAGTTAAGCACATGAGCGTACATTCAAAGTTACAAACCAGTAGCGAAGGTAAGTGAAACCACTACTGATCTTCAGGATATTCTATACCCCTTTATTAGAGAGAGGGCTGTCTTTTCTCTCTGTAGTTCTGGACTGAGTTGCCTCTTACTTTTCTGGAATGCATCCTCTTCCTCCTGGGAGTCCATCCCTTATTACAATCCATCACAAACATTAGTGAATCCAACCTTTGTGATTTATGATTCTGTTCCTATGTAGCTACATCTATACGTTTAACCCCTAAATTGCATCTATGAGATCACTAGGAATCTGGCTTAATTAATTCATTTTATTTTATGTATGTATCTATATATGTATGTCTTTATCATTTTTAGAAATAACTTGAGGCAGAAAACATATCCAAACATCTTCTTCCTCCTATTTTCCTCAAAATAGCAATCCTGTGAGATGATTGAGCTGAGAGAAAGTAACTGGTCCATGATAAGCTTTGATGGCTAAGACAGGATATGAACTTATGGGCTTCTACTTTCTAGCCTGATGCTTTTACCTCTATATCAAACTGATTCACAGAAGATGTGTCTTTCCACTATGTATAAATTGTTTATATTTGCTATTTATAAGCAGTCAGATATTCTTATTCAGAAAACAGTTGTTAAAATAATCCATAACTTGGTGCCTTGTAGAACCTTACTAAATTGGACATGTTATGAAGAGCTTCTATTCCTGAATAATAAAATATGTTTAAAAAGTTATATCCAGACCTCACTACCTAGAAGGGGGGCTTAAGATTCGTTTTATTTATTTACTCATTTATTCATCCTGGAGAAGGTCTAGATGTGACGCCTGTGTAATTGTTACTTGATAGCACATGGTCAACCATAACCAATCCAAATCATGTTTTTAAATTATTTATTAAATTTTTACAAGGTTTATGAAAGCTTTTTAAAACAGAGCTTGAAAAAAATTTGGAATGAGATAACAGAAAAGTTTTCTTCCTTCTACTGTATAACAATAATCACAAATAATATTTCACTAACAAAAGCAGAATTTAGCTTCTTCCTGCCTTTGCTAGGGAGAACAGTCTTTTGAACTACAGTGTTCCCTCGATTTTCGCGGGTTCGAACTTCGCGAATAGCCTATACCACGGTTTTTCAAAAAATATTAATTAAAAAATACTTCACGTTTTTTTTCCTATACCACGGTTTTTCCCACCTGATAATGTCATATGTCATCGCCAAACTAATAATTTTTGCAAATAAATAACAAAAAAAATAATTATTGTTAATAAATAATTATGTTTATAAATATTCAATGGTGAGTACCAGTAATAATGGTGAGTAAATGGTTGTTAAGGGAATGGGAAATGGTAATTTATGGGGTTAAAGTGTTAAGGGGAAAATGGTGTATTTACTTCCGCATCTCTACTTTGCGGAAATTCAACTTTCGCGGGCGGTCTCGGAACGCATCCCCCTTGGAAATCGAGGGAACACTGTATTCCTACCACCATCTCTTTGACTAGGAAAATTGGTTTGAAAAGACTTGTGCTTATAAGTTTTTGCTTGTGTATCTTCCTTCATTTTGCTGCATAGTAGATACATTCCAGAATTTTGGAATCATAATTGAATGCTTTGTGTAGAAAATAAACGACTTCCTAATTTGTTGCGTATTAATGCACAGGACCCAATTTATCTTAATAGAATAATTTGCTCCAGAAATTTGCATGTTGGCTTCCATTACATTTTTGTAATGTGCCGTTAGAATCCAGCTGTTTTGTACAGCTGTTGACTGTTGAAAAACATAGAAATCACTCTTATTACTAGTGTTACCAAATATACTCTTGTTTCGGTTTCTTCATGCTTTATGGATTTTGCATCACTCTAAATTACCAGAAATTAGTGATACAAAATGTGTAAATAAAATAAATAAAATAAATTCAGTTGGACCATGAGATTAGAGAAAGGAATAATCTGAAATATTGTTTTCTTGCTACAAACTAAACTTGATCTCCATTCTTTCTAGTACTTTTGAATTTCTAACTGTATAAACACACTTTCACTTAGTTATAAATACAAAACACAGGAATGACAGTGCCTAAGAGATAATGACTTATACATAACTTTTATGGAATAACATGAAAATAGTTTAGCTATTCATTATTCCATTAAGGATATTGTTTTTTCTATTTAGGTGGCTTGTACTGGCTATTACCATGGCCCGGTTCTATATGGACAAAGGAACATACAAAGGCTTATATAAAAGCATTCAAAAGACACTTAAATTTTTCCAGACTTTTGCTTTGCTTGAGGTAAGTTTTTAGTAAATATATCTTATTCGAAAGGAGGATGTGAATTTGGACAAAAAATAGTTAGCCTAAACTAATTGTTGCCAGAGGCTGTTGTGCCATTAGTGAGCTCAGAAGGTACAGTGGTACCTCTACCTACGAAAGCCTCTATTTACAAACTTTTTAAGATAAGAACCAGGTGTTCAAGATTTTTTTGCCTCTTCTTAAAAACCATTTTCCACTTACAAACCAAGCTTCCAAAACTGTAACCGGAACAGACAGGGAGAAGCCTCCGTGGGGCCTCTCTAGGAATCTCCTGCGAGGAAACAGGGCCTCCACCCTCCTTGTAGTTTCCGCAATTGCACACATTATTTGCTTTTACATTGATTCATATGGGAAAATTGCTGCTTCTTACAAACTTTTCTACTTAAGAACCTGGTCATGGAACGAATTAAATTCGTAAGTAGAGGTACCACTGTAGTTATGGATATATTTTGAGTTGTCAACTGTAGTTTTCAGAATGTCCTTTGCACATTGTTCCTTAACACCTTATTAAATGTTCAATTATTTAAAAAAAAGGAGCTGGATTCAGAGTTGATAGTTAATTTTCCAGAATGCCTCTTTGAGATTCTGGTTTTCAGACCAAGACCTTTTTTTTTTTTTAAATGAAAGCCCCAGAAATTGCTAGAAGTCACTGGAGATGGATTAGATGAATTGATGCTTTCAGATAATAGCTGTATTCACATATCACTGATAAAATACATGCAACTATGATAGTTATTTTGTGAGATGTCACAATCAAATTACTATAATTCCAAGACATCCACATGAAAATGCTATGAGAACATTTCAGCTTACAGGCTTTAATGCTGCAAATTTGAAAGTAACTCTGTGTGCTCATTTAGAACTTCTTCAGGTGATGCAATGTAGTCTAAATTAATTCAGTTAGCAAATGGGTAGTTCTCAGCTAATGACTGTAATTGAGCCTGAAATTATGGTTGTAAACTGTGACTGTGTTCAGTTTTACAATCTTTTTTGTGGTGGTCATTAAGTAAACTATTAGAGTTTGTTGCATAAATGAAAACCTGAAGCACACACAGATAACTGATTCAGCTGGATTCATTAACTTCTTTATAAACATAATAATATTGGTATACTTAAAGTCTGCGGAGAGGGACAGCATACAAATCCAATTAATAATAATAATAATAATAATAATAATAATAATAATAATAATAATAATAATAATAATAATAAAAATACCAATGTAGATTCTTCTTAAGCAGTTACAGGCAGCAGAGAACAGTTAGTTTCATTTAAGAGTTCAAAGTGGACTGAGCCACACCCTACCTTCTAGTTTCAGTTTTGACTTTCTGCACAGACTCATATGTGTTTAGCTCTCATTGGCTGACTTAGTTGCTATCCCTATTCATTGGCTGACCTTGTTACCATTGGTTGTCCCAGTTCATGAATAGCTTAACACTCCTCGCTTCATAACCGGAAGAGACATAAATTCAATCAATTTAATATCCTTTCCACAATGCACTCCACTCAATGGCTTGGTCATTATATCTACCAAATTGTCCTCTGAAAAACAATGAAGCAAGCTAATTAATTTAAATTTTATGGCTTCCCTGATATTACAATATTACAATAATGTCTGCATGCTTGCTTCTATTCTTTACTTTGTCCTCTGTTCCAATTTGATGCAGGCAGCATTATCTTCATACACCGTTATAGCTTCATTATTTATTTATTTGTTTGTTCGTTCGTTTATTTAATTGGATTTGTATGCCGCCCCTCTCCGAGGACTCGAGGCGGCTCATAGCATATACAAGAAAGAATAATAAGTAATCCAATAAATAATACATGTAAAAACAAAGTTAAAAATTCTAATTTAAAAAACTTCCATTAACCATTCATCAGACTAAATCAGACTAAAAGCATTCATTGGTCAGGGGAAAGATCTAGAAACCCCAGGCCTGGTGGCAAAGATGAGTTTTTAAGCTATTTCGGAGGGCAAGGAGGGTGGTGGCAATGCGAATCTCCGGGGGGAGCTGATTCCAGAGGGTCAGGCACCCCACAGAGAAGGCCCTTCCCCTAGGTTCCGCCAGTTAGGTCCCACAGAGTTGGCCTTCTCCGGGTCCCGTCAACTAAACAATGTTGTCTGGCGGGACCCAGGGGAAGAGCCTTCTCTGTGGAACCAGCTCCCCCCGGAGATTAGGATTGCCCCCACCCTCCTTGCCTTTTGCAAACTCCTTAAAGCCCACCTCTGCCATCAGGCATGGGGGAACTGATATATCCCCCCCCCCAAGCTTATATAGTTTTAAGTATGGTATGCTTGTGTGTATGTTTTTAAAATAATGGGTTTTTTGATATTTTTTAAATATTAGATTTGTTCATTGTACACTGTTTTACTATTGTTGTGAGCTGCCCCAAGTTTGCGGAGTGGGGCGGCATACAAATATTATTATTATTATTATTATTATTATTATTATTATTATTATTATTAATAATAATAATAATAACAACAACAACAACTGCGTATGTGGCACGCTGGGCGCAGTACCAAAGGATCTCAGCGGACATTTGAAAACCATTGGAATTGACAAAATCTCCATCTGTCAATTGCAAAAGGCCGCTTTACTGGGATCGGCAAACATAATTTGCCGCTACATCACGCAGTCCTAGGTGCTTGGGAAGTCCCCGACTGGTGATGAAATATGAAATCCAGCATAGTGATCTCGTTTGCTTTGTTGTACAGTGATCTCTCGATTAGCGCGGGGGTTACGTTCCAAGACCTCCCGCGCTAACCGATTTCCGCGTTATACTGGATGCGGAAGTAAAACCACCATCTGCGCATGTGCACCATTTTTTTTCATGGCCGCACATGCGCAGATGGTGGAGTTTGCGTGTGGGCGGCGGGGAAGACCAAGGGAAGATTCCTTCAGCCGCCCAACAGCTGATCTGCTCCGCAGCGCGGAAGCAGCGAGGAGCCGAAGATGGGGTAAAGGCAAAGGGGAAACCCCATCTTCGGCTCCTCGCTGCTGCCGCGCTGCGGAGCGGATCAGGTGTTGGGCGGCTGAAGGAACCTTCCCTTGGTCTTCCCGCCAGATCGCTGACGGAATGCTGAGCCTCCCGTTCTCCCCCACCTCGCCCCTTCCGGTTTCGGCGGTTTCGCAGCGCTGGCTGTCAACTTTGCTTTTTAGCACTGGGGAGGCAAGTCAGCTCCTGCCCAGTTTTAAAAAGAAAAGTTGACAGCCAGCGATTGTTCCGCTGCCGCCAGCATGGCCTGGCTGGCAGCGGAAGATGTAACCTTCGCAACCTCGGAGAGCTTCCTGGGCATGAAAGCTCACGAAAACCAGGAAGCTCTCTGAGGTTGCGAAGGAGCCCACGATCACTCGGCTGCAAGCGGGAGGAAGGCAAATCCCACGGGGCTGGGCTCGGTTATCCCCTCGGCTCCCCTCCTACCAGCCCCGCCGCGGAACGCTCCATTCTGTTCCCTGCCGGCCCGATTGAGCGGCCCGCGGTCTCCATTCAGGGAACAGAATGGAGCCTTCCGCGGCGGGGCTGGTAGGAGGGGAGCCGGGGGGATAACCGAGCCCAGCCCCGTGGGATTCGCCTTCCTCCCGCTTGCAGCCGAGTGATCGTGGGCTCCTTCGCAACCTCAGAGAGCTTCCTGGTTTTCGTGAGCTTTCATGCCCAGGAAGCTCTCCGAGGTTGCAAAGGAGCCCAGGATCACTCGGCTGCCGGCGGCAGGAAAACGAATGTCACGGGGCTGGGCTCGTCTCCCCCCCCCATAGCAGCCCCGCCGCGGAACGCTCCATTCTGTTCCCTGCCGGCCCGATTGAGCGGCCGGCGGTCTCCATTCAGGGAACAGAATGGAGCCTTCCGCGGCGGGGCTGGGGGAGCTGAGCCCAGCCCCGTGACATTCGCTTTCCTGCCACCCGCAGCCGAGTGATCCTGGGCTCCTTCGCAACCTCGGAGAGCTTCCTGGGCATGAAAGCTCACGAAAACCAGGAAGCTCTCTGAGGTTGCGAAGGAGCCCACGATCACTCGGCTGCGGGTGGCAGGAAAGCGAATGTCACGGGGCTGGGCTCGGCTCCCCCAGCCCCGCCGCGGAAGGCTCCATTCTGTTCCCTGCCGGCCCGATTGAGCGGCCGGCGGTCTCCATTCAGGGAACAGAATGGAGCCTTCCGCGGCGGGGCTGGGGGAGCCCAGCCCAGCCCCGTGACATTCGCTTTCCTGCCACCCGCAGCCGAGTGATCCTGGGCTCCTTCGCAACCTCGGAGAGCTTCCTGGGCATGAAAGCTCACGAAAACCAGGAAGCTCTCTGAGGTTGCGAAGGAGCCCACGATCACTCGGCTGCGGGTGGCAGGAAAGCGAATATCACGGGGCTGGGCTCGGCTCCCCCAGCCCCGCCGCGGAAGGCTCCATTCTGTTCCCTGCCGGCCCGATTGAGCGGCCGGCGGTCTAAATTAAAAAAAAATTATTTTTTAATATATTTTTTTTAAATAATATTTTTTGAAAAACCGCGTTGCAGCGTTTCGCGCTAATCGAGAACGCGCAAGTCGAGGGACCACTGTACTGACATAATAATAATAATAATAATAATAATAATAATAATAATAATATGACCTGCTCAGACCAGAATCCTCCATCAGTAAGTCTTTTATCGTTTTTAAAACTCCATTCTGCCTCTCAACTACACCATTCTCAGCTGCTGTGTACAGATTGTGCATCTCTGTTTTATTCTCAGCTGTTCCAATCATTGTTGAAAACTTGTAGACATGAATTGTGAACCTCTGTCAGTTTGCAGCTGACATACCTGTTGCTTATACTTTCTTTCTATGAAGTTTACCCATTGCTTAAACTTTTGTAGCACCTCTATTTTACTCTTTAGTAAATAGTAGAACCCACACCTGCTGTAGTAATCTACAATGACCAGTGCATATTGGATGGATTCATCCCCACCAACGGATGAATCTGCCGTACTGTTGGGCAGCTGATAGCAGATCCCATTAGAGAGGAGACCGACCTGGTGATGCACCAGCAGCCTGTGCAGCTGGTACCCAAGTCAGACAGTGAGGAGAGGCTGGCAAGGACTTAGTGCCAGAAGCAGAGCGTCAGGGCTTTCGGAGTGTCCTGCACCCCTTGGCAGTGATGAGGAAGAAGAGGCTTCTTCTCTTCTTAATGCAAGAGCATTCAGAGTTGCCAAGAGGCAGGAGTGGTTACTTTTCGGAAGACTTTCCACTTGGCTAATTGGCCACTTCCCTAGTCTACTTAAGGACAGCAGAAGCAGTTGAAAGGCTGCAGGAAACAATATGTTAGAATAGTGTGTCTGTTGTGAGTATCTCATATCTAAGAAACTCTCTACTCTGCTTTCCTACCTTGGCTTGCTTATCGATAAAGATTTCTAGACATTTTGCCAAGCCTTGGAAACTTTGTGAGATAACAAGAAGTAGTTGCTCCGATTTAAAATTCTTTTGAACTTACGCCAGCTGCAAATGAAAATTAATTAGCAGCTGAGTTTTTTGTAAGAAAAGGTTGCTTTAAGATTTGTGTGTATGTGTCTCCATTCATAAGCCAGTTATTAGTAATGGTTTATTGATTAAATTAAGTTAATCTAACCTATGTGTTTATTATGTTCATAACTGGGGCAGAACACTTACATCCCTTTAATTTTAATCCTGCAAACTGTTCCATCGTTTGCAAAATTCTGCAGCTGGCAGTTCTGTGCAAGAGATTAACACATGAATCATGCTGTGCAACATTTCCAAATTTTTGTGCATTCTTATAGCCTGGGAGCTATTAATGCTAACATCTGTCACAGCTGAATTATGATTGATTGGTACGAATGTTTGTTTTGATTAGATTGTGCAGTGGGTTTATAAAGGGCTTTTATCGTTTTTAACATTTAATATTTGACTTTTTTCACTAACGTATTGTATTTTTATATTCTTGTAAGCACCCTGAGTCCCATGGGATTGGGCAGCATAGAAGTCAAATGAAATAAATAAAATAAATAAATATTGAATCTTTTGTCTCTGTAACAGATAAAGACTATCCTCATTTATGCCCTATGCACATACATTCCCATTTCTCTTTATGAGACACTTCCCATTTACAAATGTGGTCTCAAATCCTTGCTTGTCTAAACAAGAGACTTAGCAAATTATGCTCCATTTCAGGCACACATAATACATCTTTAAACCTTGATTCCAGATTTGGAATTTATACACTGCCTCTTCCAAGACCTTAGCCTTCTGGCCATTTGCCAAGGCTACTGCATCTATAGCAGCTGGATCCAATCTTGTAAAACAATTTATTATTATTATTATTATTATTATTATTATTATTATTATTATTATTATTATTATTTATTATTTAGAATTGTTAACAATTGTTTGACTTGCACCATTGTCTATTAAACATTTGTCTCTGCTATTGCAATAACCAATTTTTGCAATAGCAATGTTTCTATCAGTGGACTGTCCTCTTTGTAAAAAAAATTCTTTTTTGCAAACAGCTTTTTCTCTACAAACAGTCCTTTTTTAAATGTGAAGTTTCATCACAAACTAAGTAATGCTTATGTTGCTGGGCTGTAATCTGATATCTTCTGCTGCTTTTTCCCCACTGCTCTTTCTCTGCTCCTTGGGCTCCCACTGCAGGAATTTTTCCTTGTGGCTCTTTCTATAATGGCGTTTGTTCTCCTGTGCAGTCAAACATGCCTTTAAAACTTCCAAACACAATTCTTGCTCTGGTTTGCTTTCAAACACTGCAGAAACAATGTCCCATATTTCATAAAGGCTGTTTAATACTAACAACATCTTTTGGGACTCAGAAATATTTATTCCACGCTGTTCCAATTCTACAGAGCAATAAATATATTTCCTGGTTGCAGATAGGCTCTGTACAATTTTCTTAATAATTGCACAATGCAGACACACTCACATGCACAGTTCCTAATTTCACCCATACTTCATTTGCAATCTTTAAATTAGCTACAGTGATAAACTCTTCATCTTCTAAATTTAAGATGATACAAGCCATTGCTTTATAATGTTCCTTCTGCCCTGCAGCTGCTAAAGCTCTGTACAGTTGATTAATACCCATATCCCACAGCTCCTTAGCCTTCAGGAAATATTCCATCTTTGCACCCAAATTATATAGTTCTTCTGTCCCAATCTGGGCACAGAGCTTTCCTTAAATTCAATAGCAGACATCCTGCAAACTTTGTCTCTGCGTTATTCTCTTGAAAACACAGGCAGTCTTCATAGCTTAATTACAATGCAGTTTTCTGTTGTGGAATTTGTTGCATAAATTAAAACCAGAAGCACACTAACTGATTTGGCTGGATTCATTAATTTCTTTATAAACATAGTAATACAGTAATACCTCATGATACGAACTTAATTGGTGCAAGGAGGAGGTTCGTAAGACGAAAGGTTCATAAGACGAAACATTGTTTCCCATAGGAAACAATGTAAAGTCAATTAATCCGTGCAACAAAAAAAAAACCCCGCAAAAAAACGCTGCCGCCCGGCTGTCACCTTTTAAAACAGCGGGGGGGGGGGCCTTCCCAGCAGCCTCCTGAACCCCAACGCCAAACCCGAACTTCCGGGTTCGGGTTGGGAGGCTGCTGAGAAGCCCCCCGGCTGTTTTAAAAGGTGACAGCCGGGCGGCGGGGCTTCTCAGCGAAAGTTCGGGTTTGGGAGGCTGCTTTGAGGAGGCGGGGAAGCCTCTTGCAGCAGCTGCCACAGCCGCCGGCTTCCCCGCCGCTCGCCCGCCGAGGATGCTGACCTGCTGCCTCGTGGGGAAGCCGGGCAAGAGCGATCTTCTGCTGGTCATGGGCGAGCGGCGGGGAGTCGCCCATGGCCGGCAGAAGATCGCTCTTGCCTGGCTTTCCCGCAAGGCAGCAGGTCAGCAAGAGTGATCTTCTGCCGGCCATGGGCGACTCCCCGCCGCTCGCCCATGGCCGGCAGAAGATCGCTCTTGCCCGGCTTCCCCGCGAGGCTTCCCCCCTCCTCGCCCGCCACCCAGAATGCTGACCTTATGCCTCACGGGGAAGCCGGGCAAGAGCGATCTTCTGCCGGCCATGGGCGAGCGGCGGGGAGTCACCCATGGCCGGCAGAAGATCGCTCTTGCCCGGCTTCCCCGCGAGGCAGCAGGTCAGCAAGAGCGATCTTCTGCCGGCCATGGGCGACTCCCCGCCGCTCGCCCATGGCCGGCAGAAGATCGCTCTTGCCCGGCTTCCCCGCGAGGCTTCCCCCCTCCTCGCCCGCCGCCCAGAATGCTGACCTGATGCCTCGCGGGTCAGCAAGAGCGATCTTCTGCCGGCCATGGGTGACTCCCCACCGCTCGCATTGGGGTAGGGGGGCTGTCAGGACACCCCCCACCCCAGCACTTTGCATCCCGCCGGCTAAGAGCAATCGGGCAGCAGCTTCTGCCGGACACGGGCAATGAGCAGAGCAGAGAAGCGGGGAGAATCAGGAGGCTCCTTTGGCGGCTGGAGGCTGCTTGGCTTTGTGTTTTTGGCTGGGGGAGGAGGCAGTAGGACCTTCCTAACTCCCTCCCCCCAGCCAAAACCCCAAAGCCTGTTTGCTGCCACACGATTTAGCCAGGACAGGAGCGAAGTGACGTGGAGGAATGGGGAGCTGAAACCAGGCGGTTTCAGCTTTCCATCCCTTCACGTCACTTCGCCGCTAAATCTTGCTATCTCTTTCTCTCTGTCTCACTTGCTATCTCTCTCTCTCTCTTTCTTTCTCTCTCTCTCTCTCTTGCTATCTCTTTCTTTCTCTCTCTCTCTCTCTGTCTCTCTTGCTATCTCTTTCTTTCTCTCTCTTGCTATCTCTTTCTCTCTCTCTCTCTTGCTATCTCTCTCTCTCTGTCTCTCTTTCTCTCTTGCTATCTCTTTCTCTCTCTTTGTCTCTCTTGCTATCCCTCTTTCTTTCTCTCTCTTTCTCTCTCGTTACACCATGCCGGCAACAGCGGCATCAGGCAGTAGCCAGGGGTGGCGGCAGAGCGATTGACTGTGAGTGGAAACCCTGACAGCGGCAGCTGGACGTGCTGCTGGACACCGTATATACTGGTGCTGCACTGGGCATGGGCATGGGGCTGACACCTCCAGCCCAGCCAGTGAGCCAGTGCCAGCCCCGCAGCGCCAGCATGTACAGCGTCCAGCAGCACGTCCAACCGCCACTGTCAGTGCCTCCACCTTGGAGCTCCCTCTCACTGCCACCATCCCCTGGTGACTGCCTGGGGCCGCTGCAGCGGCAGCCTCCCGTTCCCGCTGCCAGTGCCCCACCGCCGAGCCCCCAAGGACAATTGTTGCCGCCTCCGCTGGGAATCTCCAGCTGAGCAGGGCACTGCCGGTGCCTCCGCCCTGGAGCTCTTGCTTGCTGCCGCCATCCCCCGATGACTGCCCGGGGCTGCTGCAACCGGCAGCCTCCCATTCCCGCTGCCAGTGCCCTCCCGCCGGGCCCCAAGGGACATTTATTGCCACCCCCACCAGGGAAGCTCCAGCTGGGCGCAAAGAATAAAGCTCAGCTTCCGGTCTTGGAAGCTTCGCTTCGCGGCACACCTGACCATGTCTCGCGGCACACCAGTGTGCCATGGCACACTGGTTGAAAAACACTGCTCTATGAAACTGAGTTTGACACCCCTGCTCTAAAGCCTCTTTGAATGTAAAGAAATCACATATAACAATCTCCTGTAACCTGCATATAAAGCTCGGTTTCCACAATTTTCCAGTTTTCAAGGGTGGATATTACTTTAAGTCATGAATAAGAAACATGGCCATCCAAATTCTTCGGAATTCCTCCCATCAGCTACAACCAGCATGACCATTGGTGAGAATTAGTGGGATATGTTAGAAGTATTCATTCACTCTATGTATCTTGTGGCCATAAAATTTCTCCAATCTTACTATTTTTAATTAAGATTTATTTTCATTCCTTTTTCAAGATATTAGACTTCATAATTTTACAGGTCACAGGATTGGTTAATTAGATATTGAATTCTAGTGCCATATAATTATTTGGGTTTTTTATTTCAACTTGTAATCATACTCCCCCCCCCCCAGGCATTAGCGATAATAGAGAAAACAGATACACAATAATAAATGTCATGGCTGTAAAAAAAATGAGTGGGAAGGAGAAACAATGAATTAAGTGTCATTTATAGACAAATAAATGGATAATTCACCTCTTCCATTTGTATTATAATTACCTAATTTGAGTAATTAACTTCAAATCAGAAGGATGATTCAAGGCTGGTCAAAAACGCCATAACCAGTAATCTGTAATCTAAATTGGATGCATTTTGATTGAAATAAGAAAAGAAGGACAGCCTGCTATTATATCACCTTTCATTATTGCTATTGTTTTTAAATGAATATACCTAAAGTGAATATTCTTTCTTGCCAGAACCCTACTCTTAAATTGGCAAGTGAACATAGTTCTCCAGTAGTTTTTCCATGGTTATTGTATAGCTTGTATTATCCACATTAAAACTCATTCTTTATACAAAATCCATGTACAAATTAAATTTGTTATTTCCATGTAAGAAAAGTATCTCTGAAAAAAATACAGCTAAGCAGAGATTTTACAGCCATAAGTCAATTGTGAATACTCACGTTCCAATTCCTTCTGTCTACCCCTCCTTTCAATTTTACAGATAATCCACTGTGCGGTTGGTGAGTCTCTTTTCAGTTCCTCAGTTAACTAAGCCCTCTCTTTATTGGACAACGGTGACCTATTTCTCTTTTTAAGGAGTAGTGCACACTTCCGTGCTTGTGACGGGGGTCCAAGTGAGTTCCAGAATCTTCATGGTGTGGTTTGTTACACATAGTATAAAGCAGGTAAGCAGCCAAGTGAACATTGCATCGTTGCTCGGTCCACAATTTCCTGGTATCATTCAGAGATGCATTGAAAAATTTAAAATATAAGTTGTTCTGTCGGGCTCTCTGGTAGACTCCTCCCAAAAATTCACAGGTACAAATTTCAGACACACACACGTTTGAAAATTCAAAACAATGTTCTTTATAACGAAAATTCACTTAAACCAAGCCCTCTTTTGGTATAGCAAAGAGCACTCGTCTCCAAACAAACTGGTAATTTGTACAGGTCCCTTATCAGTTCTGTGATACTTAGCTTGCAGCTGTGAGGCAATTCACAGTCCTTCTTCTTTCACAAAGTGAAACACACTTTGCTCTGGTTTAGTTTCAAAGCGGGGAAAAATCAGCACACAAAAAGTCAAAGTCATTAAAGCAGTCACGAAACACAACGATCAGATAATCCTCCACAATGGCCAAACCCACAGGCTGCTATTTATAGCAGCCTCACTAATTACTACAGCCCCACCCAACTACAGGTGGCCTCATTTTCTTTGATAATAATCTCTCAGTTGTTGTTGCCTATGCATCGCTCTCCTCATGCGTGGCTGTATCATTAACTCTTGTTCCGAATCCAAGGAGGAGCTAGATAATTGATCTCCTTCTGAGCTGTCTGCCACACTCTCCTCCTCCCTGTCACTCATGTCTTCATGGTCAGAGGAGCCTTCATCAGCAGATTCCACTGGGAGCAAAACAGGCCTGCAGCATGTGGATGTCTCCCCCACATCCACAGTCCTTGGGGCAGGAGCTGGGCCAGAGCTAACCACAGCATAAGTTAGCATACATCCATTGTCAGTGGTCTTAAGAAAGACTGAAATGCCCAGATCTATAAGGCAAAATAAGAAAGTCCTAATGTGGGTGAAGAGGTTGTAAAGGCCATTCAGGCTTTTATGTTTTGCCATTCCAATAGTAAAGTATTTATTAAAATAATTCTGGAAAAGTACCCATTCTTGCATGCATATTATAGTAAAGTGTTCCAATATGTTTTATGTTTCGCCATTCCAATAGTAAAGTATTTATTAAAATAATTCTGAAAAAGTACCCATTCTTGCATGCATATTGTAAACTAATTGGATAAATAAATTTTGGTTTGAGGAGAAATGTGCAGTTTTATGCAGGTGAAGTTTTGGATATGCGTCCTAAGAACAATCATTATCTATTAAATAGTGTGCCTGTGCTTTAGACTTGCTGAAAAATAAACAGAAGAATGGAACCTATTGTCCCATTAATTTCAATTGCATTTAACAGTTTGTAGCTTCCTGGTGATTATTTATAGTTATTAATCCAGCCAGTAAATGTTTCAAATCAAGAATGTAATTGTCCTCAGTTGAAGAAGTTCTCTTTAGAAAAACATGGAAATGCCAATCTTAAAAGCATTCGCTGGAAGATCATTTCTTATTGCACAAAAGGAGGTGGGAGTCTGGTTAACTATATATTCATGACTGCTTTATACCATTTTTGTTGGATGGGGTGCAGCATTATTATAATAAGGTAAACGGTGTTTTATGCTACTTCATAGCCGGTCCGATCAATTGTTGCATTTAGGAATTTTTACTAAATTGATTGTGTTTACTATTTGAATGGATCTTAGATTGTAGACATTTTGCTCACATAAAGCTGGTTTGTTTTTGTATACCCCTATGCACTTTGAAACAGTTGGATCTCTCACCAGCAGATGGCACTTAGTGATTTCCTTATGTGGGAATGTAAGTAGGAATGGCCTCTTCCCACTGATTAAAAGTCATATGTGGGATTTTTTCTCTCTTCCTTTGGTACTTGAAACTTTATTTTTTATTAGACTAGATCAAGGCTGTCAAACTCCAGACCAATGGGCTGGATGCGTCATGAGCAGCCCATGCCAAAATTAACAAAGGGAGGGGAGTTGTGATAATGTCATGTGACGACAATGTGAGTTTGACACCCCTGGACTAGATAATTAAACACGGTTTATATCTAAATAATAATAATAATAATAATAATAATAATAATAATAATAATAATTTATTAGATTTGTATGCCGCCCCTCTCCGAAGACTCGGGGCGGCTCACAACAAATGATAAAAAACAATATATACAGGCACAAATCTAATATTAAGAAAAAACTAAAAACCCTATCATAATTAAAAACCAAACAGCACATACATACCAAACATAAATTATAATAAGCCTGGCGGTATAAGTGGGTCTTAAGTAGTTTACGGAAGACAAGGAGGGTGGGAGCAGTTCTAATCTCCGGGGTGAGTTGATTCCAGAGGGCCGGGGCCGCCACAGAGAAGGCTCTTCCCCTGGGGCCCGCCAGACGACATTGTTTAGTCGACGGGACCCGGAGAAGGCCAACTCTGTGGGACCTTATCGGCCGCTGGGATTCGTGCGGTAGCAGGCGGTTCCCTAGGTATTGTGGTCCAATGCCATGTAGGGCTTTAAAGGTCATGACCAACACTTTGAATTGTGACCGGAAACTGATCGGCAGCCAATGCAGGCCACGGAGTGTTGTAGATACGTGGGCGAATCTGGGAAGCCCCACGATGGCTCTCGCGGCTGCGTTCTGCACGATCTGGAGTTTCCGAACACTTTTCAAAGGTAGCCCCATGTAGAGAGCATTACAGTAATCGACCCTCGAGGTGATAAGGGCATGAGTGACTGTGAGCAATGACTCCCTGTCCAAGTAGGGCCGCAACTGGTGCACCTTTTTCAGCATCAATAGAAGGTATCACTTAGTTTCTAAGATATTGATCATATTAGGTTTATATTTCTCAGAAAGAAAAATGTAAAAAAACACAGGAGAATACTAGAGTCAATATAGTGTGGGGGACAAGCTAGTTCTCAACTTACAACCATAATTGAGCCCCAGATTTCCATTGCTAAGCAAGGCAGTTGTTAAGTGAGTTTTGCCACAGTTATTAAGTGAATCACTGTGGTTATTAAATAAATCATGCGGTTATTAAGCAAAACTGGCTTTCCCTGTTGACATTGCTTGTTGGAAGCTGGCTGGGAAGGTTGTTATAAATGGTGATAATGTGACTCCGGTATAGTGAAATTGTTATATGCCAGTTGCCAAGTGTCTACATTTTCATCATGAGACCATAGAGATGCTGTAACAGTCATAAATGTGAAAAGTGTTCCTAAGTCCCTTCTGCTGTTGTAACTTCAGATGGTCACTTAATGAATGGCTATTTGTAAAAGGCTTATTTGTAAGAGGCTATCTAACCAGGAAGAAAAGGTTTAAAAATAACTGTAGAATGATAATGTTAGCAACAACAAAAAGGCTATGAATCTTTATGATTTATAATGCATACATTAAATTATACTATGCCATATACAAAACTTCAGGTTTCAAAAGAGCCTTGAAAACCTAAATGTGTAGTAATCTAACACTTGATTTTCTATAGCAATAAACCAGGACACACACATTAAAAATATTACTTTACTGTGTTATTATTAAACACAAATAGTAAATTATGTATGGGTACAATGGTATTTATACAGTGTTGACTAGAGATCATTAACAGATTATTCAGATAACTTTAAAGATAGAGAAAAAAGGTTTAATGTATTTTCTAAAATGTTAATATTGCTTAATATAAGCATAAGATTGCTTATATTTAATAACCAGAGGTGTGTTTAGCTTTGATAAACAACTAAAAAAATGTTTAAATTATTTTATATATAATAAATGTTTCTACCTTAATATGAAGGTCTTCACAGTATTGTTTATTCTTTTCTTCAAATTAGAAAGGAAGGGTTAAATTTGATTTCTATCTTATACCTTCTTCATGCTTTAACAAATGTGTATTATTTATAAACATTTAGTCCCCTCACTCCCAGAAACCACAGAGTAAATGCATGCTTGTACAGAAGTTAAAGAAAAACTATTCCTATTCCTTAAAGAAAAAAATTGAATGCATTTATTAATGACAAAATTGATATTCTTAAAATTAATATAGTCTTTGTATTGGTCATTGTAGTTGGAAGTATTTTTCTCTTAAAACACCAACAATTCTGAATTTTTATTTTATTTCTCAGATACCATTGGAATGTGTATTAGCCTTCGAGTAAGAAGATCTATTACAAAATTCTTCCTATTTTAATCAAAGGAAAATTACTTGTCTCTAATGATTCTCAGAAACTAATCAATAGATTTTATTTTGTAAATGTGAGCATTAATTTAATGCATCTTAGATGCTGATGTCATAAAATAATGGCTAGATCGATAGAAGCTCTTGAGACAGTGAAATGACTAAGGGCTTTTCTCTATCTGCTTTAGAACAGCGAAAAAAGTTTTTTATTGCAGCATTGTTAACATTTTATTTTGAAAAACATGTGCAAGAATGTTTAATTTGCTTTATCCTTTTATGGATCAAGGGTATTCTGCAAAATAATCCCTCAAAACCTGAACCAATACAACCTCTCTAAAATAATATTTTTTGTCAGTTATCTGAATAGGTTTACACCCCATTGTGATGGAATTCTAAAGAGGTTGCTTCTGAGAAACTACATATAGTAGCATTCTTTAACCTACTGCTCACCAGATGTGTAGGATTTCAATAATCAAAATTCTCCACCTAGCTTTGGCATTTTTGACTTGAGATTCTGAGTTTTGGAATTTCATTACATCTGGAGACCACCAGGATGGGGCTAGGTTTAAAATAAGGAAAATGTTACAGTACATATCATTTATTTGTTTCTACATCTTTTTCTGTTTAATAGTAAACCTACTCACCTAGACCAAAATATAGACAGCATCTACATTTGTCCTAAACTATACAGTAGTACCTCTAGATACGAGCTGCTCCACATGCAAGTATTTCAAGATACGAGCCACGAGGGGAGAGAAATTTCTGTTCCAGTCCCGAGCTCAAATTTGGGATATGAGCCGAGTGTCCACTAGGTGGCGCAAGAATCCTTGCTTTTGGTTATCTCGGAGGGGAAAAACAAAGTCTAAAGCAATTTGTTCCAGATACGAGTTGCTCGACATACAAGCTCCCTTCTGGAAGGAATTATGCTCATATCTAGGGGTACTACTATATTGCCTTTGGTGAATTATCTTGAGAGTTTGTTACAATTCTAACAATTCAAGGAAACGTTGACTCTTTATACTTCCACAGATCCAGAATGAGGAGAGTGTTATTCTTTTTCTGGTTGTTTGGACTGTGACTGAGATTACTCGATATTCCTTCTACACATTCAATATGCTCAACCATTTGCCATACTTCATAAAATGGGCCAGGTGGAGAATGCCTTGCAGTTTAGTTTCTCATTGTTCTGGGAATGCTTTTCATGCATGCCTAATCAGCAAGGGAGAAATTTGCTTTGAGAGTTTTCCATTTATGTCTATAAAGTGATTTGATGTGCTTGAAACATGCTACAAATTTTTAGAATTTGATGTATTTTGAAAGCAGAATTCTGTAATTTTTTGTTAACTTTCCCTTTGTTTATGCCATTAATATTCCTAAGGCATGCTTGTGTGTGTCTTTTGAAAAGACCAAATATTGAATTTATTTTAATTTCCTTATTACATTTTTATCACACATTTATACATTTTAATAAATATATCTTCCTGTTTTCCATACTACAACTATGTGATAATGTAGGCTGAGAGGAGAGTTAACTGGACCAAGGTCATCCAGCTGGTTTTCATCTTTAAGTGAGGACTAAAATTCCAGTCTTCTGGTCTAGTGATTAGGTCAACACCTCTGGTCTAGTGATTAGGTCAACACCTTAACCACTAGACCAGAGGTCTTCATACTTGGCAACTTTAAGACTTGTGGACTTCAACTCCCAGAACTCTCCAGACTTGTCGAAGTCCACAAGTCTTAAAGTTGCCAAGTTTGAGGACCTCTGCACTAGACCAGATTGGCTTTCTCAATTACAATATATACTGTATACGGTAAGTTTTGCATTTTACATAATGTTACTTCTTATAAAATTTGTAAGAAACTTTTTACTCTGCCATTTTGGGCCATTATTTTGCTGGAATTAAATGTAAAAGGGGGTAAATAGAAATATGGAAGATATGGTTTCTGGAAAAGCACATCATATTTAAAAAGTTAGAAAGCAATTTGTTAGAGAATTTAAAACTCAAATATTCTATTCATATTCAACATGACCTTTTCTCCCAGGTAATTTTTGAGGCTTTTTGAGGACCCCTCCCTCAGACAAGCATTGACAACCATCTGGATCCAGCCTCGTGTCACCTCCCTGCTGGTCAAGGTCAGCCAGGAGGGGCACAGGTCCAATAAACAGGTGGCAAGCTCACAGCTCCCATGGCCTTGTCCACTTCATCAGGTGCCACTTGGTCAAACTCCTCCCACACAACAGGACTAAGATGGGTCCCTGTCACCTCGACTGATTCATTGTCAATCAACATTGCATTCCATCCGGATTCCAAGTCCATCTGGATCTGAGGGATTTTATCTGCAAAAAACTCATTAAAACCCCCAGCGCTACTTTGCAAAGGTTCGTCACCCCCCACCCTCATATTAAGATGGGAGGGAGTAACCCTAAACATGGCAGCTGGGTGAGATTCCACTGATGTAATCAAGACGGAATGATACACGCATCTTGCCACCTTAATCACCACTAAATAAGTCTTAATGTAAGAACTTAAAGTTTGGTCAGATCCAGATTTACTGTCCCTCCAACGCTCCTCTAGACACCTCTTCTGGCATTTCACCCCCTTGAGTTCCTCAGTATACCGAGGAGATCTCTTGGGTCCACTGCCCAGAAAGGTCGTAAAGGTGCAATTTGGTCCAGAGTCCCTCCTGCGACCATATTCCAGACCGTTACCAGAGACTCCACTGAACTGTGTATAAACAAATCTGGTATTTCCCCACATATTGCTTTTTATCTCCATCCAGTAAAAGTGTTTTTCACTTTGGAGATACAATCATAATAGTATATTTTGCAAAGGCCTACACAATTAACATTTGGGGCTTTTTTTTTCTTCTAAAGGTAAATCAGATTTTTATTTTAAATAATATAAAATTAATTGAATTCCACGAAGAGCTTCCAAGCTGAATATAGAATTGAACTTTGGTTCCTTTACTAAGATAGGATCATTTTCCATCGAGCTGCACAATTTATTCAGTTAAATGTTAATATTGCTATACATCATTATAATACTACATAAATGGCAGTAAGTAGCAATAAATTACAAACAATACTAAGTAGGAATGCCAGTAAATTAGCATTTTAAATTTTTAAACATTTCAACGGAGCTAAAAGAAAGAAAAAGAACCTACCACTTAGCTGATTGTCCTCCACCCCCACAAATATCCTTTTTTGTAGAAATAATCATTATTTTGTTGGAAAGTTCCTTATGAGCATACATAATTTAAATCCTAAACATGATTTACAGGATTGCATGTATGTAAAGGCTAAAACAATTTTCATATTATTTTTCAGAAGTAGATAATACTGGAGTAGTTCATTAACAAACAAAAAAAGAGAAAATTAATTCAGGGTTTTTTTTGAAACTTAAGAAAATGCATAATGCCAATAATAGTCAAACACTGAGCTCTTCTGAATGTAAATCAGAAATTCTGCAAGTTGTCTGAATATTATATAACAAAGATAACTATAATTTAAAATAAACTGCAAAAATCCATATGACAATTAGATGACAGCCATTCTTTTGTGAAATGAAAATGATAGCCTTAATCTGAATTTTTCCACTTGACTTTTTCTAAGTGGGTGTTCAAAATTCAAAAGACATTTTGGTTCAGTGACTTCTTGGTTTGAATTCTCAAATTTTGGTTTGGTAATATTTTTTTTTTTGCATAGGCATGATTTTAACCTACATTTTATTGATTTGCAGCTGTTATAGTTAAAGTTGCATTAATTGGTTTCTCCTTCAAGGCACTTTTGGGCCTCTTGTTGATTCCCATTCATTCCATTCCAGTTGACTTATTTATTCTCTAAGTCTATTAAATCTTAATGAAGTTTTCAGGCTCGGGGGAAGCTGCTTTAAATCTTAACTATTTTCCTCATAGAATGCCTTTTGTGCAGTTTTTGTAACTGTCTCCTTGCTTTTTCCAGCATGAGTTGAAGAGAAGGTTTATTTTATGGAGACTACATTTGCATGCTGTATCTTGCATGAAAACTCTTCAAGTATTTTCATAACCTTTTGAAGGTTTTCAGTGTGTGACTTGACAACTAGTAAATAAGACAGTGCTTTTCAAAGCAGCCGGTCTTTCATTTTTTAAAATATTCATCCTATCACTTCACAAGTTTTCTACCTGACATAAAGATTCAGTAAAACATATAGATCTGAATTTATAAAGCTTATTTCTTATTTCTGATGGCCAGTATATTATTGTATGCTCTTCAGTGGGACGGAAACAGTGTTCCATGCGTTTCAATATACATTCATAACCACATAACTTTGGAACTGTCTTCAGATAACACTGGCTCCATTAAGAAATTGAGATGGGCACTACTCCCTAGAATCAGACACGATTGGATTCGGGAAATCTTTATTTTTGCCTTTCTTTATCTAGTTATATTTCATGTAGGTAGGGAGAATGAAAATGAAAGCCATAGCTGAAGTCATGTCTTTTTATGAGCATCCAATTTTTTTATTTATTTATTGGATTCCTAGGCTCATTAATACAGTAACTCTGGACAGTTTACAATGTAATAAAAGTTAAGTGCAAAAACAAAATAAAATAAAAGATGAAAATTAAAATTAAAAACCAACATGGAGGCAAGCTTGAGAGAAAGAATCTTTTCTATCTCATCAATCCCAGCGGAGTAAGACAGTTCCTTGCGTGCAAGCATGACACTTTCATTGATGACTTCCGGCTGATATTGTGGCGAGATCGGATGCAGGGTACGGCTCCTGAGTTCTCCCCATTGGAGAGCTCCAAAAGGCACAAAACCACCGTGTGAGGTTGGCGAAGCAAAGAGGGGCGCCATGAAGATCGCGGTGATTTGCAACTCTTCCACTTAATCCAGGGCCTTTTTCCCTCAGCCATGACAAAGAGAAGAGGCAGCCATTATGGCTGCTGAGAACCTGGGACAGCCAAGGCAATAAAGGAAGTGCAGGAGTGGTGTAGATGAACAGTGATTTGAACTGGGTGAGATTATTCCTTTTTACCTAGAATCTAACCCTAAAAGGGGAAAAAAATCCAGGACACTTTAGTTGATGATCGTAAGACCATTCCCCACTGACATCCCTAGGAGCAGGTTTTCAGGCAGGGTTTCAAAATAATATGGATACATGAAAAAAAAATACTCTTAATATTTAAAGCAATATTAAGAACACTACATTTTACTGGGTACAAATATATTTTTCACATCCTACACTGAACTTAGATAAATGCACGTAGACTTTCAACTGGTCTTTCCTCTGCTAGTTGTGCATTGCAAAGCAAAAGACAAGCAATTTATTTGTTGTTTCTTCCAGGTACACTTTTTTCATCATCCTATATCCAGTAGGGGTTGTTGGTGAGCTCTTAACAATATATGCAGCATTACCCTATGTGAAAAGATCAGGCATGTTTTCCGTGAGACTTCCCAACAAATATAATGTGTCTTTTGACTACTACTATTTTCTGCTCATTGTCATAGCCTCTTATATACCAAGTAAGTTTCAGTGAATATATTTATACAGAAATAATTGTTTTTGTTGTACAGAGCTACTTTTATACTAAGAATATTATACGTATTTGAAATTAACTACCACTTAATAATAAAACATAGGTCTTTAGTGAAATTCTGTCAGGCACCACAACTTCTTAGATGTGATATCTAGAATTAAAAAGGATTTTGATTAGCCTGTAAATTTTTTTTAGTGAGACAGAAATCATGAAGAGCTGCTCTTTACCTGACTGGGCAAAACTACACTAGATTGATCAATAGTATACAATATTTCAAATGTTCAAAATGTGCTGGATTTGGAAAACCTAGAATTTCTTCTCAGCATATCTTCACTATAAATCAGGAACATAAAGTTACTGTCTTCACAAATGCTTGATGTAATACAGTGTTCCCTCTATTTTCACGGATTTGAACTTTGCGAAAAGTCTATACCACGGTTTTTCAAAAATATTAATTAAAAAATACTTTGTGGTTTTTTCCCCCTATACCACAGTTTTTCCCACCCGATGACATCATATGTCATCACCAAACCTTCATCCACCTTTAATAATTTTTTTAAAATAAACTTTAATAAAGAAACATGGTGAGTAATAATCTAGATGGTTGCTAAGGGAATGGGAAATTGCAATTTAGGGATTTAAAGTGTTAAGAGATGGCTTGTGATACTTTTCATAGTCAAAAATAGTGTATTTACTTCCGCATCTCTACTTCACGGAAATTCAATTTTCGCGGGCGGTCTCGGAACGCATCCCCCGCGAAAATCGAGGGAACACTCTATACTGAAATACCTATCTAGTGAAATACTAGCCAATGTTATTCATTGAATTATTAATGAATATATTAATTCAAGACTATCATTTTTAAATAGTAATAAAACCTTATCAAATATACAATAAGCTAAAAACAATAATTGGACTTTCAGATTTGGATCATTCTAGCCAAGATTCAGTTCCATATTTCATCAATTCAGTGCACTAAAGTTTGACTGCACATTTTATTTTCAACATAATCTAATTTGTTTTATTTTTGGCTTTTTTTTAGTGTTTCCACAACTGTACTTTCATATGCTACGTCAAAGAAGGAAAGTGCTTCATGGAGAAGTGATTGTGGAAAAGGACGATTAAAACAAACTTTGTAATCATGGTTCTTTTTTTAGCATAACAATCAAATCCTTCATGTTACCAAGTCTGATCTGGAAATTATGGGACATAATAAAATCAACACAGATCATGACATTTTGTAACATACAGTATTCCCAAGGGCTTATATGAAATTTTAGTCTTATTTTTCAAGCTATTTAATATCCTTTCGGTCACACATTACTCAGAAGGTGAGTAAGATTGGAATTTGTTATTCAGAAATTCCCATTCATAATTTTAAATCATACTTGATTATTTAATTGAGATTATTGCACTAATTTGGCTAAGCTTTACTTAGGAAATGCAAGTCCTGATTGTGCTCACGAAATCTTTTTACCTGTCATTGAAGGCAGAGGCAGCTTTGAGTCAATTAGTGGTGGAACAAAACTCTGTTGTTTTCATGGCAATACTATGGAAACAGCTTACCAATGCCTTTTTGATGTTTTTATCTTCCAAGGCTGGGCTACAATCCACTGTTCATTGGTGATTATACATCCACATACTAACCAGGTATAAGTTTAGTTAACTTTAGAAACTGGCCAGATGATGCCACCTACTAAGCGGCATTTGAAAGTAGTTGGGAGTGACAACCTCTTTCTATGTTATAAGACAATGCTTAAGAAGGTCCCGAGAAATGAAAACAGATTTCTTTTCTTTGTTAACAACATTGCATTCATAAATTTTCATTTCATGCTTAGAGTTTTTAACAAATTTTAAACTTAACATTCATTAGAATTATTTGCATTGAATACAAATATTTTTTAAGGCATCACCCTGGAATAATTACAATAATGTAAATGAATAACATATTATAAATAGAAGATAAAATAAATAGAAATAAATAATTGAAATTAATCTTAAATATAGAATAATTTGTAACTAGAAGCCACTAACAAACAGATAAATGCAATATCTTGGAGAAGCCAAACCTGCTAAACTCCAGAATAATTTTTAAAAGGAACATCTAAGCACACAAATAATTTTTAAATAACTCAAAAAAATCATGTTTGTATTGTACAGTATTGTAATGTTGTATATAAAAATGTATGAAAATATTATCACCCACTAGTTATGAAATGAAAAACCATGATAAACTGTCAATTTTTGGAATAGCATGGTGATATTTAATTGTTCTTAATTATTTTAACCCTTCTGGTTAAACAGCAGTACAGAGGTTAAAGCTGCAGAGCAGGATTCAAAGAAACAAACAAAGGCTGGTTAAACTTTAGTTTCAATTTCAGAAAAATAACCTTGGAGCTCATGGGAGTGTGACTGTCACAGTTGTCTGCAACTCTTTTAAAGCAGCTATATCTTTCCCAAGATCTTGTTTCAGATAGGACCATATCTTGTCCCATCAGATGTGCATTTTAAAGAGCTGCAAGCAAATTCCTATTTCCATATGTCTCAGAATTTACTTTTCACAGTTATTTCCAAACAAAACACTGCCCTAACAATTAGTTCCAGGTGTTCATGGAGGGAGGAAAAAAACTTTATTTGGTCAAATTGATTAAAAATCTGATGGAATATAAAAATCAAACTTTTCCTCCAAAGTAATTTGATTTATGTAGGCTATCTAATTCTTTGAATTCTTGTCAATGCGTTTGAAACATGAGTAACGCTTATAATTTTAGGTCAATCTGAAATTTGACTCCAGAGACGTTCAAAGCTGCAGTAAGCAATTTTTGTTGGCAGCCAAAAGTTGCATTTTTAAAACATATTTTTTTTAGTAATGAACAATTATAAAGAGTGTATACAAAGAGAGTGACAATATAAGAGAAAGTAGCTGTTAATATTTTGCCTATTTGTTATTGTGGGAACGGGTGCTAAGAATTCCTAATCAGAACCATTACTTTTCTATTTTAGGAACAAATCATTGCTTTTCAGGGTACCTTTGGACTTCAAAAGTGTGATCTGTAGAACTCTATGGGATATAAAAGGGGAAGGGGCATTTCTATTTGGGATTTATGGGATTAGGAACTTTTGCTACACAGCATTTGAGCTGTAGAACCTATGGGAGCAGCTACTGGCTAAATGTAAATGATGGTCTTAATTTTTTCAGTCAAATCCTTATGTGATTTTAACGAAAATTGCATTAAAACTATATTTAAAAAACTTATTTCCACTGTTGAGATACTGTGTTTAATTGAAATGTATCTCTACAACAACATGATGAAAGGTGCGCTGTTTATCTCACGTTGTAGAAAGCTTTAAGATAAAGTACCATGAAAAGCCTTCAGTTATACTTGTATGTAAAGATTTTGAGAGGAATCAATTGTATCTTTGCAATAACTACCTGTGTCTTTTAATTATTTCATCTGTCACACAAAATATCCTGGCAGCTGTTTGAAACAGGTTTCTAAATTAGTACAGAGAACAGCAATATGGGGGGGGGGAGTTTGTTAATGACTGGTGTCTTTATTTTCTTCAATGTTTTAACACTAAATACTAATATCTTCTTCATGCTGTTAATTTTTTCTGTTCTAACTTGGAATTATTCCAGATGTTTTTTTGGATATAAATATTTGGTTCTAATATATGCTGTCATTAAACTGAAGATTTCATTCACTAAACAAATGACTGATAAAATGTTTTTTTTTAAAAATCATTTTGTACACCCCATTAAATAATATGATTTTTAATTCTCAATACATACAGTACTTGGAATGTCTTTCTGGACATAATTTAAGAATATAAATACAGTGGTACTTCAATTTATGAACTTAATTCGTTCCGTGACCAGGTTCTTAAGTAAAAAAAGCAATTTTCCCATAGGAATCAATGTAAAAGCAAATAATGCATGCGATTGGGGAAACCACAGAGAGGGTGGAGGCCCTGTTTCCTCCCAGGAGATTCCTAGAGAGGCCCTACAGAGGCCTTTTCCTGCCTTTTCTGGTTACAGTTTTGGAGGGTCGGGTTTGTAAATGGAAAATGGTTCTTGAGAAGAGGCAAAAAAAATCTTGAACACCTGATTCTTTTCTAGAACACTTGGTAAGTAGAGGCATTCTTAGGTAGAGGTACCACTGTATTTTATTCTGAAAAACTACATTTCCAATAAATCACTAAATCCACATCCCTATGTTTTAATGATTTTGCTACTCTGTTTCACTGAAAATAAGACCAGGTCTTAATTTTTTGGGGGGGGAGGGGGCCCCTCCAAAATAAACACCAAGGCTTATTTTTAGGGAAACATGATTTCAGGGTGTTTAGGTTGGCTGGACGCATTACCCACATGTACAAAAGATGGTGAGTGCACAACTGTCGATGTATAGCAGCTGCTACAACCTATTGGCCACTTGGTTGGCACACTCTGGTTGTGCAGTCTGCACAGCACAGGTGAGTTGATTACCTGTCCAAGCAGCAGGTATGCAATCCAGACATGCTGCCCAGGCCTTGGGAAAGCTGAGAATCATTGGGTCGGAGCAGGCAGGCAGGCTTGGTAGGTTCATCTTCATCTTGTGGCAATGACAAATGGCATAGGCGGGTGGGGGTATGCAATCTGGATGCACTGCACGGGCCACAGGCAAGCCAAGATATGGTGGGAAGGAGTGGGCAGCTGACCATGGGAGCATTGTCTTTGCATTGTCTTTATGACCTATAAAGCCCTTCATGGCATTGGACCAGAATATCTCCGGGACTGCCTTCTGCCGCACAAATCCCAGCGACCAGTTAGGTCCCACAGAGTTGGCCTTTTCCGGGTCCCGTCGACTAAACAATGTCATTTGGCGGGACCCAGGGGAAGAGCCTTCTCTGTGGCGGCCCCGACTCTCTGGCACCAACTCCCCCCAGAGATCAGAATTGCCCCCACTGTCCTCGCCTTTCGTAAGCTCCTTAAAACCCACCTCTGTCGTCAGGCATGGGGGAACTGATATAACTTCCCCAAGCCTATATTGTTTATGTATGGTATGTTGTGTGCATGTTTTTTTAAATTATGTGTTTTTAGTTTTAATTATTAGATTTGTATTGTATATTGTTTTTCTATTACTGCTGTGAGCCGCCCCGAGTCTACGGAGAGGGGCGGCATACAAATTTAATAAATAAATAAACCAACAAATCAATCAATCAATCAATCTCCGGTTTGCCCGTCACCTGTGCAGAGCATTGGGATTGCCTGCCTTCCTCATGCCTCGTTCCCCATCTGCTTCTGCTGCCACCCATCTACTATTGCCCATTGACTTTTGGCTTCTCCACAGCCCATGTGGATCAGTTCCCTCCCCCCATCTCTGCCTCTGCCTGCTGCTTGGATAGATAATCAGCTCACTTGCACTGTGCAGGCTATGGTTGCTGCTGGTTAATATCAGCCCCCACCCGCGCAGGGACGGATTCCCATTTTTGCTGCTACCAGCGTTGGGTGTCCTGTGTGCGCGCCCATATGTCCCAGCATATTTTTGCTTCTGCACTTGCACAGGAAGCAAAATCTCATAAGGGGACGCACGCATGCATGAGATTCCAGCAATTATTTTGCTTCTGTGCATGCGCAGAAGCAAAAATATCTCAGAAATCTGACATGCGCGAACATCCCCTCATGAGATGTTGTTTCCTGCACATGCACAGAAGCAAAAACACGCTAGAAAATGCACGTGCGCACACAGGACACCCGAAATTGCACACGCAGCTCATCTTTTACTATTGGTGCAGCATTTTTACCGTTCCAATAGGAACCCATTACTGCCCCGTGATTTTGCAGCTTCTGGTGTTGGCCATAACCACCCATGCCCTAGCTGATGATGATCTTTGCTAGGTCTTATTTTGGGTTAGGGTTTCGATTAGGCATGTGCTTAAAAAAAAAGGTTTATTTTTGGAGAAATGTGGTCTTTCCAGTTCCCAGAAACACAGGACATTGGATTGTTACTTGTTTTATAGGATTAAGACTTAGTATTGTGTCACACATTTAATTAATTTAATTTAATTTATTCGACTTCTATGCTGCCCAATCCCGTAGAACTCAGGGCAGCTTACAACAATTAAAAAACAATACAATGATACAATAATAAAAAAGAAGTCGAACAACAACAATAATTAAAACCCCAAAACTGTAACAAACCCAAATTATAACCCCTCCCCCAAAATTCACAGCCCCTGGGCCTGTCGGCAAAGCCAGGTTTTAACAGCTTTTCAGAAAGCCAGTAAAGTGGGAGCAGTACGAACATCAGAAGGGAGCTGGTTCCATAGAATCGGGGCAGCAACAGAAAAGGCCCTCCCGATAATTACACTGTGGGGTGCCTCAGGGGTCGGTCCTCTCCCCCCTGCTATTCAATATCTACATGAAACCGCTGGGTGAGATCATCCAGGGGCATGGGGTGAGGTAACATCAGTATGCTGATGATACCCAGCTGTACATCTCCACCCCATGTCCAGTCAACGAAGCAGTGGAAGTGATGTGCCAGTGCCTGGAGGCTGTTAGGGTCTGGATGGGTGTAAACAGACTCAAACTCAACCCGGATAAGACGGAGTGGCTGTGGGTTCTGCCTCCCAGGGACAATTCCATCTGTCCATCCATAACCCTGGGGGGAAATTATTGACCCCCTCAGAGAGGATCCACAACTTGGGCGTCCTCCTCGATCCACAGCTCACATTAGAGAACCATCTTCCAGCTGTGGCGAGGGGGACGTTTCCCAGGTTCGCCTGGTGCACCAGTTGTGGCCCTATCTGGACCAGGACTCACTGCTCACAGTCACTCATGTCCTCATCACCTTGAGGTTCGACTACTGTAACGCTCTCTACATGGGGCTACCTTTGAAAAGTGTTCGGAAACTTCAGATCATGCAGAATGCAGCTGTGAGAGCAATCATGGGCTTCCCAAGGTATGCCCATGTTACACCAACACTCCACAGTCTGCATTGGTTGCCGATCAGTTTCTGGTCACAATTCAAAGTGTTGCTTATGACCTATAAAGCCCTTCATGGCATTGGACCAGAATATGTCCGGGACTGCCTTCTGCTGTACGAATCCCAGTGACCAGTTAGGTCCCACAGAGTTGACTTTCTCTGGGTCCCGTCGACTAAACAATGTCGTTTGGCGGGACCCAGGTGAAGAGCCTTCTCTGTGGTGGCCCCGACCCTCTGGAACCAGCTCCTCCCAGAGATTAGAACTGCCCCGACCCTCCTTGCCTTTTGCAAAATCCTTAAAACCCATCTCTGCCGTCAGGCATGGGGGAATTGAGACATCTCCCCCGGGCCTATATAGTTTATGCATGGTATGGTTGTGTGTATGTTTGCTTTTAATAATGGGGTTTTTAGTGTTTTTTAAATTATTAGATTTGTTGTACATTGTTTTATTGTTGCTGTGAGCCGCCCCAAGTCTACAGAGAGGGGCGGCATACAAATCTAATAAATAAATAAAAAAAATATGTTCATACATTTGAAGTTCCCCATTTTCACAAGCATTGCCAATACTACGGAAAAGATATGTGGGTTTTTAAAAAACAGGACAGTGTAAAAAAATTTAAATCAAATAATTTCCAACTGTTTACACAGCAAGGCTTTTCAGATGACACTGTACATTTGCCTTTCAGAATGTTTTATTTGTAACCTTCAAACTGATCAATGGGATTGTTCAGTGAAAAATCTGTTGGTGATGTGGTTGTGCTTAATTTTAATAAGCATTGATAAGAACGAAACAAAGTATTTCATTGAGATGCTTCATAAATTTGGGTATGTTAAAATATTCGTGCATTTTCAACACTTGGAAAGATTTGGTTCAAATAAGTATTGTTAGTAACTGCTCATTAACTTGGGCTTTCGTTTTTCTTTCTTCAGTATACTGAAAGGCATAAGAAATAGCACCTATTTCTGAATAATGATTTCCTGCTATATAGGTAGTTCTTGACTTATGGGACCAGAGTTTCCATTGCTAAAGCAAGAATCATGTGCATCTGTGTATCTCCACCATGCGCACATGCCCCCCGCACACTCCCAGGCAAGAATTTGCTTCTGCGCATATACAGAAGCAAAGAAATGACCAAAAATTCTGAAATCTCATGCAAGGAGGCTCGCATGCATGAGGTTTTGGAGATTTTTGACCCTTCTTTGCTTTTCCACATGCGTGGAAGCAAAGAAATGGCTGAAAATTTCCATAATCTTGTGTGTGCAAATGTCCTCGCTGAGATTTCCGCACATGCACAGAAGTAAATTCTCACACTGTAAGGAAGTAGCTTTAACCTTTAAACCACTGGTACTTCTCCTCTCAGATTGTGCCAGGGAGGCATGAGATACATGCCTCCCTGGAACAATACATATAATACAGTGGTACCTCAAGATACGAACCCCTCGTCTTACGAACAACTCGTGATACGAACCCGGGGTTCAGAAAAATTTTGCCTCTTCTTACGAACTTTTTTCGAGTTACGAACTGGCGTTTGGAGATTGCTGGGAAGCGGCGCGGCTGTTTTAAAAGGTGACAGCCGGGCGGCGGGGCTTCCCAGAAGCCTCCCGGACGCCGGTTCGTAACTCAAACAAAGTTCGTAAGAAGAGGCAAAATTTTTCTGAACCCCGGGTTCGGTTCGGGAGGTTGCTGGGAAGCCCCCCAGCCCGGCTGTCACCTTTTAAAACAGCCGCGCCGCTTCCCAGCTGTCTCCCGAAGCCGAACGCGGAAGTTCGGCTTTAGCGTTCGGCTTCAGGAGACAGCTGGGAAGCGGCGCGCCTGTTTTAAAAGGTCGCAGCCGGCTTGGGGGGCTTGCCAGCACCCCCCGAACCCGGGTTCGGGGTTCTGGGGGTTCTGGGAAGCCCCCCAGGCCAGCTGCGATCTTTTAAAACAGGCGCGCCGCTTCCCAGCTGTCTCCTGAAGCCAAACGCTAAAGCCGAACTTCCGCGTTCGGCTTCGGGAGACAGCTGGGAAGCGGCACGCCTGTTTTAAAAGGTCGCAGCCGGCCTGGGGGCTTGCCAGCACCCCCCCGAACCCCGAACCCGGGTTCGGGGGGGTGCTGGCAAGCCCCCCAGGCCGGCTGCGACCTTTTAAAACAGCCGCGCCGCTTCCCAACTGTCTCCTGAAGCCGAACGCCAAAGCCGAACTTCCCCGTTCGGCTTCAGGAGACAGCTGGGAAGCGGCGCGGCTGTTTTAAAAGGTCACAGCTGGCCTGGGGGGCTTGCCAGCACGCCCCGAACCCCGAACCCGGGTTCGGGGGGGGGTGCTGGGAAGCCCCCCAGGCCGGCTGTCACGTTTTAAAACAGCCGCGCGGCTTCCCAGCAGTCTCCGAAAGCCGTTTTTTTTGCGGGGGGGTTTTTGGTTGCACGGATTAATTGACTTTACATTGTTTCCTATGGGAAACAATGTTTCGTCTTACGAACCTTTCGTCTTACGAACCTCCTCCTTGCACCAATTAAGTTCGTATCATGAGGTATTACTGTATGTATTTGCTGAAAGGATTGGATACTGTAGCCTAGAGGTTAATTCTCTGCCTTACAAGGCCAAGGTTGCAAGATACAATCCCTGCAGGGGAATGGCTAGCTGATGAGGCCAGAACAAGGCCAAAATAGTACTATCCTAGTCTCCCTTAATTTTAAAAATTCATCAAAAACATGTCACTCACTCACACACACAATTGTACCAGTAATATACTCAGACCATATTAGAACAGCCCAAAGCCAATGACGTCAGCCTGAAGATGGCGAATGTAATTTCGCCAAAATGTCGCAAAGAGACTCAAAATATTTCATGGGAAAAAACCTGAATTCACAATAATCTACATACATATACCCGTGAAAATCTTTGAAAACACACACACACACACACACACACACACAGTATTTTTTTGGGGGGGGGGGGGTTATGTGTGTGTGTAAAATTAACCAAATGTGACCTTAATTAATTCTTCAAAGTCAGCTTTGTGCTACCACCTGCTATGTTTCAGGGAAACTACTATATAAACTAATTAATATCACTGAATATGGGCTAATTACTAAACAGGCAAATTTGGAATACTCCTCCTGAATCTATGCATCTCATGCCTCCCTGTTGATTCATAAAGCTCATTAGCTATGGTTGATGTCAAGCAGCGGAGAAAAATATGATAGATTCATACAATATACTAAAGCCTAAATAAGTTTTAGTGCAGTGAACTCAGCCTCTGGCAAGAGCAAAAGAGTTTATTTGCTCGTGCCCGTAAATCTGCTTGTACTCTCAGTTTACAACAGGTCAGCAGAGCAAAGAGGATAGCGGAGCCAGCAAATGACTTATTGGTTTATATCTATCATTTTAAATGTAAGAACCTAGAGTCATACCAAAGCTAAAGATTTCACTAAGACATTATGCTTTTCTTCGTTCTGACCTTCAGAAGGATGAGAATAAATTATCAAATGAAAAACAAGAACTTATTTTTATCTCATTATTTCCTTTTAAAAAATGGAAAACTCTCCTGTTTTCAGCTAAGGCCTTTATGAGCAGATGAGAACAGGAATCCCCCCCCCCCCATCAACCCTTTTTCCATGCAGGAAATACAGAGTTCTAACCACTTTTTAAAAGTTTCCATAATGTAAGCCTAACTTTTATTATGCATGTATAAGGGGCTAGGCTTTGATAATGTCTTTTATGTATAACTATTTGAAATTCTTTTATTTAATCTTTCAACACATCAAAAAAATAAACATTTGAAGACAAATTACAGATTTTTAAATGAGTAGTAGCTGCTAAAAATTTCATCCCTTTCTTCTCACTACTAGCAGAGGAAAACAATTTATTTGGGGCGAAAATGTAATCTGTAACAAAAATGTGATTAAAGAATGGAAGTTTAATGGCAGTTTGCAAAGAACAAGCATGTAAAAAAATCCACAAATATAGAATGGACTGTTAGTACGCTCTAAACATGTTGTCTGAGGGAATTGTGCCAAATATGTTAACAGGTTCAAAGACTGAAATCCTACTAGGCAGCTGAAATAATGAAATTACTAGTTCGACAGACTAGCAAAGAAAATCCTGCTTTTCACATCAGGCTAAGCCAAAGCCAAACCCAATCACATTTACCGGCCTAAGCAAATGCATGAATTCAAATATTATGGTTTATTAATAAACATTATATATGAACTGATACTATGTGAGCCGGCACATCATTATTTCTTTCCAACAAACAAGAGTGAAAACATAACATTTATATTAATGCCACTACTTACCCCCAAGGTTTGTGGCAGCGTCACAAATTAATGCAAATAGGAAAACAACTACATTTATTGTGCAACTACTCTGTCTTATTAATAGAAACTTATTGGATATTCAGATATGTTCTGTTTGTCACGTTCTGCATTTTTCTACCCTGATAATACAACATATGAATCTAGACAATTGTGGTTTACTCATCAAACCTACAATCATGGTTTATAATGGGAACCCACCCGCTGAAATTATGATATTATGATATTATTATTATTATTATTATTATTATTATTATTATTATTATTATATTATTATTATTATTATTATTATTATTATTATTATTTCAATAAAACACAGCAAATGAGATTACTATGCTGGATTTCGTATTTCATCACCAGCCGGGCGCTTCCCAAGCACCTAGGACTGTGTGATGTAGCGGCAACTTATGTGTGCCAATCCCAGTAAAGCGGCCCTTTGCAATTGACAGATGGACATTTTGTCAATTCCGATGGTTTTCAAATGTCCACTGAGATCCTTCAGCACTGTGCCCAGTGTGCCTAGTACCACTGGGACCACTTTCACTGGTTTATGCCAGAGTCGTTGCAGCTTAATATTATTGTTATTGTTGTTGTTGTTATTTAGATTCATATGCTGCCTCCTCTCCGATATAGCCAAGGCAACAATGGTTTACATGACTGTTTCATTTTCCATAGATCCTTTTTCATTCAAAATAGGCAAATAAAAACCAGAACAAAAGGAGTATGAGTTGATTCTGATTTCATTATTGTACTAGTTTTCCTCCACAATTTGTCCAAAATATGGTAAACAATGATTTACTACGAAAAAGAGAGCTCAGATGGAGTATGGGTTATATTAGAAAGAAGAAAAGAGATGACTGTATTTGAACCCAAAGACTCCTTGCATAATATAAAATCATAGTATAGTATGATGTTGCATTTGTTTCAGGATACTTGCTGAAAGACCAAACTAGATTGACTGATGGATAATTTATCCTAAGCAAAAGAACTTTAAAAACCAAACACACACACCTGAAAATATAAATTTCTGAGTGAAGGGAAGGATCCAGTCATATCACTGAGAGAGATTACAGGTGACTTCTTGTGTACTGGCATGCGGGGGGGGGGGGGAAATATGGGGGAAAAAATCCTCTGCAGACCTCTTTCAATTGACTCTGACATCATGATCTGCCCATATCTCTTGCCAGGAAAAATAGTTGGCTGGCCTAGCATTGAAATTGATTTCATTCCTTTCATTGCTACTTTCTTGTTTCCTGGAGGGTATCAATTTACAGAATCTGTATTACAGAGACAGCTTATAAAGCTGCAGTCATTTGTACCATACAATGGATTTTAACATTAACTTCTTTAGAAACAATTATCTGGAGTTCAGAATCCAGGTAGGACAACTCTGACAGCTGTTGTGGAAGCATTAAAAAAGTTTAATAAGAAGCATTATGATTTCTCCATGAATCTTACTCTTGGGAAATGGAAGACTTAATTGAAAAGGATCATATTAAAATCCTATGCTCATACAACAGACTGCTTCCACAGGCATCTAAAATGCCAGTTTTTCAGCATTATATGCTTGTTTTCTTCAAGAAGTGATAGTTACTCTGTTGCTAAGGAGGAATATAATAGTCACCATCTTCACGCTAATGTTGCAAATGAAACAACTTCATTTCAGAGCTGTGCTGAGGGATTGTTCATGCATTAATTGGGTTAAACTCCATTGGAATTTTACTTATTGTTTTTCACTTAGTAGCATCTGTACTTGTTCAATGTACAATTGATTTAAGATGTTTACTACCACAAGGGACCTTGGTATTCACATTACTTTAGTTAGCTTTTTTAAAGCATAAGCTAAACTGATAGAAGGTAACATTGTCAATAGTCCCTAGATTTCCGAGCACATTGATTTTTACAAAACATCCACAGCTGCAAACATTGTATCAGGCATGTTCTTATAATGTTCTGTCAATCATTCACTTTTGTACTAGAGAAGGAATTATTGTGGTAGGTTTTCCATGCCAAAAGAAAACACATGTATTTATTATTTAGATCTCTAAGGCTATTCAACTTAACAGCAAGAGAAGAATATAAAACTTCTGCTCCTAATTCTTGACCTGGATTCTGTACATTTTTTAAAAAAATGTTGGTTTTTTTGCATTAAGGATAAATTCTCTAGCCAGATTGGGGCATCTGGGGCTGCAAAACTGCAAATTTTATATTAACAAAGATGGAGGACTTGACTATGAAGCTGTGCATTACACAGAGGACATGCTACCCCAGCTCCATGAAGGGGGAGAAATATTGGGAAACATTCATATGACAGCAAGGTGCTGTGCTGAGTTGGACACCCATGCTGTAGACAATGAGTCCTCCCATGGAAACCTTTATCTTGTCTCAACTGGATGAAATTATGATGATTCCTTGATTTCCATATGGAAAGGACACTATTTCATGAGTGAAAATCTTTTGCAGATGCTAACAGACATAATTCTGTTTTCTCCTAATATATAACAGCTTTTCTCTTTTTTAAATTGGTTGACTGATTGATAGCTGACCTTTACTTTGTACTTTGTACTCCTCAAGGCACAGCATCTCCAACTATTTTTCTCATAACAAAAATCCTATGAAGTGATTGTGCTGATAGAGGGTGACTGTCCCAAATTCATCCTGATGGTTTCTGTGACTAATAATCCAACTGATAAAGTGTTACCAGTTGTGGTTGGCTCTGGGCCAGCTTCTACTCCAAGGACTGTGGGAGTGGATGTGGGTGAATCCTCCCAATGTCAGAGGCCAGTTTTGCTTCCGACTGCTTCCGACAGTGAAGCGTCTGTAGAAGATAGTGAAAGTGAAATGAGATCCTCAGAAGAGGTAATTGCAGGCAGCCCATTAGATAGTTGCCCCGTACGTGATTCATCATCATTATCATCAGTGGATTCAAAAGGGGAGATATTCATTGATGTGTGCAGACTATTTGAACTGTTTCCAGGACGTTTTGGATTACTTCATAGTTAAGTTTGGGACTTGAGAACTCTTGAAGGAGGTTGATTGTGACGACTTTACAGCTGCCTTTTATCTGCTTTGTGTTTGTTTATTGTTCTTCACAGCTTTTAAGGCTGTTGCTTTGAAGGTGAGCACTTTATTTATATATTTATTTATTTTATTGGATTTGTATGTCGCCCCTCTCTGAGGACTCGGGGCGGCTCACAGCATATGTAAAAACAGAACAATAATGTAAATTCAATTAATACTACAATTTAAAAACAATTAAAAGAAAAACTTATCGACCAAACATTCAACAATCATACTTAAGCATTCAGTGGCCAGGGGGAAGATCTAAAAGAACCAAACCTTGTGGCAAAGATGAGTTTTTAAGCTCTTTCGGAAGGCAAGGAGGGTGGGGGCAGTGCAAATCTCTGGGGGGAGTTGATTCCAGAAGGTCGGGGCTCCCACACAGAAGGCTCTTTCCCTAGGTCCTGCCAGCTGACATTGTTTAGTTGAGGGAACCCTAAGGAGGCCAACTCTGTGGGAACTCACCGGTCACTGGGACTCTTCAAAAGTAGCCTTATGTAGAGAGCATTGCAGTAGTTGAACCTCGAGGTGATAAGGGCATGAGTGACCATGAGCTAAGATTCCCTGTCCAAATAGGGTCGCAACTGGTGCACCAGGCGAACTCGGGAAAACGCCCCCCTCACAACAGCTGAAAGATGGTGTTCTAAAGTTAGCTGTGGATCGAGGAGGATACTCAAATTGCAAACCCTCTCTGAGGGAGTCAATAATTCCCCCCCAGGGTGATGAACGGACAGATGGATGTGTCCTTGGGGGGCAGTACCCACAGCCACTCCATCTTGTCTGGCAGCCTCCAGACACCGGCACATTACTTCCACTGCTTTGCTGAGTGGACATCGGGTGGGGATGTATAGCTGAGTGTCATCAGCGTACTGATGGTAACTCACCCCCTGCCCTTGGATGATCTCACCCAGCGGTTTCATGTAGATATTAATCAGCAGAAGAAAGAGAACTGTCCCCTGAGGAACCCCACAAGATAGGGACCTAGGAGTTGACCTCTGCCCCCCCCCCACTAACACCGACTGCAACCGACCAGAGAGGTAGGAGGAGAACCACCATAAAACGGTGCCTCCCACTCCCAACCCCTCCAATCGGCGCAGAAGGATACCATGATCGATGGTATGGAAAGCCGCTGAGAGGTCAAGAAGCACCAGGACATAAACCCCTGTCCCGGGCCCACCAGAGATTGTTGAATGTTTGGTCGATGTTGACTAACTAAAAGTGTGTTTGGCTCGTATTTTCCGTTCGATAAAACAGTGTTATTGACTTTACAATTGTGTGTGTCTGAATTCCCACCTTTGAACTCAATTGGGAGCTCGTGTCAAGAAGCCCGGCAGAACACTACTAAAAGTTGTCTCTTAGCATGCTAGTATATGTTATTCAAAGGGAAATTATAAAGAACTAAGCCAGTTTAAGTGTGAAAACACTGCAATTTATTGGACATTTAAAAAAAAAAAATTGGTCCTTGTACAGACCAAAACAAATACTTTATAGCATTTTAAAGAAATAATGGAATGTGTATGTTAGTAGTAAGTTCTACTGAATTTGTTACCAAAGAAAAATTACTGAGCTGTCACTTTATTTAAGTCTCTGGATTATTTGGATATATTCTTTTTTTCTTTAAAATAATATAAAAAGTCTCACAAAGGATGGCTATTCTGTGGTTTTTAAAATTAAAAACACATTTTTCTAATCATTACACAAGTCTGTCCTCAGCTATTAATGCAAATTAGGGATTTGCCCAATTGTTTAAAAAGAAGCTGACAATTCAGCCAGGGAAATCTAAGGACTGTTAAAGAACTCATTCCATTTCAAGCCATTAATTAAGACTTTACTGCCTCTTTGAATTATTATCACACTGCAAAATGATAAATTTCTCTTTTGGCAAGGCAGCAGCTGCCTGAGGTGTAAAAAAAAAGCAGTAGCAATATTTATAAGATGATAGAAAGAAGATTTAGTCCAATTTAATGATAAGAGCAAAGCCAGCAGCAGCCTGTTGCTGTATCTGAAGAAACCTGAATGTATTCAATTGTAATGCCAATTTGAATGGAACCATCTTTCTAGAGTCAGGTATGATGTAATCTTTTCTAAAATAGCAAATGGTGTCTAGTCTCTCTTAATAAATACATCGGTAGCGTGTAATTCAAAGGGAACAGAAAGCAAAAGAGAAGCTAAAATAAATCATGTCCTGGGCTTCATGAATTGCTTCTTTGGGGCAATATTCCCCAAAAGCATGGTAAGCCTTGACAAAAAGTAAGGAGGTGATTTAATTTACTTTCAATTCAGTTTAATTAAATGCAAAATAAATATGATTATTCTGTCTTTGATGATGTTTTCCTTCTTTCCACATAAAAGTACTAATTTAAGACAAGCTTGGGCCTGTGCTCAAGACGTTGGGGGCCATGGTATGTTCAGAACCTTTTTTAATACGTCCCAAACTTGTTACATTATTAATAACAGGACTTGCGTATTCAACTTGCAATTAAATGGATATATTGAGTTATTCAAATTTTGCTTTTCATAGAGATAAGATCTTTGATGCTGTGATCTTCTAGAGATTTATATGGAAATTGGGAAAATTAAACTTAGTTTGAACAGCGTGAAAAGCTTTAGAGTTTCTATGAGCTTTGGTTTTCAGTGCAAGTCTTAAAAAGAAAAATACATGTTGGTACAAGACAGTATGTGATTCCTCCACACTACCAAAAGCCCTGCAATTACTTTTTTGCTTTACTTTCTAGTCTATCTTCATGACAGATTTGCAATTTCAGGTATGAGTTATGGTAATAATAGCAGTTTTGAAAAACACATTGGTAATAAACATCTGACAAACAGCTCAGTACAATATTTGCTATTATTATTATTATTATTATTATTATTATTATTATTATTATTATTATTATTATTAATTAGATTTGTATGCTGCCCCTCTCCAAAGACTTTGCTTTGGATGTCAATAAGTGCACATCTGGAAGCTGCAGAAGTAGGAAGCAATAGAAGAACATTTTTGAAAACTGGAATGCAGCTATAGACTTCATTTGTTTGTTTAGATCAGATTTATCTCTGCAAACTTGCACAGGTCAAACTGCTCTTTGTAATTAAAAGTCACTAGCAAAATCAACATGATATGGCTATCATGTATGTTCAGTTGACAAAATGAGAAATGAGGAGGTGGTAAGCCACCTGGGAAAGCCAAAGAAAATAATCAAAACCATAAGAAAGTGAAAGTTAGAATATTTTGGACATGTGATGTGACACCCAGAAAAATACTACATACTTGACTTAATCCTCCAAGGAAAGATAGAAGACAAGTGAGATCCGAGTGGAAGAATATAATGGCTTCAAAATCTAAGGGAATGGTTTGGACAAAATTCAACAGCACTTTTTCGTGAAATCCAAAATTGGATTGCCAACATGATCACCAATATCTGATGATGGGTATGGCATAAGGAGGAGGAGAGGAAAGTGAAGGGTTTCATGAGCTTCGCTGAATCTCAAATAACCAAATACAATGAAACTGTTGTAGTTCAATCACAAACTCATGTTCAACTCTTTGGAAATCCATGGCCAAAGCATGATAAGCTTCCACTGTTCCCCAGGGTTTGCCCAAATTTCAGCAGAAATAACAGGAAGGCCTTTTGTTGAATCCTATGTAAATAGTTGAAACCTTGTACAAAGCTGTCTCCAGGCAGAAAATGTAAATAACAAGAGGTCGCGTCTGATTGGTTCAGACGCATGACAGTTCCTTTTGGCGCGAGCCGCAAAAGTATAAATAGAGCGGCTTTTCTCATTGACAGCAGACGCGTTCCCTGCTGAATGTCACTTTCCAAAAAGAGCTAAATAAAGGAACCGTCTTTGAACCTGCCTGTCTCAGTATTCTTCACTGGCGACGACGGACGGAGAAACCACGCGTGCAAGATGAACAACCTTCAAATCGGCCGGGCTCCTGAATACTTCGATCCGGAGAAGTCATCCTGGGACGCCTACATGGCAAAATTCGAAATCTTCCTCGAAGCCGCCGGGATGAGGGACGCCGACGCCGACCGAAAGCGGGCAATTTTCTTAAACTACTGCGGCCCAGAAATCTTTGACCTCGCACAGACTCTAACCGACCCGCTGCCAGCAAAATCCATTCCATGGGACGACCTACAAGCAAGGCTCGCTAACCACTTCAAACTCACAAAGCCAGCCGTCGTGTTCAGACACCAGTTCTCTAGAATGACACAACTCGACTCCGAGTCCATTAACTAATTTGCCACGCGACTTCGAACGGTGCTGTCAAAATGCAAGTTTGACAGCCCGGAAGCTCGCCTCACCGATGCCCTCATCTTCGGCATGAGAAATGCCACAGTCCGCAACAAGCTCCTCACCGAAGACGAGCCTACTCTCCAGGCGGTAATCAAGTTGGCACAAACCGCCGAGGTCGCTGACACTGCCTCCAAAGAGCTAAAAGAACATGACAAAAGAGAAACCATTTCCAAAATCGTCTCTTCGCCTTCCCGCGCCGAGGCCCCAGACGACCTCAGCCCACCTGCCATCGCCGAGGACAACTGTCTCCTACTGCAGAGTGACCAATCGAGACAACCCAGATACCCTCACCCCACTGCTCCTTGCTCCGGCTGCCAAGGAAACCACCCGCGCCAACGCTGCCCCTTCCGGGACGCCATCTGCCGCCGCTGCAACTGACGTGGCCACATCGCCGAGGCCTGCAGAGCCCCTCTACCCGAGGAATCCTTCTCCACTCCTCGTCCTCGTCGATTTTCCAACCAGACAACCCAACCGTGAGACACCAGATTTCCCCGAGGTTCCAGCCGCAGAAACTACCCAACCGCTAACTGCGACTACAAAAGAGGTAACGAACAATTTTCTGTAAATAGCACAACAACGAAAAATGGGAGCAAAATCGTAATCTCGCTGCTCCTAAACAACAGACCATGCAATCTGGAACTGGACATGGGGTCTAAATATACTATTATGCCATGGGAAAAGCTTAAGATGTACATGCCTAACCTCTTAAAATCTGATCTATTACAAACTACATTGGTAATTAGGGATTTTCAAGGGAATGTCATACCTGTGTTAGGAAAAGTACATGTACCTGTTGATTTTAAAAATGTTAAATGTCTCCTTCCTATGGTTGTGGTTGCAGGGGCTAAACACTCTCTTCTAGGATTAACTTGGATGGACCCATTGGGTATTGAAATTTCGGGTATCTGTACTGTTAACTCTGATAACATTCCCAATTTTTTACAGGAATTTCCAGAGGTTTTTAGCCCCACCTTGGGAACTTATAAAGGGCCCCCTATATCATTTTCTATTGACCCTAAGGTCCCCCCGGTCAGACTCAAGCCCCGAAGGGTGCCTTTACCTCTTCTCCCCAAGCTTGACCTACAGCTCAATAAACTCATAGCCCAGGGCATCCTGGTCCCCGTAGAACAAGGGCCTTGGGAAACGCCAATAGTCACACCTCTAAAACCAGATGGCTCCTTAAGAGTCTGTGCGGACTATAAATCCACACTCAACAAAGCCCTCCAACATCACCCATACCCCATTCCAGTGGTGCAACAAATCCTTCACTCCCTGGGGGAAGGGAGGGTATTCGCAAAGATCGACCTCGCACAGGCATACCAACAACTCCCAGTTGATAAACCAACATCTCTAGCACAGACTATCATTACCCACAGGGGTGCCTTTAAATGCACCAGACTACAATTTGGGGTAAGCATAGCCCCTGGGATTTTTCAAAGCATAATGGAACGTTTATTGACCGGGGTTAAGGGGACTATCCCCTACTTTGATGATATACTAATTTGTGGGGAAAACCAAGCACAACTAAACCAAAGAATAAGAGAGGTTTTACATAGACTGCAATCTAAGGGCCTGAGGATCAAACCTGACAAATGCATGTGGGGAACTGAAAGTGTAGAATTCTTAGGGTATAGAATAGATGGGAATGGTATCCACCCCACTGCCGAAAAGTTAAAAGCTATTAGAGAAGCGCCAGAACCAAAAAATAAAACAGAGTTACAGGCTTTTCTAGGCCTTCTTAATTTTTACTCTATCTTTTTGAAACAGAAGGCAACGGCAGCAGAACCCCTACACCGGCTGCTTCAGAAGGGAATTCCCTGGACCTGGGGCAAAACTGAGCACGAAGCCTTTTTTCAAATTAAACAATTAGTAACCTCCAAAAGTGTGGTGGTTCAATATAGTACATTACTACCCGTCAGGCTTACGTGCGACACATCACCTTATGGGGTAGGTGGGGTATTGGCACATGTTCTGCCTAATAATACTGAAGCCCCAATCGCTTTCTTTTCCAGAACAATGACCAGCACTGAAAGAAATTATAGCCAACTAGATAAGGAGGCTTTAGCCTTAGTGGCTGGTGTAAAAAAGTTCCATAACTATCTGTTTGGAAGGAAGTTTGAATTGATCACTGACCACAAGCCTTTATTGGGCCTTCTGGCCTCTAACAAGCCAACACCTCCATTTATGTCCCCCAGACTAATTAGGTGGGCCTTATTTCTTTCGGGATACCAGTATGAGCTCATTCACAAAGGGGGCAAAACCATCAACCACGCTGATGGCCTAAGTAGGTGCCCTATGTCAGACTTAGTTGAAGACCCAGCCCCATCTGAGGATGTGTTAATAATAGATTTTGAGGAAAATTCAATAACAACAGCAAAGGAGGTGGCTGTGCACACCCAGCAAGACCCAACTTTACAAAAAGTTATAAATTGTGTACTAAAGGGATGGCACGGAGACCATGAGGAGGCAAAATTAAGTGAGTTTAAAACCAAAAGGTTAGAATTGTCATTTATTAAGGGTTGTCTATTGTGGGGTGATAGAGTAATCATTCCTGAAAGCCTGAAGACCAAAGTACTCACTATGTTACATGTAGGCCATCCTGGTATTGTCAGAATGAAGAGTTTAGCCCGGGGGCACTTGTGGTGGCCAGGTCTGGATACAGACATTGAACGGTGGATAGCCAAGTGTAACCCATGCCAGGAGTCACGTCCTAATCCCCCCAAAACAGTTCCAGTAGAGTGGGAAAAGCCTGCTGGGCCTTGGTCCAGGATACACATTGATTTCGCAGGCCCAATAGGGTCTCAGTATTTTCTGATTGTGGTAGATGCTTTCTCCAAATGGGTTGAGATAATTGCAACGAGTAATATAACCACTTGTGCTACCATAAGGGTTTTGCACCATTTGTTTGCCACTCATGGCTGTCCTGACATCTTGGTGTCAGACAATGGGCCCCAATTGACAGCCAGGCAATTTGAAATATTCCTCAGTAACTTGGGGGTCAGACACGCACTCACATCACCTTACTCGCCATGGGTTAATGGTCTGGCGGAACGGTACGTAAGGGTGGCCAAAGAAGCATTGCGCAGAGCAGGCCCTGGAGAAATTCAGCAACATTTGGACCAATTCTTATTAGTACAGCATATTACACCCAATTCCCTTACACACAAGAGTCCTGCAAAAATCCTAATGGGTAGAAAACTCAGATCACCTCTGGACAGGTTACACCCACGATATTGTAATAATAAATGTCTTGATTATATGTCTGTAACTCCTGAAAGGAATTTGTACCTGGGACAAAATGTTTTTGCTAAAAATTTTGATGGGGGGTTAAACTGGATTAAGGGAAAGATTGTACAGCAAACTGCTCCCAAAACATATTATGTACAATTAGAGGATGGCCGCATGTGGAAGCGGCACATTGATCACTTGAGAGGACGCATTGAATCCTCCCAGGGACAAACCGCTAATGAAAACTCTTCCCCCCTATCAGACGTTTACTCACAACCCGATTTACTGGAATTACAAATTGATTTACCAAGCCAGGAAAGGTCCTCCAGCGACGCCGAGCCATCTTTGTCCTCAGAGGTCGGTGTTGTGCCTGCCCACTCAACTCAGCAGGCCAGAGCTCAAACTCGGCCCCAGCCGCACTGTGGAGGTACAGGCGAACCGACCTCCACCGTTGAAAGCGAGGACTCAACTGATCTGCGCAGGTCGGAGAGAGCCTCGCGTAGACCAAGCAGATTGGAGGACTATATCACATGGTTAACTGATTGACATATTCTGAACTAAGGAGGGAGGGGTGTTGAATCCTATGTAAATAGTTGAAACCTTGTACAAAGCTGTCTCCGGGCAGAAAATGTAAATAACAAGAGGTCGCATCTGATTGGTTCAGACACATGACAGTTCGTTTTGGCGCGAGCCGCAAAAGTATAAATAGAGCGGCTTTTCTCATTGACAGCAGACGCGTTCCCTGCTGAATGTCACTTTCCAAAAAGAGCTAAATAAAGGAACCATCTTTGAACCTGCCTGTCTCAGTATTCTTCACCTTTTATTTGGCATGTTAATAATGATAAAGCATGTCAAGTTGAGCAGCAGAGAGAATAATACCAAGATGCTCCTTTAACTCCATCTGTTTCTTACTGTCTCTTTCCTCTTGGCTGTTTCCATTTCCAGCAGGATCTCTCTGCTAAATAGTCACCTCTCTGTATCTTTACAGTGTTTGAACTGCAATGTCTTTTAAAACTGTTGAAAGCCCCAAAACAATCTAACTCATTTTTTTAAAAGTAGGGACCTCCCTCCATTACTGCCCTAAATAAATGCAGTTGCAGTCATCACACAAAATGTAATTCAATAAAATTTATTTTCAGTAATGAACAACTACTTCAGCTTCAACCACAACAGAAGAGCACACAACGGATTTAAACTTAATATTAACCGCTCCAAACTTGACTGTAAAAAATATGACTTCAGTAACCGAGTTGTCGAAGCGTGGAACTTTTTACCGGACTCCATAGTGTCGTCCCCAAACCCTCAACACTTTACCCTTAGATTATCCATGGTTGACCTATCCAGATTCCTAAGAGGTCAGTAAGGGGCGTACATAAGTGCACTAGAGTGCCTTCCGTCCCCTGTCCTATTGCTCTCCTATATCTCCTATACCTTTCTTCTATTCCTATATCTCTTCTTCTATTCTTTCATTGATATGTTCTATTACTATATCTTCTTTTCTATTCTTTCATAGATATATTTTACTATGAATATATCCTCTATAACCTTCATCATGTATTTTACTATGTGTATACCCACTAAAACTCTCATTGCGTATTGGACAAAATCAATAAATAAAATAAAAATAATAAAATGATAGCTCGCAGACTATCATTTTTTCAGTTCAGCCAGTAGAGTCAGTCAGATGTTAGGTAATGTGCCAATTTAATACTTTAAAATTATTGTTTTTAAAATATGTTGGGTTTTTTTTTGCCAACCCCCCCCCCCAATTGCTACCAACCTGCCTTCCATTAAGAACATGTATACTGCACGAGTCAAAAAGAGGTCTGACAAAATATCTACAGACCCCGCATGTCCTGGACATAAATTATTTCAATTGCTATCCTCAAAACGGTGCTATAGGGCACTGCACACCAAAACAAGGACAGCCTTTTCCCCAAATGCTACTGCTTTGCTAAGCAACTAATTCCCACAACACTTTCAAACTATTTACTAAGTCTATTACTATTATTCATTTCATCCTTCTTAGTACCTATCTCATCCTACTTATGACAATAACCATGTTGCTTGAATTTTTACAATTTATATTGTTCTGTTTGTTTCCTAGTATGATTTGATTGCTTATTAGTAACCTTTGACTGTCACTAACAGCTGTATTTTAGGATTCTTGATTATTGTATTTTTCTCCCCCCACCTTTATATACTCTGACACCATATATGCACCAAAGACAAATTCCTTGTGTGTCCAATCACACTTTGCCAATAGACCTACTCTACTCCACTCCACTCAATTCCATTCCATTCCTTTCCATTCCATTCCATTCGATTACCATTCCATTCCATTCCATTCCATTCCATTCTATTCTATTCTATTCTATACTATTCTATAAAAGGTAAACCCTGTTTTATCAACAGCTCTTTTAGTGTCATTATTGTTACTGTTAGTTACAGAGTCAGCCAGATTGTAGACAAGATTTGGCATTTTATTCCAAAAATTTGGGAGAGACAGATGTTGTCATTTGATGGTGTTAAAAGTATTGTTGTGGGATATAAGCTGTTGCAATAAAGCTGCCTTTTACAATTGACTCAATGCAATTGATTTTTGTCAATGCCAATGGTGTTCAAGTAGTGCTCCAAATATTTTGGGATTACACCCAAGGCATCTATAGTTATTTATGCTATGGTGGCTTTTTCTTGCTGGAGTTATTTTATTTGCAGCTTTTTATATTTTGTGGGTTTTCTACAGTTCTTTTCTCCTATTCTGCTGACTCCAGGTACTACCACGCCCACTATGCAGACCTTTAGGTCTTTCTTACTAAGCATTGTTAAGTCTGCAGTATTGCATTACAGATGCTTGTTTGTCCTAAGATTCTTCATTTTCTATTACTTTGTTTATTTTGTGACCCCATCAGTTCTTGCTTGCAGGCAAATAGTGGTTTTTTACAGATACTACACACATTCTGGAATACTACTGTATAAGTAAAATGTCATGCTGTTATTTAATGTCAGTCTGTGTGATCTTCTTACAGCAGCTAATTAGGTGGTCCACTGTTTCTTAAAGTTTCTCTGCAGATATAACATTTACTCTCTTTTGTTGTCTTCTTAATTCTGACTGTACAGTGGTACCTCTACTTACGAACTTAATTAGTTTGTGACCAAGTTCTAAACTAGAAAAGTTTGTAAGAAGAAATTTTTCCCCATAAGAATCATTGTAAAAGCAAATAATGCATGCAATTGGGGAAATCACAGGGAGGGTGGAGGCTCTGTTTCCTCCCAGGAGATTCCTAGAAAGGTCCCAGGGAGGCTTCACCCCACCTTTTCCAGCTCTGTTTCCTGCCAGGAGATTCCTAGAGACGCCCCACAGAGGCTTCTCCCTGCCTTTTCTGGCCCTGTTTCCTCTCAGGAGATTCCTAGAGAGGCTTCTCCCTGCCTTTTCCAGTTACAATTTTGGAAGCTCAGGTTTGTAAGTGGAAAATGATTCTTGAGAAGAGGCAAAAAAAATCTTGAACACCCAGTTCTTATCTAGAAAAGTTCATAAGTAGAGGCGTTCTTAGGTAGAGGTATCATTGTATATGCATTTGTTTTAAAGGTTTGTTTTGCAGCCAGAATTAGCCCCTCTTTTTTCTTCAACTTTTCTGCTCTTAGCCATTGCCAAGTCTTGTTTTATATACTTTACCTACTAGTTGTGTGGGGGTGGGTGGATGGGGGGGTGGGGGGGTGGCTGTAATCATGTAATAGTTTGCCTTGCCATGTCTCTTTTCTGTTCTTTATTTGATCTTTCATATATGCCTGTTTGATCTTTCTAGTATTCAATAAGCCTTCAGGCATCTTCTTCACTATCCTTCATAAATTCTCCCAATCCTCTTTTTTCTTCTTCAACTACCTGGTGTACTTGAAAGATTCCATTCCACCTACTGCATGTTCCTTGGCAAATAAAGTCTGTCAACATTGCTGGGTGGATTAAAGGCATGATTCATTGCCACTATTTTCTGCTCTTCCATCCAGGACTTTTAATTCTGCTTGAGTCCAATCCACTATTACAGCTGTGTATCAAATAACCGAAATTGCTCAGATGTTGATTGTCTATTTTTTCCAAGGAATTTGGACTTTAAGATCTCCTTCACTCTCATGATGTATTCACTTCTAAACTTCTCCTTGCCTTCAATTGTTTTCATCCAGACACCTGATATTATTTTCGTAGGGTACCTTAATTCATTCAATTTTCACTATGTTGCCCTAATTGATGGTAAGGTACATTTGTCCAATTCAGATTGCATTGAACCATCTTGGTTCTATATATTTGGACAGTGCTGAGCAGTGATTCTTTTTCAGATCATGTTTTTCCATATAGCTTCAATCTTATCCATGCAAAAAAGCTGGAATAACATATTTTTGATGTTTAAATCATGGCTTGAGTTGTTTAGCATTTTTGACTGAGGAATCAATGCAATAACAAACAGTAGTAGCAATAATGAACTTTCTTGGAAGACTCTTAATTTCACTTTAATCTCCCTCAGTCTATCCCCATTATTATTATTCACTCTAATAGAATGATAATATTTTGTGCATTCATGTTTAAATTAAAAAAAATTCAAACATAATTCACAGAGTATTCATATTCTAATAATAATTTATTAGATTTGTATGCCGTCCCTCTCCTCTATGAATTACAGGAAAAGAATTGTTTCCTGCCTGGTTAAGAAGAATTGTTTTGCCCCTAGTTCTCCACAATTGAGATGAACTGCAGCCATCAAAACCATTACATACCAACTACTGTTTTAAAATACTCTCTGTAATAGCCAATGTTATAGAGCAGATGTTGTATATTCAGTAAACTTGCTTCCCTAGCTTTATGCTGGAAATAAAATTATCTGATTTCTGCATTACGTTATTACTTCCTTGAAGTCTGATATCTATGTATGCAACTGTGTGTATATATTTTTCTGAAAATATAGTCTTTTCAAAATAAATGTCAGATAAATTACCAAAAAATGGAAGCATGTAAATATTAAAATGTCAGATATCTAATTATGGAACTATGCATTGGATAAACTTGTTTATTTTGTTCTTTGTTTGACTATTATTAAAACCACTATTAATTTTATTAAAATGCGTGAGCATCAGCAAATATTTCAATTTAGGTTCAACGTGGCTACGGAATATTATTGTTCAATTTTTTATTTTCTTTCTTCTAACCAAGATACGCAGTATTTTCATTGTTTTTGTGCAGTTAGTGTTTTAGTAATTGTCTAGCTTGCTTCTTTTTTTGAATAGTTACTGTGCCATCTAGTGTTTTATCTTATTGATAAATTGCCTGCAGGATAGGAGAGGCATTGGAGATAATTATGTGTAAGCAGCTGCCTGGTGGCAAATAAATATGGAAAATTAATCCAACCTTCTTACAGTATTAACTGAGACTTTATGGGAACTATGCAAAACATTTAAAATCACTTTCCCAATAAAAAACCAGTTAATATAGTTAATCTAAAGCTCCTATAAAAAACCATCCCAAAATCCAAGAAAAAGATTAAATATCATTTTCAGATGCAGCAATATACAGTATAGTATAGTATCATAAAATCCTCATAAACTAAGAACCATCATGAAAGGGGCTGTGAATACAAGTTATTAATTTTTTTTAAAGCATCTGAATGGAATTTCATATCCTATAGAACAAAGCTATAACTGCTTTCTTGCATTTCTCATATCAGTATATTATTTACCCTGCAGACAACAGGAGAAAAGTAATAGGAAGATCATTTCATTACTACACATTCTATTTCACTACACTGTTTCTCACATAATGGCATATAAAGAATAGTGGTGCGTGCCCCCATGCACATTTAAAATCACACACGCACACACACACACACGCACAAGAGTATTCTCTGTAATAATTGATTTTCATAGCTTTTGATTAATCAGTGTTACCATTTACCTGGTTCATAATTAACATTCACTAGAATTAAACAACATAATGAATCAAAGTCTGGATTGAAACGTTTTGCTTGAAATGTTATCTGGACCTGGACTTTGCAGTGCAAAAATGAAGGTGTTTCAGGGTTGTTCAAAAATGTTAAGATGGTAGCCACAAACTCCATTTTATATATATCACACATGCAACAAAAGGTTTCTTTTTCTTTTTAAAAGAAACCACACCTTCAACTGTGTTGTTTGTTATGACCGTCTTCATTGTTTAATACCTATTCTACTTCCCTGGATTCCTGTTTTCAAAAAAATGTGGCCTGGGGGTTGGATGCAACCTTAGTGGTGTTTGCACTTGCACAAAATGCTAGGCATGCTTTCTTTTTATGTTAGTCTTCTTTCTTTGGAACTTCACATTTGGATGAACCCAACAGTTGTGGTATCTAAAGCATAGTTTTGGACAACATCAAATCTAACAAATGAATGAATGAATGAATGGATGGATGGATGGATGAATAAACAAACAAACAAGCAAACAAACACATACATACATAAACATGTTACATGAACCCCACCAGCTGTAATTTATTCAGTGTTGTGATCGAAAGAAATTGCTATTGTAGTTTATTTAATAAATTAAGGTGGGGAACAATATGTGACCTCAATCATATAGTATTCTTCTTGGCTAGATTTTAACTTGGTTATTTAAATATGATTTAAAAGAGCAGAAATTTTTTAGCAGGGCAATCTGGGCTGAGCAATCCTTAATGCCTCCAGTTTTATTCAGATTCTGTTTCTCAGTTTCATTCCTAATAATTAATGATTTATACATTAATAATAGCATACATTCTTAAATGACAGCAATATATCCTGCAGAAAATCAGATGAGCACAATCAATTGTGCTACAAATCTGACTGTTTGATGTGTGGATAGTACATAAGTTGGCTTATGTGAGCATTAAAAACATAGATAAAAACAATATTTAATTCTTTAAGCAAAGCAAACTTGAAGGATTCAAGAATAGCATTATAGCATTTTTCAGACAGCTCTACATCTGTTACTCTTAATTTGCCATCCCAAAACTAATGTTAAAGAAGTTAATATTATCACTGTTGTTGTGTTCTCCATATGTTTCTTGTTACTGGAACTAACAATATATTAACTAATTCAGAATGCTTCCACAGTTTCATATCTGTTGACATATCAGGATAAGAAATTGGCATATCATTTATTCAATATGCTGTGTAGAGCACGGTTCATATGATTTCAGCTATTTATATATCGTTCCCATAACCTGTATCTCTCATAATCAAAGAACAAAATTATAGTAATTGGGATTGAATTCATTGAGTTGTTACTTAGCACTTCACGGTTAAAACCAATCTGGAGTGGTATGATATATGGTCTTAATATTAGTCATTTTTGATTGTCTATTTAGATCTCCAAAGATTCAGTCGCATATTCTTTAACATCCTAAACCTAGAAATTCAGTAATAATTTTTTATTCCCAGAACAAACATTGGGTATTTGAACTTAGAAAATGCACAACAGTATAACATCTGATTTTAATTAATTTAAGCCAGTAGACATATTCATGTGACCTATCAACAAATACAAGCAATTAAACTCTAAAAATGACGCAAGCTACTGTATGCTGATTAATGGGACTTATTAAGACAAATATTCATATTTATGAGGTTTTAGGGTTATTTTTGCAAATGGTAGGATAATTATCTATAATCTCTCCTTCAATTACTTCTACAGTAGTTGGTGAAGGGAAGTATTTTAATTCTTTTTATTTTTAGCAAGTTCTTAGGAACAGTAGCCTTCTTCAATTGTTAGTTTTAATTTTATCTCTTCTGTATTTTCACCTAATACTTTTGAAATTTGTTTTTCTTCAGCAGGCTCTGGTGTTCCTTTGGTATTTACTCTCCCTATTTTCTTTTTGCCTGCTTTATCATTACAAAATTAATTCTGAGGCCATGACTTCATCACCACTGACCTTTGTAGACATAGATCTGAAAAGTCTTAGGTAAACTTTTCCCAAGGGACAAAGATAATTTGATCAATGCCCATATCTAAAGCAGACCACACAAAATTTCTGAAGCCCTGAAAAGATCAGGAATTTTAAAATCTTTTGATGGATGCTTTTACAGAATTCTTGCCATGCTTGGATTTGGCTGGTGAAAAAATATTGGCCTTGGATCCTTATAGTATTCTATCCTGCACTCCCACTTATATTTTAAATTGACATAACAAAATATTGACCAGACTTAGACACTCAGATTGCATGATCGTTGGTCTGATCTACAAGCAAGGACATCCCCTCACAAGACCATGTATGTGTGAGTGTGGGTGTGGGTATGCGCATGCACGCGCACACACATGTATATGTGTACTTTCATGCACCTGCATGTGCAGATATATACACATACACACATACACAGGCATGTACATGACAATGCAAAGGGTTAGATAGGGCACTCCCTATTTTGACCATAGACAACAAGTGCTCAAAATAGGGAGTGCCCTATCTAATCCCCTTTCTGTTAACAGCGGTGTACCCCAAGGCAGAGTACTAGGACCAACATTCTTTATACTCTATATAAATGACTTTTGCGATCACATTACAAGTGACTTGTTCTCTTTGCCAATGATGCAAAATTCTTCAACACCACCGACAATTCGGCTACCCTCCAAAAAGACCTTAACTTTGTGTCAGAATAGTCAAACATCTGACAACTCCAAATCTCAACCAACAAATGCTCTGTCCTACACATTGGCAAAAAGAATCAGAATACCAAATACAAGCTGAATAAACAAGATCTTGCAGAAGACCCTCACTATCAAAGACCTTAGAACACTCATATCAAATAACCTAAGTGCCAAAGCCCACTGCAACAAGAGATGTTAACCTAATCTTACATAACCAAATCAAACAGAAATAATGTACAGCCTTTTTACCAGCCAGCTAACACACATATGCAAGAAACATAATACAGTAATAATGGGAGACTTTAATTACCCAGACATCAACTGGAAAATCAACTCTGCACTAAGCAAAAAAAGCAAACAAAATTTTAATCAGCCTTGTAGACCACTTCTTAGTCCAAAAAGTAGAGGAGGGAACTAGAGGGGCAGCCACACTAGACCTAATACTCACAACAGAGAAGAAGTTATAGAAGGAGTTGAAACTGAAGGGGTGCTGGGTGAGAGTGACCACACCATTCTAAAGTTCAATATAATGCTAACAGAAACAATTGGACCCAATAACACCAGAGACCCAGATTTCATTAAAAAGGACTTCAATAAACTCAGAGAATACCTGAGACAGATCCCTTGGATAGAAGCCCTAAAGGGCAAAACAACACAAGGAGTTCATAAAAGCCCAGAACAACACTATCCCCGTGAAAAAGAAATACAAGAAATCCAAAAAGAAACCACCATGGCTACACAAAGACCTCAGATAAACTAAATGAAAAAAGACAAATACAAAAAATGGAAAGAAGGACACATAACTAAAGCAGACTACCAACAAACAGCCAGAATCTGCAAAGAAAATATCAGGACAGCAAAAGCCCAGTACAAACAATGTCTAGCAATAAGACTCAAAGACAATAAAAAAAGTTTCTTCCAATACATAAACAACAAGGAAAAAACCAAAGGAACAGTCAGTCTACTAAAAAGGGAAGATGGCAAAGAAGTAACAGACAAGGAGATAAAGCAAAACTACTCAACACATTCTTCACATCTGTCTTCACTCATAAAGAAACTGCAAATCAACAAATCTGCAACATAGCTGTAAAAAGCAGAATTGGAACAAAACTCAACATTAATAATAACAGTAAGAGATCACCTGTTGGAACTTAATGAGTACAAATCACTAGAGCCAGATGGACTACACCTCAGAGTCCTAAAGAAACTTGCAGATGTCATCACTGAACCACTGTACTACATCTTCCAATAATCCTGAATCACAGGAGAACTACTGTATGATTGGAAACGAGCTGACATAGTCTCCAGCTACAAAAAGAAAAGGCAAAAAAACCCCAAACCCCAGACCCAGGGAACTACAGACCAATCAGCTTAACAACAATATCTTGGAAAATAGTAGAAAAAATAATCAAGAAACAAATTTGCCACCACCTAGAGACAAACAACGTATTAACCAATGGCCAACATGGGTTTGTAAGGAACAAATCTTGCAAAACCAACCTTATCTCATTCTTCAACACTGTGACCAAATCAACTGACCATCAAAACACAGTGGATTTAGTATAACTGGACTTCAGTAAAGCATCCAACAAGGTGGATCATAATCTACTACTCTTCAAATTAGTGAAAAGTGGGATGGACAATAACACAACCAAATGGATTGACAACCACACCCGAGTAGTCCTCAATGGGTCCATGTCCACATGGAAATAAGTAAGTAGCAGGGTACCACAAGGATTAGTCCTAGGTACTGTACTCTTTAACATATTAATCAGCGACTTAGACAAAGGAATAGAGGAGGAACTAATTAAATTTGCAAGCGATACCAAGATGGAGGGAGTTGCCAATACCTCAGAGGATAGGTTCAGGATACAGATGGATCTTGAGAGATGAGTACAGTGGGTCCAAATAAATAAAATAAAATTCAACAGAGAGAAAAGTAAAATCTTACATCTAGGTAAGAAAAACCCAAAACATACATACAAACTGGGTAAAATCCTACTCAACACAAGTGACTGTGAAAGATATCTAGGAGTCTTGACGGACAACCAACTAAACATGAGCCAGAAATGTGCAGCGGCGGCTTAAAAAGGCCATACAATCCTGAGTTGCATCAACAGAGTGATATACTCTAAGACTAGGGAGATATTAATAGCACTTTATAAACCCCTAGTTAGACCATACCTAGATTATTGCATTCAGTTTTGATCAGCACACTACAAAAAAGACATTGAAACACTAGAGTAAGTGCAGAAGAGAGGAACCAGAATGATAAGGGGACTGGAAACTGAACCATATTAAAAAAGGTTGCAGGAACTGGCCATGGATAGTCCAGGGAAGCGGACATGATAGCATACACTGTTTTCCAAAGCACCAGAAGTCCAGAGAAGGAGCAATGGCTGGAAGCTGACCAAGGAGAGGTTCAACCTGGAAATAAGGAAAAACTTTCTGATGGTGAGAGCAATCAACCAGTCGAAAGGCCTGCCAGCAGAGGTTGTGAACACTCCATCACACAACACATTCAAAAGGAAATTGGACTGCCATCTGCCTGGGTAGGGTTTCCTGCTTGAGCAGGGGGTTGGACTTGATGACCTGCAAGGTCCCTTTCAATTCTAATAATAAATAAAATAAAATATAAATACATTGGAAAGTGTCCAGAGATACTTTACGAGAAGAGCTTTCCACTTCTTTCCATTTGGAACAGAAAACCTTATGCAAATAGACTTGAAATCCTAGGCTTAGAAAGCTTAGAATTACATTGCCTTTGGCACGTCCTAAGCATTGATAGTAAAATTATCTGCTACAACATTCTTCCTGTCAATGACAACTTCAGCTTCAACCATAACAATGCACACAACCAATACAAACTCAAAGTGAACTGCTCCAAATTTGACCGTAGAAAATACGACTTTAGCAACAGAGTAGTTAATTCCTGGAACTCACTACTGACTGTGGTTTTGTCACCAAACTCCCAAAACTTTACCCTTAGACTGTCCACTGTTGGCCTCACCTGATTCCTAAGAGGTCAGTAAGGGGCATGCATAAATGCACCAGTGCGCCTACCATCCCTATTCTAATGTTCCTGCCTATCAGTACTGTTCTTATAGATATAAACAATGTTATATCTATTTATATTACCAATACATACTTAACAAACAAACCAAAAAAAACAAAGAAATAATATAAAGATTCAAGGATTATTATTATTATTATTATTATTATTATTATTATTATTTATTGGATTTGTGTGCCGCCCCTCTCCGTAGACTCGGGGCAGCTAACAACAGTGATAAAAACAACATGTAACAATCCAATATTAAAACAACTAAAAAAAACCTTATTATAAAACCAAACATATATACAAACATACCATGCATAAATTGTAAAGGCCTAGGGGGAAAGAGTATCTCAGTTCCCCCATGCCTGACGGCAAAGGTGGGTTTTAAGAAGCTTACAGAAGGCGAGGAGGGTGGGGGCAATTCTAATCTCTGGGAGGAGTTGGTTCCAGAGGGCTGGGGCCGCCACAGAGAAGGCTCTTCCCCTAGATTGGATCCAGTTGGGTAACTTTGGGTAACTCTTAGTCCTATTTAAATTAAGTTCAATATTTTGTAGTGAGAAAAATGAAATAAATTTATGGAATTCAAAAGGAAAAGAGGCAGAACATTGGGGGTGGGATACAACTTCCTCAAAACTGCTGAAGTTTACTCAATCACTGGCCAGCTTTTTCATAGAAGTTGAGTTTCACTGAAATAATTGTGGATATCCCCTAGCATATTAGCCATTTCAGAAGCATTTAATCCTTACTTTGGATATTTCAAAAGCATAAGGAATTTGTGAGCTCTGCATAGGCTTTTCAGGAACAGGCATATTCCAGTGTTTTGCAACTTTAATTTAGCCTTGCAGCTGTTTGCCTCTAAGAATGTTTCATTTTTAAACTTTTTTTTTATTAGCCTGCCTTTTTTATGGTAATCATGTTCCATATTCACTGCTCAGTACCAAATGCCATTGCAATTTTTCCTTTTTCGTTATAGAATAGGAATAGAATAGAATTCTTTATTGGCCAAGTGTGATTGGACACAAGGAATTTGTCTTTGGTGCATATGCTCTCCGTATACATAAAAAAAAAGATACATTTGTCAAGGATCATGAGATACAACATTTAATGATTGTCATAGAGGTCAAATAAGCAATGAGGAAACAATCAATATTGATAAAAATCTTAAGGATCCAAGCAACAAGTTACAGTCATACAGTCATAAGTTGGAGGAAATGGGTGATACGAATGATGAGAAAAAACTAGTAGTAATAGCAGTGTAGACTTAGTAAATAGTTTGACAGTGTTGAGGGAATTATTTGTTTAGTAGAGTGATGGCATTTGGGGGGAAAACTATTCTTGTGTCTAGTTGTCTTGGTGTGCAGTGCTCTGTAGCGATGCTTTGAGGGTAGCAGTTGAAACAGTTTATGTCCAAGATATGGAGGGGGAGTAAATATCACTGCCCTCTTTTTGACTTGTGCAGTATACAGGTCCTCAATGGAAAGCAGGTTGGCAGCAATTGTTTTTTTCTGCAGTTCTAATTATATTTTGAAGTCTGTGTCTGTCTTATTGGGTAGCAGAATTAAACCAGCAGTTATAGAGGTGCAGGTGACAAACACAATAATTTCTCTGTAAAACTGTATCAATAGTCCCTTGGGCAGTTTGAACTTTTAGAGTTGGCGCAGTCTTTGCTGTGCCTTTTTTATTATGTTTTTGAAGTTAGATGGCCATTTTAGATTTTGCAATATGTTAGAACCTAGACATTTGAAGTTCTCTACTGTTGATACTGGGTTGTCTAGTATTGTAAGAGGTGGCTTCTCCTAAAGTCTACCACCATTTCTATGGTCTTCCATGTGTTCAGTTCCAGATTGTTCCAGTTGCACCACGTGAGAGAGGATTTTGTTTTGCTAAATATAATAACCAGAAAATATGATGAGGTACAATAAAAATATAAAGCACTAAAAACATAAGAGAAAACAATACATTGAACAATAAATGATATTACTTACTTACTTACTTACTTACTTACTTACTTACTTACTTACTTACTTACTTACTTACTTACTTACTTACTTACTTTTATAGGCCACCCTTCACCAGTGGATGCAGGGTACAAGGTAAAAACAATACAAAATTTTAAAACCCCAAACCCAGATTAAAGCATTAAGAGCCCCAGACATTAAAAGACCATTCAACCAAAAGCCAGGGCAGCAACAGAAATGGTCCACCAACCTACATTGTTTAGTCAACAGGACTACAAGAAGGCTGATTCTCTGTGATCTAATTCTAATGGGTCTCTAATGGGTCTCGCTATGTAGCAGGAGACGGTCCGGTAAATAGTCAGGCCATAAGCCATGAAGAGCTTTATAGGTGATAACCAACACCTTGAATTGTGACTGGAGACTAATCGGTAGCCAGTGCAGCACACCGGAGTGTTGGTGTTATATGGCCATACTAAGGTATACCCAATTCATGCAGCTGCATTCTGGACTATCTTTAGTCTACAAACATTCTTCAAGGGTAATCCATGTAGAGCGCAATGCAATAATCAAGACGGGAGGTGATAAGTGCCTGAATGACTGTGTGCAAGGCCTGCTGGTCCAAATAGAGCCGTAACTGGTACATCAGGTGAACCTGGGTAAAGGTCCCCCTGGCCACAGCCGAGAGATGATAGTTCCAAATTCAGCTGTGGATCAAGGAGGACACCCAAGTTACCAGCACATCATGTCAGCCACTTCACTGTATTGGCATGGGGTGGAGATGTATAACTGGGTATCATCAGCATACTGATGATACCTCACCCCATGCTGTCGGATGATCTCACCTAGTGGCTTCATGTAAATAAATAGTAAGGGGAAGAGGACTGACCCCTGTGGCACCCCACAAAGCAGGGGCCGAGGGATGGATCTCTGCCCCCCAATAATATTGACTTTGAGTGACTGTGAGCAACCAGGTGGAGAACCTTCGTAAAACATAAAACGATGCCACCCACCCCCAACTCTTCCAGTTGTCGCAGAAGGATACCATGGTCATTGGTACGGAAGGCCGCTGAGAGGTCAAGAAGCACCAGTATAGAGGAATAACCCCTATCCTGGGCCTGCCAGAGATCATCCATCAGTGTGACCAAAGCAGTTTCCGGAAATACATTGTTTCAGTACAATAATATTTATATATTATGTTTAGATTAATATTCAATTAAGCAGGTTCCTTAGAGTATTAAATGTAGATTAAAGAAAACAACAGTGAATATTCCATCAATAATAGTGTAATTTCAAATGCCAGTGTTACAAGCATCATAATTATTTGACTTTTTATTATATATATTGTATGTTTGATGCCTTCAGCATTTAATTACTATTATTAGTCTTCGGCGAGGGATGGAATACAAATCTAATGAATTATTATTATTATTATTATTATTATTATTATTATTATTATTATTATTACATGATATTATGATATCTCTCTTGGAGCAGTTGAGTAATGGTCTGAGATTAAGGGGCTTAGAAACTGTGCCTTTGTCATGGTCGGACCATTTTCTGCTATGGCTTGACTTCAAAGCTCCAATCCTCCCCCACAGGGAGGCAGAATCGACTAGGTGGTTCTGCCCCAGGCACCTGATGGACCCAGAGGGCTTTCAGAGAGCGCTTGGGGTTTTATCGGATTCACTCATACACAGCTCGGCAGATCCCTTGCTGTGGCCTGGAACAGGGCTGCGACTGAGGCTTTTGACCAAATTGCGCCATTGTGACCTCTCTGTGGCACTAGACCTCAGAGTGCTCCTGAGTTTACCGAGGAGCTCCAGGTGTTGAAACACCAGAAGAGATGTCTGGAGAAGCAATGGAGGAAGAGTAAATCTGAATCTGATCAAACACTTCTAAGAGCTCATATTAAGACTTACAAAGTGGCATTCAAGGCGGCAAGATGCGCGTATCCCACCCGGAATCCCACCCGACTGCTCTGTTCAGGGTGACTTGCTCCCTTCTTAACCAGGTGGGGGGGGAGCCCTTGCAGAGCAGTGCCGAGGATTTTAATTCGTTTTTTGCTGATAAAGTCGCTCAGATCCGAGCGGACCTTGACTCCAATTGGATAGCAGTATTGGCTGACAACAAGTCAGTCAAGGTGACTGGGGCCTGTTTGTTCATCTGTCTGGGAGGAGTTTGACCTGGTGATACCTGATGAAGTGGACAAGGCCATTGGAGCTGTGAGTTCCGCCACCTATTTGCTGGCTCCGTGTCCCCCTTGGCTGGTTTCGGCCAGCAGAGAGGTGACATGGAGCTGGGTCCAGGAGATTGTCAATGCTTCTTTGGGGAGGGGATCCTTCCTGGCTCCCTACAAGGAGGCACTTGTGCGCCCCCTCCTCAAGAAGCCTTCCCTGGACCCAGTCGTTCTTAATAACTATTGTCCAGTCTCCAACCTTCCCTTCATGGGGAATACACAGTTGGGGAAAATGTGTCATTCAGCAGCTGTCAATCCCACTGGCAAATATGTACCAAAACAAACACCAGACTGGAAATGCTGAATTTAAAATAATAACAACAATCATCACAATTATCACCACCAAGATCATCTGGTGTTTCTGTCATCAGCAGGTCCCTTCAGGCAAAGCCAGGGAATGGAGATTTCAGTATTTTCCAAACTTTGCACAAAGTTAACTTAAATTTTGTCAAAACAAGACTACAACTTCAGTCCTTTAAATTTACTCTCTGTTTACAAAAACTCACTGGTCTCCACAGGAACAGAAGAAGGAGGCTAAGATTGAGCAGTAAATCCATATTATGTGTGTCTACACTATTTTTATATTCTGGAATTGGTTTGTTCGTTTGCTTGTTTGTTGACACCTTGAAAAGACTAGTTTGCCCAGATTGGAGTGCAAAACTAAAAACAACAACAATCTGATTGAATCTTGACATGGATAGTAACATCTATAGATTAATTGACATAATGAGTAGGATTAGTAAAACTATTTTAATTGGATGAGGACAGCATTAGAGCTGGTTTTATCATGCTGACTCTGAACAATTGCTTTGAATTCTCCAGTCCAGCAAGTCACATGCCTGCAGCTCAATTGGAAAAGTCGGCACAACTTTATTTGCAATCAAAAGGTGCTTCGGAATTTTTCCGGGAGAATTCACACTGTGAGCTGGTGTGAACAACAGAGTAAGTTTTCGGGTTTTGTTAAGATATTCATGAACTGGGAGAGCCATGTTAACAAGGTCTACCAATGAATAGGCATAGCAACTAAGTCAGCCAATGGGAGCTTAAACACTTCTTTTTTTAAAAAAGAAGTTTTTTTTAATTGTTTTTTATATTTTCCACATCTTAATAATTTTAAAACAGATCCATATATATACAATGTGTGTGTGTGTGTGTGTGTGTGTGTGAGTGTGTGTTTTCTGTCGGAACACCTGGTATATTGAATGAACGTCCTTTTTGCCTCTAGGCCCAACTCAGGGCCATTTCATAGCCGACAAACTATATTTTGTATGTATCACATGTTTTTGCTGAATTTTTAAAATTCAATGCTAGTGCTATCCTAGTCTCCCTTAATTATAAAATCTCATCAAAAACGTGATACACACACACACACATACACACACATAAGTGGTACCTTACGATGTGGTACCACTTCTACTTACAAACTTAATTCGTTCTATGACCAGATTCTTAAGTAGAAAAGTTTGTAAGAAGAAGTGATTTTTCCCATAGGAATCAATGAATGCGATTGGGGAAACCACAGGGAGGGTGGAGGCCCTGTTTCCTCCCAGGAGATTTCTAGAGAGTCCCAATGGAGGCTTCTCCCTGTCTTTTCTGGTTACAGGTTTGGAGGCTTGCTTTTGTAAGTCGAAAATGGTTTTTGAAAAGAGGCAAAAAAACTCTTGGACACCTGGCTATTATCTAGAAAAGTTCAAAAGAAGAGGCGTTCTTAAGTAGAGATACCAATGTACTTATGTAATGTGTAGATTGCTTTTTCTTTTTGCCAAATCTTACATTCTTGTCTCACATTGTCTCATTATCTTCCTTTTCTTCATCCTTTCATACCATTTAGTTCATGTATTATGGGACACATTATGGGACACAGTTTGGCAGAGTCCCTTGCTGCAGGCTGGAATATGGCAGCAGCAGGGGCTCTTGACCGGATTGTGCCTTTGTGACCACTCTATGGCAGTAGACCCTGAAGATCTCCTTGGTTCACTAAGGAACTCCAAGGGATGAAACGCCAGAAGAGATATCTAGAGGAGCGCTGGAGGAAAAGTAAATCCGAATCCGACTGAACTCTGTTAAGTGCTTATGTTAAGACTTAGCAAGTGGCGCTCCAGGTGACAAGATGCGCATATAATGTCACCCTGATTGCATCTGCGGAATCCCACCCAGCTGCCCTATTTAGGGTGACTCACTCACTCCTTAACTGGGGGACAGAGTTGATGAATCTTTGCAGGGTAGTGCTGAGGACTTTAATAAGTTTTTCACAGATAAAATTGCTCAGATCCACACAAACCTTGACTCCAATTGGAATGCAGTGTCGACTGACAAAGAGGTGATAGGGGTTCATCTTAGTCCTATTGTGTGGGAGGAGTCTGACCAAGTAACACCTGATGAAATGGACAGGTCCATGGAGCTGTGAGCTCCGCCACCTGTTTGTTGGACCCATGTCCCTCCTGGCTGATCTTGGCCAGGAGGGACATCCTTGACCTCCTCAAGAAGCCTTCCCTGGACCCAGCTGTATTCAATAACTATTGTCCGGTCTCCAACCGCCCCTTTATGGGAAAGTTTGTCAAGAAGGTGGTGTTTTTCCAGCTCCAATGGTCCTTGGATGAAGCTGATTATCTGGACCCTCAACAGTCAGGATTCAGGCTTTGCTACCCACTGAAACTGGTTTGGTCACACTGATATATGATCTCTGGTGGGCCCGGAGCTGGATCCAGGAGATTTTCAATGCTTCCTTGAGAGAGCGGTCCTTTCTGTCCTAGTGCTTCTTGACTTCTCAGCAGTTTTTGATACCATCAACCATGGAATCCTTCTGCGCTGAGTGGAGAGGTTGATAATGGGATGTACAATTTTACAGTGATTCTCCTCCAACCTCTCCGGTCGGATGCAGTCAGTGTTGGCAGGGGGTCAAAGGTTGACTCTTAGGTCCCTCCTTTGTGGGTTCCTCAGGGGTAGATCCTCTCCCCCCTGCTATTTAATATCTACATAAAATCACTGGGTGAGATCAACAAATGACACAGGGTGAATTACCATCACTACACTGATCACACTCAGCTGTACATTTTCACCCCGTATTAATTCAGTGAAGCAGCGGAGGTGATGTGCTGGTGTCTGGAGGTTGTTAGGATTTGAATGAGTGATTTGTTTCACTTGTTGTGAGCCGCCCCGGAGAGGGGCGGCATACAAATCCAAATAATAAATAAATAATAAAATAATAATAAAAGACTCGGACAGACTGAACCCTACAAGACGGAGTGGCTGTGGGTTTTGCCTCCCAAGGACAATCTCATCAATCCATCCATTACCTTGGGGGGGGGGGGAATGTAACTCCTTCAGAGTAGGTACGCAACTTGGGAGTCCTCCTTGATCCACAGCTGAATTTAAAACATCACATTTCGGCTTTGGCAAGAGGAGCATTTGCAAAGGTTCACCTGGTGCACCAGTTGCGGGCCTATTTGGACCAGGAGTCTCTTCTCACAGTCACATATGCCCTCATTACCTTGAGGTTTGATTACTGCAATGTCCTCTACATGGGGCTATTTTTAAAGAAAATTCAGAGACTGCAGTTAGTGCAAAATGAAGCAGTGCGAGCCATTATGGGACTTTCAAGGTATATTTCAATGCTACCAATCTGCATTGCCAACCAATTGGTATCTGAACACAATTTAAAGTGTTGGTCATGATCTACAAAGCCCTACATGATGTAGGACCAGGTTACTTATGGGACCGTCTCCTGCTTCATGAATCCCAGCGACCAGTCAGGTCCCACAGAGTTGGCCTTCTCCAGGTCCCATAGGCGAGGCAATGCCACGTGGCAGGGTCTAGTGCAGTGATGGCGAACCTTTTTTCCCTCGGTTGCCAAAAGAGCGTGGGCATGCACTATTGTGCATGCACGAGTGCCCATATCCATAATCCAATTCCTGAGGAGGGCAAAAACAGTTTCCCACACACCCCCGGAGGCCCTCTGAAGGCCAGGAACAGGCTGCTTTCCCAACTTCTGGTGGGCCCAATAGGCTCATGTTTCACCCTCCCCAGGCTCCAAAGGCTTCCCTGAAGCCTGGAAAGGGTAAAAACGCCCTCCCCCATCCTTCTGGAGGCTCTTTGGAAGCCAAAAACACTCTCCCAGAGCCTCTGTGTGAGCCAAAATTCAGCTACCCAGCACACACATGCACATTGGAGCTAAGCTAGGGCAACAGCTCCCGTGCCAGCAGATATGGCTCTGCATGCCACCTGTGGCACCCGTGCCATAAGTTCACCATCACTTGGGGTAGAGTCTTCTCTGTGGCAAATCAAATCAATCATTATAATTGTGTACATAAGAAGCTTGCTATAAGAATAAACTGCAGCTAACTGAGGGGGGCGACTTCTTAGCTCAGAAAAGATTTGTTCAGAAATCATGTCTGTATATCCATGATTGCTACATTGTCTTTCCCCCAAGAATTGTGTTCGGTTAAATCAGTCCAATATTTTGGCATTTTGTCCTTCTCTAAATATTGAAGAAAATTGCCTAATTTTTCCCAGCATTTTTACTTTACTTTTCACTGTAAAATTTGTCAGAGCAAATTGGTTTTCACAATGGGGCATGAAGTACAAGAAGGCAATTAATTTCTGCTTTTTGGAAAAGGAATGATACACATGTACAGTTGATCTAAAGAAGAATTTTGGAAGAGTATTAAGTACAGGATCTGTTATTTATCATGGATAATGGATGCAAACCTCAGTCCAACCACATAGTCTTCCTATGTCATTTTCTAAGATGCTCTTATGTTCTTCAAACTTTGACCAGCAATTAACTTCTCTTGATGGAAAATCTCATTCCCCAAGTAGTAAAACGTTTCGAAATATTTTACTAAGTTTAGTTAATTAACAGCTGAACTTAACAAAAGGATCATGTCTGCAATTTTGAGACGCCACATTGTTTTATATTGGTGGACTCAAATAGTATCAGGTAGTATTGTGTATACACAGCTGGGCTTGGATAGCACGGGCCTGCAATCCAGTGTGTGGAGACTGAGACTGGCGTGGATAGCTTGAGCTCCCGAGTTCGAATACGCAGTATATTTTTTATTATTTATTTTGTCCAATACACAATACACATTGAAGAGAATACAGAAGTAGTAATATATATAAAGAAAAGGATAGGAGAAAAGATATAAAAATAGAGGAGAAGATATATGAAAGGAAGAAAGATAAATGAGATAAAGTGGTTCTGTGTATAAGGTCACAAATCCTCATTTCTTAGAAAGAAAGTAGGCGAGCCCCAGCTTCTACTTCTCTAATGAATCTTCATCATTTTCTTGAACAACTGAGCATCATATGAAAGAATTCCTTCTTAGTTGGAAAGAATATAAATGTATGTCTGACACCTTTATGCATTCTTTAAATGAAGTTAGTTCTGAGGCTGCTCCTTTGCTCTATAGCATGCTGATTTCCCATTTATTATTATTTTTACTTAAAAGAATCTTTAGAAGAATTAAGTAACTTGAAAAATGAAGGTTTGTCAGTGCCAAGGGAGATGTCTGCGAGCAAATCATTTCCCATGGGCACCAGGTTCATTTATCTTGCTAAAATTAATTAAGATTCCTATAGGAGCCCCTCAGTTTGGAATTGTCCCCAGGAGCAGCTTACATCATATCAATAAAGGAGAAACAATCTGATGTTCCATGAACAAAAAGAAAACCCTCAATGCCAGACTGCACTTGGAATGAAACTTGTTTTAATTGATGGATTGTAACTGTTATTACTTTCACTGATATTATATTTTCCCTATTTTATTTTTCTTTTTTGTATTCCATGTGGGGGTCCTTCAGGAGGAAGAGAGATATTAAAATAAAGTAAATTAATCATCAATAATACCATAAGTAAAGTACCCATTTAAAACAGCAGCTACTTCTAGTTTCAGCAGCAACTGTGCGTCATCCAAGATTTTAAAATCTCACCAAGTTAAAGAGAGTTCATCTAAGACATTAATGTTCCTTTTAATTATTTCAAGGTCAGGCAAGGAGCCGAAGACAAAGAAAAATAAGTAAAATACTAACCATGTGAAAACAACCATGTAAATGACATGTCTGATACCATAATTGATATTAGAACATTATTTATTTATTTATTCATTCATTCATTCACTCACTCACTCACTCACTCACTCACTCACTCACTCAATCATTTATTTATTTATTTATTTATTTTGTCCAATACAAATTGAAAGTTAAAGAGAATAAAAACATGTACAGTAGTAGTAAATATCAGGGAAAGGATAGAAGAAAATATATGAGAATAGAATACAGTGGTACCTCAAGATACGAACCCCTCATCTTACGAACAACTCGTGATACGAACCCGGGGTTCAGAAAATTTTTGCCTTTTCTTACGAACTTTTTTTGAGTTACGAACCGGCGTTCGGAGACTGCTGGGAAGCCGCGCGGCTGTTTTAAAAGGTGACAGCCAGGCGGTGGGGCTTCCCAGAAGCCTCCCGAACGCCGGTTCGTAACTCGAAAAAACGTTCGTAAGAAGAGGCAAAATTTTTCTGAACCCCGGGTTCGGTTCGGGAGGTTGCTGGGAAGCCCCCCAGGCCAGCTGTGACCTTATAAAACAGCCGCGCCGCTTCCCAGCTGTCTCCTGAAGCCGAACGCGGAAGTTCGGCTTTGGCGTTCGGCTTCGGGAGACAGCTGGGAAGCCGCGCGGCTGTTTTAAAAGGTCACAGCCGGGCTGGGGGGCTTCCCAGCACCCCCCCGAACCCCGAACATTTGCCAAACTTCCGGGTTCGGGGTTCAGGAGGTTGCTGGGAAGCCCCCCAGGCCAGCTGTGACCTTTTAAAACAGCCGCGCCACTTCCCAGCTGTCTCCCAAACCTGAACGCGGAAGTTCGGCTTTGGCGTTCGGCTTCGGGAGACAGCTGGGAAGCTGCGCGGCTGTTTTAAAAGGTCACAGCTGGCCTGGGGGGCTTCCCAGCACCCCCCCCCCGAACCCCGAACTTTTGCCAAACTTCTGGGTTTGGGGTTCGGGAGGTTGCTGGGAAGCCCCCCAGGCCGGCTGTCACCTTTTAAAACAGCCGCGCGGCTTCCCAGCAGTCGCGGAACACTTTTTTTTGCGGGGTTTTTTTTGGTTGCACGGATTAATTGACTTTACATTGTTTCCTATGGGAAACAATGTTTCGTCTTACGAACCTTTCGACTTACGAACCTCCTCCTTGCACCAATTAAGTTCGTATCATGAGGTATTACTGTACGTCAATGAAGAGTAGAGGAAAGGATATATGAATGGGAGAAAAGATATATAAAATATAGGAGAGACAATTGGACAGGGGACGGAAGGCACACTAGTGCACTTATGCTCGCCCCTTACTGACCTCTAAGGAATCTGGTGAGGTCAATCGTGGATAGTCTAAGGAAAAAATGTTGGGGGTTGGGGGTTTACACCACGGAGTCTGGTAATGAGTTCCACACTTCAACAATTTGGTCATATTTTTTACAGTCAAGTTTGGAGCGGTTGATATTAAGTTTGAACCTGTTGTGTGCTCTTGTGTTATTGTGTTTGAAGCTGAAGTAGTCTTTGACAGGCAGGATGTTGCAGCATATGATCTTGTGGGCAATATTTAGATTATGTTTAAGGCATTGTAGTTCTAGGCTTTCTAGATCCAGGATTATAAGTCTAGTTTCGTAGGGTATTCTGTTTCGAGCGGTGGAGTGAAGGGCTCTTCTGGTGAAGTATCGTTGGACATTTTCGAGGGTGTTGATGTCCGAAATGTGGTGTGGGTTCCAGACAGATGAGCTGTATTCGAGGATGGGTCTGGCGAAAGTTTTGTAAGCTCTGATGAGTAGTGTGAGATTGCCGGAGCAGAAGCTACGTAGGATCATGTTGACAATTATAGAAGCCTTTTTGGCGATATTGTTGCAGTGGGCTAAAATTTGATATTAGAATTCCAAGATCTTTTACTGAGTGGGGTTTGTTTGTGAGATTTTGTTTATTTAGTTTGTATACAAGGTTCTGATACTTTTTGCCGATGTGGAGAACAGAGCATTTGCTAGGTGATATTTGAAGTTGCCAAGTGTTAGACCAATCTGAGACAAAGTCAAGGTCTTTTTGGAGAATAGCTGTGTTGTCTGTGGTATTGAAGAGTTTTACATCATTGGCAAAAAGAACATAGTTGTTTGTGATATGATCGCAGAGATTGTTGATGGAGAGAATGAAAAGAGTAGGTTCTAGTAATCTGCCTTGGGGAACGCCACTTTTAACAGGGACGGGGGTGGAAATGGTGCTTCCAATTTTGACAACGTTGTCTGTTTGACAGGAATGCTGTAATCCAGCTGTGGAGGAATCCTGAGATGCCATAGGATTTATGTTTTAGGAGTAGTTTGTCATGGACCACTGAGTCGAAGGCTTTGCAGAAGTCGATATAAATTGCATCAATGGATTTTCCTTGATCTAGGTGGGTAGTCCATATGTTTTTGCAGTGAAGTAGTTGTAGGTTGCAGGATAATTTCCTTCTGAATCCAAATTGTTTGTTAGAGAGTAGGTTATTAGATTCTAAGTGAAGAGTAATTGATTGATTTATAATTGATTCCATGACTTTACATTGGATGCAGCATAGTGATATTGATCTGTAGTTATCAATGAGAAGGATCTCCTTTTTTGAAGATGGGGATGACTAGTGCTTTTAACCATAGCTTGGGAAGTGTGCTGGTCCTGAAGTATTTTTGGAATATGATGCTTAGAGGTTCGGCTATAGCAGAGAAAAGCTTTTTTAGGAAGTATGCACAAAGACCGTCAGGTCAGACTGATAGGGAAGGTTTAAGGTCTCATATTACTTTTTCAATGCAGTCTACAGTGAAGTCGATTTGGGTTTGGTCGTTGAGTGGGTTAGAGGTGCGATTTGTGAAGATGGGGGATGAGCTGTTTCTGTTAACAAAGACCGAGCCAAAGAAAGAGTTGAAGAGATTAGCTTTGGATAGATCATCATAGTATTCTTTGTTGTTGGGTCCAACGAGAGATGGGATAGGTCTAGAGTATTAGAGTTTGTTGTTGACGAAGTTGTAGAAGGCACGGTTAGATTTGGTGCGAAGGAGGTTTTCCACTTGTTTGCTGTGATAGTTGAGACATTCTGCTTTTATTTGCTGGCATATGCTTTTGTAGCGGCTTTTGAAGTTGGTTACTTGGCCTTTTTGGTTTTTATACCAGAGAGATCTTTTTTTTGTTTGTAGTTTCCTTATTGAGACAGGTAAATTATTTTTCATTTTACCTTCAGTTGATGTTAGTGGTACATGTAGTCTGATAAGTCTTTTAATTTGGAGTAAGAATGTGTTATAGAGATCATCAATAGTGTTACCATTCGAAAAAAGTTTACCAGTTAAGAATTGAGAGATTGACATCTATGAGTTCATAGTTGGCTTTCCTGAAATTGTACTTAGGTATCTCGTTATTCAGATGGGTTTTAGGTTGGTATAGATTGAGAATGAAGTTAATCATACTATGATCGCTGTTGGAAAAGGGTTCCTTTACATGCAGTCCATAGATAGCGCTTTTGCTATTACAGAATATGAGGTCAAGACAGTTGTTGAATCTGGTATTCTTTGATACTAATTGGTCAAGTCCCAGGCTGGTGACGGTGCTGAATAAGGTAGTATGGATTGATTCCGTGCTGCATTCATTTAGGGCCCAGTTGATGTGTGGTAGGTTGAGATCACCAAGGAAGATAGTGGGGTAGGACCAGGAGGTTGCCCACATTAGTAGTGAAACTAATTTGGTTGCATGAGTAATGTCGTAGTCAGGAGCTCAGTAGCATAGTAGGAAGAGGGGTGTGGTATTAAGGGAAAGATCACATATAATGGTTTCAGGGAGGATAAGATCATGTGCAATTTGGATGCTTTTTAAATTGAGCATTTTTTAATAGAATATAGCTAAACCACCTCCTCTGCGGGATTCTCGGTCAGATCGGAAAACAAGGTAGTTATCTGATGTGATGATGGAGTCAAGATAGGATGAATTTAGCCATGTTTCACAGACAAAGATTAGGTCAAATATGTTGGTGTCTAGTAATAGGAGGAATTCAGATAACTTGTTGGTTATACTTCTTGCATTGATTAGTTTACATTTAAGATGGATTTTGGGTTCTGGATTGAAATAGGGCTGGGTTGGATTGAAATTGGATTGCCTTAAGGTAGAAAGGGGGGCGCTTCCCTATTCATTATTTCTACATTGAATATAAATGGACAATGAATATAAATAAATAAATATAAATAATGAATATAAATTCATTGTTTTTACATTGAATATAAATCCCTTATTTTCCTGAAATAAAATAAAATAAATAAAAAATAACTTGCAAAACTAGATAGAAATAAAAATAACTTGCAAAACTAGATAGAAATAAAAATACTGTAACTTGCAAAACTAGCAGCAGGATGCGGATTGCTAAATTTTGGGTACACATCACATAACATTCTAACTACCTTTGAATATCTGAGGCAACGTTTTCCTTCTCAGTTTTGCCATATTAACTAATTTATATAACTAGAGGGTCTTAATAAGGGAACAAGACAACTACAATTTGTTTCAAGAGCAGCTAATGAATGGATATTTGCCACAAAAGAATCAGGCCAAGGAAACATCAGTTTGTTTGGAGGTCTCTATTGGAAGGAGATCAAAAAGATCAGGATTGCTATGTGATTGAGCAATCCTTTTTTTACATGTATCAGGCAGGGATGGGCTGCTGATTCTATGCAGTTCAGAAATCCCACCACCCCACAATCATACTCCTAGTTGGCCCCATTCAGGCCATCCCGCCTCTCCCAGGATTCCCCATGTGGTCCATTTTGGATACAGGGTATGTGCAGCATGTGCACGGAGGCTCAGGGAGGGCAATAAATGGGCCTACTGGAAGTTCAGGAAGGTTGGAAATGGGCCTGTTTCTGGCCTCCAGGGAGCCATCAAAGCCTGCATTTTTAACCTCCTGGAGGCTGTTGTAGTTAGCTCTGGCCCAGCTCCTGCCCCAAGGACTGTGGATGTGGGGGAGACATCCACATGCTACAGGCCTGTTTTGCCCCTGGTGGAATCTGATGATGAAGGCTCCTCTACCAAGAAGACATGAGTGACAGGGAGGAGGAGAGTGTGGCAGACAGCTCAGAAGGAGATCAATTATCTAGCTCCTCCTTGGATTCAGAACAAGAGTTAATGATACAGCCACACATGCGGAGAGCGATGCATAGGCAACAACAACTGAGAGATTATTATCAACGAAAATGAGGCCACCTGTGGTTGGGTGGGGCTGTGGTAATTAGTGAGGCTGCTATAAATAGCAGCCTGTGGGTTTGGCCATTGTGGAGGATTATCTGATCATTATGTTTCATGACTGCTTTCCTGACTTTGACTTTTTGTGTGCTGATTTTTCCCTGCTTTGAACCTAAACCAGAACAAAGTGTGTTTCACTTTGTGAAAGAAGGACTTTGAATTGCCTCACAGCTGCAAGCTAAGTGGACTGATAAGGGACTTGTATAAATTACCAGTTTGTTTGGAGATGAGTGCTCTTTGCTATAACAAAAGGGGGCTTAGTTTAAGTGAATTTTCATTATAAAGAACATTGTTTTGAATTTTCAAACGTGTGTGTCTGAAATTTGTACCTGTCAATTTTTGGGAGGATTCTACCAGAGAGCCCGACAGAACAGAGGCTCAGGAAAATCCTCCGGAAACTGGGATGGGCAAAAGTGCCCCCCTCCTGCCATGGTGAAGGATACCAACTAGTTATTGATGGGCTGCTGTTTCCATGGGGGAGTGCGGTAGTAAGTTTATGCATTATTTATTGAATACTTAATAGTTTATTTATCGTCCTTCCTTCTCTGGTACCTTAATATCTGGGAAGAGCTGCAAAAAACATATATTACTACACTGTGGGCGTGGCTTATTTTGTGGGTGTGGCTTGTTGGCCATGTGACCAGGTGGGAATGGTTTGACGATTATGTGACCAGGGGTGGTGGCCTAAAGGTCATGTGACTGGTTTAAAGGTGGCCAGCATGATGTCACTCACATCAAGGGTTTGGGTTAGGGTGCCTGGCCTCTCCTAAACTATCAAGAAATGTGCAGGGCCTGTGGCTTATTGCCAGAACAGACAGTTTAAGACTGTTCCCATCACAAGATGAGATGTAGCCACAATGTCAATCACAATCCTTTTTTTAAAAAAAAAGAAAATATTTTTTTAAAAAACCATTTTCCTTGGTTACCGTCATTCTTAAGAAGCAGTCATACAGAAGTGAAATGGTTTGCATGTGCTTGAATTAACCATATTGCCTTAATATATATTTGAGATTTTTTTTTAATGGCTAAAACAATGCTGGCTTTTCATCTTCCAACTTGATTATAATCAAGGAAAGTTAGCATAAATTTATCCATGTTTGTCTATAATGCAACAAAAGGAAAGTTGCAAACAAATCCCCTTTTGCAAAATTCTAGGGGTTTTAATGGGAATCCAGATAAGTAAGACCAATGATATGATAAAGTGCCTGTGGGGTGCCTGTGGGATATATCAGTACGTGTATTTTCCTTCCATTCAATCATGTCTGATTCTCAGAGATTTCCTGGACAATTCCTTGAGGTTTGGTTGGCAAGGTTCTTCATAAGTGTTCTCCCCTAGAGCTAAGAGAGAGTGACTAGCCCAAGGTCATTCAGTCTTTGTACCAAAGGTGGAAGTATAATTTATGGTCTCTCAGTCTCTATAGCCTGATCTTTTAACATTTTAAAATTAAATTAAATTTAAAAATAAAGTTTCTGTGTATGCCACAAACATGTTCCTGTATGCCACAAATGTTCCTGCAACTAAAGTCACACAATAAAAATACAATGCACGCCTGATAATGAGGGGTGGGCTTTAAAATTATTAGCACGGGGGCCCCTGCCTTGTTGCTGGATGAGTGTGCGCATGGTTGTCATCACCTAGTTGCTGCCACACTATGGGTATGGCTCACTGTGTGGGTGTGGCTTGATGGTCATGTGACCAGGTAGGAGTGGCTTGCCGGCTATATGACCAGGTGGGAGTGGCTTGACAATCATGTGCATGGAGGAGGGCTAAATATCATGTAAATATCATGTAAATATCATGTAAATATCATGTAAATATCATGTAAATATCATGTAAATATCATGTAAATATCATGTGAATATCATTATTATTATTATTATTATTATTATTATTATTATTATTATTATTATTATTATCATACTAAGCAGTGATGGGCTCCTAAGAGCATGGTCAGGTACGCAGAACTGGTAGAAATTTTTTTTTCTTTTTTTCCCTTCTAGGCTTTGGATAGGTTTTTTCTATCACAGTAAATGAGGTTGGAGTGTATAATTTTAGAAGATCTGTGCGTGCATGTGTTTGTGTACAGACATATAAAGTTTATATAGTAGTTAATGTATATTTTTGTGTGCCTGTGTGTAATATGTCTGCCGCACGAATCCCAGCGACCAGTTAGGTCCCACAGAGTTGGCCTTCTCCTGGTCCCGTCAACTAAACAATGTCATTTGGCGGGACCCAGGGGAAGAGCCTTCTCTGTGGCGACCCCGACCCTCTGGAACCAACTCCCCCCAGAGATTAGAATAGCCCCCACCCTCCTTGCCTTTCGTAAACTCCTTAAAACCCACCTCTGTTGGCAGGCATGGGGGAACTGAGATATTCTTTCCCCCTAGGCTTCTACAATTTATGCATGGTATGTTTGTATGTATGATTAGTTTTTATAACAAGGGTTTTTAGCGGTTTTACTATTGGATTGTCACATGCTGTTTTTTACCACTGTTGTTAGCCGCCCCGAGTCCACGGAGGGGGGCGGCATATAAATCCAATAAATAAATAAATAAATATACATAGAATTAAATAGTATATTTTGTTTAGGGTTTACTGTGCTGTTTTCCAAAAGCTTCTCTTAATAACTTGAGAGATAAGATTCAAGCTGAACACCTGATGAATACATGAATGCTTTCTTGTACATTTCTTGGCAAAACTACAAAACATTTTTAATAAACGTGGAGTCTGGTAGTACTTTCAAGACTAATCAAATTTATTAGAGCATAAGATTTTGAGAGTAGCTCACATCTTAATGAACGTAATCTTGAATGTACTACCAGACTCCACTTTGTTCATAAACTAACTTGGCTCTTCTCCATCTCCAGTTTACACTATCTTCCCCACTGTCTCCTTCTGGGATGCTTCTTTGAAATATTTCACAGCTTTGAAATATCATGGTGACCTAGTATCAATGTGTTTATCCTTGCATAGCTTTCAGCCAAGGTTACATAGATATTTAAACAAGCAGGGAGGAGGAGGGGGGAGGAGGGGGAGGAGGACAAAAGCCACAAACACATGGTTTATTTCAGGTACCTATACTTTCTTTTGGTATACAGCATGAAAAAGTCATGGCAGATGATAAAGGAAGCAGTGAGAAAAGGAACTGATCCTAGGAAGATAGTGTGAAAAGTCAGAAGCAAACTGGCACTAGCTGTAGGCAAGGCCTGGGGGATGACAGGGAGAAACATAATGAATCGCATGCTCTGTCAATCCTTGGGTGCACTTGTTGTGTTGTCTGAATGAGGTTTGAGTTTGTTTGTTTATTTGTTTGTTTCCTTGCCCTTTTCTTTTGCTTTGCATAAAGTGACCTAGCATATTGAAATGCTTGTACATAGAAGATTGACAACAGAAAAAGACCTCATGGTCCATCTAGTCTGCCCTTATACTATTTCCTGTATTTTATCTTAGGATGGATATACTGTTTATTCCAGGCATGTTTAAATTCAGTTACTGTGGATTTACCAACCACGTCTGCTGGAAGTTTGTTCCGAGCATCTACTACTCTTTCAGTAAAGCAATATTTTCTGATGTTGCTTCTGATCTTTCCCCCATCTAACCTTGCTTCTGATCTTTCTCCCATCTAACCTGTCCCCTTGTTCTTGTGTTCACTTTCCTATTAAAAGACTTCGCTCCTGAACCCTATTTAACCCTTTAACATATTTAAATGTTTCGATCATGTCCCTCCTTTCCCTTCTGTCCTCCAGACTATAAAGATTGAGTTCATTAAGTCTTTCCTGATAAGTTTTATGCTTAAGACCTTCCATCATTTTTGTAGCCCGTCTTTGGATCCGTTCAATTTTGTCAATATCTTTTTGTAGGTGAGGTCTCCAGAACTGAACACAGTATTCCAAATGTGGTCTCACCAGCGCTCTATACAGCAGGATCACAATCTCCCTCTTCCTGCTTGTTATACCTCTAGCTATGCAGCCAAGCATTCTACCTGCTCTCCCTACCATCTCACCACACCGTTCACCCATTTTGAGACTGTCAGAAATCACTATCCCTAAATCCTTCTCTTCTGAATTGCCAATACAATACTCAGATTGTGAATTCCTTTTGCCCAAGTGCATTATTTTACATTTGGAAACATTAAACTGCAGTTTTCATTGCTTTGACCACTTATCTAGTAAATATCTTGTACACGTATCTTGTATAATATTCTGTACCCTTAACTTAAGCCACCATTAAGCATTATTACCTTAATTTGCATATTTGCAGGCATGAAACAAACATTCAAGTGGTTCCAGATTGGAAATCATGTAGTTACCTAAGTGGAACACTTATACTATGTTTAGAGAAGATAGATCTCTGAAACCCAGATACTGACAGCAGGCATTATGGGACAACTGTTGACTAACAATTATAGGTCCTGTTTACAAATTTACAAGAAACATCTGGCTGACCACTGGTGGATACAGGATGTCACATTGATTAGGGAATGTCTTGATTCTGTAGAGTTTTTACCAGATCTGAGTGCCATCCTTTCCTTCATTTCTGCTTTGTTGAATGTCCTCTAATTTGTCATGAAAAGAATTTTCACTTTTTGGATGTTCAGTACTGCCCACACTTAAGAAGAATGTATTTTGAAGTACATTTAAATGTTCTAAAGTACAATGCAATGAATGTATTTCATTATGAAACAGATCATAAAGAAGTTCACCCTCTTGAACGCAAAAATGTTGACTCAATACTTTGATACTATCGGTGGTACAATTTTTTGGGAGGGAATGGAAGGGGAGGGAGAACAGGTACCAAATTTATGGCATGCTAAAAATAAATGTTCTTCAGGGCATCAAAAGCCTCTTCATGCATCGAAACAGCAACTCTGAAGGACAGAAATAAAAAGAGTTGAGTTAACTGGAATATGATTCCCTCTTTTTTAGAGTTCAAGTATAAGAACTTCTCCCTTCCCATGTCTTTAACTGTAAAAATTACACTGACTAGGCACACAGGCATTTTGCATATCAAGTGACTATCTTTATATCTTGTGGTGTGCAAAATCCCCATGAAAACAACAATGTGACACTAATAACCTCGCATTAGATGTGCCTGCACATATGACATGTTTCTGTCAACATCTATCTGAGGCAAAACAGCTTTTGGAAGCCCTACAGGGAATTCAGGGAGCTGGTTTTGTTTTCTATTTTTCTAGCCAATTCAATAATCTTCTATGAGTTTCTTTAAATTATCCATAAATGAAAAAGACTTGCCATTTTGTAGCTATAGAGATTTTAGAATAGAATAGAATAGAATTTTTATTGGCCAAGTGTGATTGGACACACAAGGAATTTGTCTTGGTGCATATGCTCTCAGCGTACATAAAATAATATATACATTTGTCAAGAATCATGTGGTACAACACTTAATGATTGTCATAGGGGTCAAATAAGCAATGAAGAAGCAATATTAATAAATGCAATCTTTAATACAATTATTGAAGGAAATGTTTTGCCATGTTGGTGGATGATAGACAATAAACTATACTAGGTTGGCTGCAACCTCCAAACAGAATTCTCTGAAGGACATTTCTGTAAAAGCAAAGCATTGAAATTTAAAGAGAAGCTTTGCACAAAGTCTCTTGACTTCTCAGAGATTTATTGGGATTAACCCTCCTATGCTAGCAAATTTCAGATCAGTTCAAACAATAAGCAAAAGACAAAGAATAGCTATTTGATCTTCTAAACTCCATGACAAATCCAATGAGGAAATCATGATGATCATGGACCAAATCCAAGAGTAAACATACATTATTAAGAGTACAGGGGTAAGTAAATATTAGAGCTGGGCATGGGTTACCTTCGATGTGCCCTTGACTATATCTCCACAGTTGACACCTTTGACATACTAGTGGATTCTAAAACCCTGCACTAATGGTGTACACACACATGTTTGTAACACTTCTGCACACGTGCAGAACTGGGCCCAACTGGGTGCAGCCCACCACTGCTTTGGCAGGACAATCTCTGCTAGTCTTCTGACTAGGGTGAGATGGGTCAGGAAACAATGAGAAACAGAGATTCAAAGAGAAGTGACAAAAAGAGGCAGTGAATAAGAAAATGGCAGAAAACAAATACAGTGCTCCCTCAATTTTCGCGGGGGATGCGTTCTGAGACCGCCCGCGAAAGTCGAATTTCCGCGAAGTAGAGATGCGGAAGTAAATATACCATTTTTGGCTATGGACAGTAACACAAGCCTTCCCTTAACACTTTAAGTCCCTAAATTACCATTTCCCATTCCCTTAACAACCATTTACTCACCATTATTACTGGTACTCACCATTGAATAAGACACTTAGTGATTCTGATATTTATAAACATAATTATTTATTAACAATAATTAATTTTTTTTGTTATTTATTTGCAAAAATTATTAGTTTGGCGATGACGTATGACATCATCAGGTAGGAAAAACCGTGGTATAGAAAAAAACCCATGAAGTGTTTCTTAATTAATATTTTTTTAAAAACTGTGGTATAGGCTATTCATGAAGTTCAAACCCGCGAAAATCGAGGGAACACTTATATTCATTTAGTTTTGTCCAGCCTATTACTTGTGTGGTATATTTTTTTTTTCACATTTCTATGCTACCTTATTTTCATGTACAAATCAAGCTGGCAAACATGCACTGACAAAAATACACATGCGTTTTCATGTACAAATTAAACTGACAAACAATACCCTTTCCTCCTCCTATTCTCCCCACAATAATAACCTTGTGGGGTGACCTCAGCTGAAAGAAAAGTGACTTGCCTGAAGCCATCCAATCAGCTTTCATGCTTTAGTCAGGACCACCAGGCACATGGCCCACAGAGATACTTATCCATCCATTACGTTCGGGTCCCTGCAGGTAGTCCAGAAAGGAACATAGCTCTTCTACAATAAAAATATGTCCTATTCCATGTTAAAAAGGATGAAGGCAACATACTGCTGAATTAGACTACACACTTCTCCAGTCCAGCACTAGCATAAAGAGGCCCAGTGGCTTGATGCTGGAGATAACACATTAGACCTACTCTTTGACAGCCTGGTATTTCACAAGCTTTGGGCTCAAGAAATATATCCATTCGTTAACCAGGTTAATCCTGTGAATACAGCCAATGAGTTTGCTCGTATTGATCCATGACTAAGTAAGTTCTAAGTTTACATGACAAATAAATTAAAAACAAACCTCAGTCAAGGTAAAAAAAATAACATTTAGCCTGTTGCAACTGTACAGGTGCTAGATATAGAAGTGATTTCAGTTGTGTCTATACATTGTTGGAAGCCAAAGTAACTAATGAGAAGAGATGGGGGGGCTGACCCTCTTCTATTTTCTTTTTCTCAAGCCCTTGTGAGACATTTGTGACATTTTCTGCCCATTTTTCCTTTATAGGAAAAATGAGCAGAAAAATGTCTCACATGGAAGGGCTTGGCATTCCTCCACTCTAGTAGTAGCTTTGGATGGATGCCCACAATTTAAACCTCAGAAATTTCCTACCTAGAGGGTTTTACATATTGTGGGAGGTTCATCTTTGGAAGCTTTCAAGAACACATTGGACTGCCATCTGTCAGAAATGCTATAGGCTTGGGCAGGGGTTGGACTAGATGACCTACAAGGTCTCTTCCAACTCTGTTAATCTGTTAAATCCATTTAAACCTATCAAAACTTGGTTTGAAATATTACTCCCAGAACACTATCATTAAAGAGCTCAGGTGCCCTTTTCATACTACGTTTGCTTGGGCCTCAGGAGAAGGTTAAAATCCAGTTATTGCCCCTAAAACTCCACCATTCCTGGCGTGCTCAGAGGCACTCTTTCCCTGTCGTTTTACACCAGTTACTGCTGGAAAATGGTTGCTGCCAAATATTTTGGTTTCGCTCCACTCTTCTCTTTCACGGCACCCGATTGCTCCCACCATCTCCTTCCAGCGCCACCCTCCCTCCACCCATTCCGTTCCCATCCCTCCAGGCTCTGGTGTCGACAGGAGAAGAGCGAGCGAGAGACCGCGGGGGAGAGAAATGGAGGCGGGCTGCCAAGGGATGCTCGTCGCAGGGCTGGGACAAGGTGCTCCCCTCCCCTTGGCTTCGTCAGACCCAGAAGGAAGCGAATCTCGTGCCACCGAGCCGGACTGGAGGTGGTCGCCCCTCGCGAGTTGAAGCAGCTGGGGAGGCGGCGCGGCGCGGCCAAAGAGGAGGAGGCGACCCTGGGCGGGCCATCGCCGCCCCTCCTTTACCCACCACCGCCACTGCCGCCGACCTGACTGGGTTGCCATCGCTGCAGCGGGGGTCTGCCATCGCCGTCGCTTCTTCATCCTCCTTTCCTCGCTTTTTCTGGAGCTCGCGGATCCGGTCGCCGTCCAGCTGCTCCGGCAGCTGCCGGCGGCAGAGCGCACGATGCGGGCGGTCCTTGCCCTGCTTGCTCTGGTCGGTAGCCTGCTCCTCTTCCTGTGCTTGGCGCGGCTCCCGGCCGACGGCGCCGGGAGCACAAGGTAGGCAGAGGAGACCTGGAGCTTCCACGGGGGAGGCGTGGTTTAGGAAGGGGAACAGAGTTCGGGGGGGGGCATAGATGGTAAATTGGGGGAGCCGCTATCCCGGACCGGGTATACGTAGGTCCCGGTCCCGCAGGGACTACAAGTAGGATTAGCAGCTGGGTAAGAGCGTGCTGTGGTTCTTGCTGACCGTTCCTCCCGCTGGGCACTCTTAAGACAACTTTGGTCTCTCTTGCTTGCTTCCTTGCTTGCTTGCCAGTGGTTGGGACATGGAGGGCAGAGCTGCGACGGACTATACCCCCAGAGTGATGAGGTACCTCCGGTCCCCCGCGAATGTCCAGCTGGTCGCTGCGGTGGTCCCCAACAGGTAAAGATGGATGGCGAGGGGCTTGCGGTGTGGGAATACATATTTGCGTTATCTTGGACCAGAAAGGGGGCACTGCTAACATCAGCTGAAACTGTGGAGCATCTCAAAAGCTCTCAGCGGTTTGTCACTTTGGGTTGGGCAGTGATGTAAGGAATTATTCCACAGGAAGCTAAGGTGCCCCCTCCCCACTTCTAGATGGCTGATCCAATTATTCCTAAAGTTCAGTTGTCTATTAGTGCAAATAATATTGTAATGAAATAATAGTCTTTCATTATACTAACTGTTTGGCAAATGTGCCTGATGCTCTACTTACAACACTTTTAAAACTTTGTGTAAGTGTGTGAGCCTATATACTGAACATATATTTCAGATATCTTGAAGTTAAAACCCCAGAGTTTCAGTAAATGCTATCTTTACACAATAGCAGAAAACATACTAATTTGTAACAATGGGGAAATGATATGCATTGCTTTAGATTTGTCTTTGTTCCACATGTAAGCAAACAGAAAAATAATATTTCAGAAGGAGTTTCGAAAATTATTTATTTGACACCCATTTCTGCTTGTTACTACGTTCCATGAATTTTATCTTTTACTTTGTCTCCAATCCTTTCTTTGATGTGCTACTAGTGTGTGTGTGTGTGTGTGTGTGTGTGAGAGAGAGAGAGAGAGAGAGAGAGAGAGAGAGAATAGTAACATCTTTCCTGTGATTATTAATACCATCATCATTTAAAGTGATCTGGGATGATGTTTTTTTTCAAAAGAAAACAAAATTCATTTTTAAGCTCTTTGGCATCAGATTTACTAGTGTTCACCTATCATTTGTTGCACTTCCTATAAACCTCAAATTCACACAGAGAAGCAGTGAAATATATCATTACAAGTGCCTCTTCACACAATAAGCATGCAGCACAAAAAACTAAGTTGGAATTAAAATCAAATGCTGGTTTAATAAAGTTTGCAATTACTGTGCTTTAAAAAGTAATCACTGTTGTGTTTAGCCAAAGTAATGGCCAATGAGATGATTTACACAGACAGACAGAATGGGAAGTAGGGAGCAAGCTTCCTGTTTATTTTCTGTTCTTTGTGTGTGGGGGGGGGAGGGTGGAGGATACCTGTGGGTGGGGGCGGGGAAGTGCTCCTGTTATTTATCTCCAGAAAAAATTCTTTGAGTTGACAGGTTGATTGGTGCTTGTGGAAAACAATAAGTGCCAATGCTCTTTTTATTCCACCTGCATTTTGGAAATAAGGTTAATTATTTTAGGAAGCAGGTAAGTATGGGGTAAGGACTAGCAATGAGTACACCTCTGTTCAAGTCCATCCACACAGCTATGGATGGTCATCTGGTGACTTTAAGCTGCACACACTTCAGAAGCTTATTTTGATAAGAGGAGGAGGACAGAACACTATGCACCCTTGAGCTCTTTCATGAAAAGTAAGGTATCGATTAAATCAACCAATCAATATCATATTGCAAACCATTGGCCCTTGCCATTTATTTATTGGAACGCTTTGGACTGTTAAAAGATCCCTTTACGTCTCCTAGAAAGGCACCGCATCCTGAGAAGTTAATTTACCTCTTGAAAAATTCATGTTTTAGTTCAGGATATTAGATCTGGGTTACATACCTGCAGGGAGGTACAAGAAGGTGTATAAAAAAACTTAACTCTTTTTTTTCCATGTAGAAGTTTTCTGAATTTGCAGCTTGGATTTGACAGTTCGATGGCCCTTCCCATTTTAAATAGGCAGATTTCCATGGTAACCCTTTGGGAATGCAGCAGTTCACATCTGCTCCCAATGTTTCAAATGTGTCCCTGGCTGAAAAACTTGCTCCACCATTGTGTGATGCTCCTATATGAAATCAGTTGTCACAAAAGAAACATACTATTATTTTAAGATCATTAACTGTTTGCTGTACTGCGATGTTTTATATAAATGTAAAAGTTTAATACAAATATTTACTATAGCTACCAATCTGAGCCGATAAAAAGGGAGGTACTCCAAGAAGTCAGCAAAGAGATACAGAAAACTATATAATATCCTACTGCTATCCAGGAATCATCTGGATTTTTGTAGTCCCGATTGGGTAGCCCTACATTTAACACAGAGAGAGAGAGAGAGAGAGAGGGAGGGAGGGAGGGAGGGAGAGAGAGAGAGAGAGAGAGAGAGAGAGAGAGAGAGAGAGAGAGAGAGAGAGAGAATCTTTCCTGATAGATTTATAAATTTTAAACCATTGCTATGGATGGTTGCTGTGGATGGTTCAATAGAAATCCTCTTGTCTAAGAGGATGTGCTCCTTTCCTTGATTCTTGAGAATTTGTATTTGTATTGGATTTGTATTTATTGGATTTGTATGCCGCGCCCCTCTCCATAGACTCGGGGCGGCTAAGAACAGTGGTAAAAACAACATGTGACAATCCAATACTAAAACAGCTAAAAACCCTTATTTTAAAACCAATCATACATACAAACATACCATACATAAATTGCAGAAGCCTAGGGGGAAAGAATATCTCAGTTACCCCATGCCTGACGACAGAGGTGGGTTTTAAGAAGCTTACGAAAGGCAAGAAGGGTGGGGGCTATTCTAATCTCTGGGGGGAGTTGGTTCCAGAGGGCCGGGGCCGCCACAGAGAAGGCTCCTCCCCTGGGTCCCGCCAAATGACATTGTTTAGTTGACGGGACCCAGAGAAGGCCCACTCTGTGGGACCTAACTGGTTGCTGGGATTCGTGTGGTCCCGGAGATAATCTGGCCCGGTGCCATGAAGATAAGATGTAGAGAGGGGGAAAATAGGGTTAGGTTAATGACATTTAAGTTGCAAAAATTCTAACAGCAAACATCTTAATGCCAGCAAAGATGTATAGATAGAGATACATATATTGCAGTGCAGATGTGGTAGCCCTACATCCTGTAGAACAATCAGTTGGCAGGAAGAAATGTCATCCAGATTAGGCATGGACAAATATTTTTGGCTAAATGCTGTACAATATGCTGCAGAGGACTGCAAGGTACATCTCCAGTGATCCACTAACATCAAAAAGAAAGGAGAGAATTTTGAGCTTGGAGAAAGTTAGAACATTAACATACAAAGCAACAACCAACCCCCAAACCCCCAAATATACCAGCCCAACATGGCCTCCTCCCATCGATAATTGACTTAGCTTAGTTTAGATTTCTTAAAAGTTGGTAGTCAGTTCTGAAGTTGGACTCAGGCTGCCAAATGAGGAGCTAGGAGTGCGTGTGTTTGTATTCCATAGACTGAACATACCAATTGATCCAGCAATCAACTGCATCCGATTCAGGACATACCTGAGAAGAAATGATAGAGCTATAACAAGAATAAATAGAATTTTTGTAAGCAGTTTGTATGGACCCAAATTTAGTCATGCTTAGAGAAAGTCTGCTGAAAATACTGAAATGAGACACGTTACTTATTGCTAACTTAAATCAATTTAAGATATGGATTTCAATGTGCTTACTAAGTACAGCAATGGTTAGAATAGATCTTTCCATTAGTATTCTGAGAAATTACAAGGACAAATGGAAGCTTCAAATGCTATTCACATCAGTTAATATTTATATTATTTCAAGTTTCCATTAATGAAGGTTTGCATAAAAAGGGAAAAAAAGCCTTTTAAAAAGTAAGTAGGAAGTAGGGAATTCTTATGTGGTAATAAATGAAAATGTCTTTAATTTTTCTTCAGTTGCTTAGTGAATGAAATGATTAAGTTAAAACACTGAATTAAACCCACACAAAATAATTTATATTCTGGTTTAGGACAATAAGGTAAAACAAGTATATTTCACTTTGCTAAAACTATGTATATGAGAAAACAGATTTTTATTCATATCTCTGTGTTTGCCTGTTACTTTTTTTTCCTGCCAAAGTATTTTATGGGCCAGAGCAGTGATATTTTTATAATCTGTCTGACTGTCTCTGTTTCAGTTTGGAATGCAGTGATTAGGGTTCACACCATGGCTGAAGAGTGCTAATTACTTTATAAATTTCACTATCACCTCTTAACTGTTGTTTTCTAATCCTTTTGCTTGACTTTTAACTCAGTGGTCACAATATTAGGAAATAGAATAATAGAATAACAGAACTGTAAGAGATTTTGGTGCCCCTATTTTATTCAGGACAAATGGCTGTCCAATCTCTTCTTAAAAATCTCCAGTGATGGACCAATTCCAGGAGGCAAAATGTTCTACTGATTAATTGTTCTCACTGTCAGGAAATTTCTCCTTAATTATGGCTTGGATCTCTCTTTAATAATCTTCTATCTGTCACTTCTTGTCCTGCCCTAAGGAAAACACTTTTCCCAAGACACAACAGCTGCCTTCTTTATCAACTTGTATTAAGTCAAAGCTGACTTTTAGACCACAACCACAGCCAAACATTCCTTAGTGTGATTATTCAAACATTTTTCAATGTCAGTTTTTTTTTAATGTGCATGTTGTAGTCTTATCCAAGTGATAGTGAGAGAGAGTATTAGCTGAAGGAAGGTGGAAAGGAAGCTGTTTTCACAGATGAAACAGATTCCATCAATATATTGAGCTATATTCAACTAAAATTCATGGGTAATTATTGTAAAAGGTTGAGAGCAATTCAGTTCTCCTTATTTCTCAAAGCTTAAAGGTATTCCTACTTCCAAGAGCTTTATGAAAGTAATTCAACTCTCTTTATTTCTCAAAAGCTTAAAGATATTCCTACTTCCAAGAATTTTGTGAATTACTTTACTTTGTTTGTTCCATCTTGGTAGCTCCCCTACATAATTCAATATTGACGTGCAAATCCTGGTTGGAAGTGAAAAGATGTCACTTTGACAAATTTTGAGCAAAACACTTCAAGCTGCTTCATAGGATAATGTGTCCTTTCCTTGCTTTCAACTGTAAAATAAAATGGACACATGATTTTGCTTCTCCTACACTGCTTCCTCTCTTTATGCCCTCCTGTGGTTGAAGCAGACCCCACAGAGGTTAGAAAAGCCATAAGGCAGTGGTCCCCAAACTACGGCCCGCGGGCCACATGCGGCCCACTGAGGCCATTTATCCGGCCCGCCAGTGAGTGACAAGAGCACAGGGAAAAGAGAGAGAGAAAGAAAGAAAAGGGAAAGAGAGGGAAGGAAGAAGTGGAGAGGAATGAGGGAGGGAAGGAAGGAAAGAAAGAAGGAGAAATGAAGGGAACAAGGAAGGAAGGAAGAATGAAATGGAGGGACAGAGGAAGGAAGGACTGTTTTGGGGGGGGGGTGTAATTTTTTTAAATTTTTCTCTCAACATACATTCAAACAACACAGTGTACCATCTAATTTTCCATGAATAAAATGTGGTATTTTGTTAGTAACTAATATCAATCATCCAAAAAGTTGCAAAAGGGTTTTTTTCTAATTTTGTCATCCAGTTACATTCATTTTCTTTTAATTAAATTCCCTCCTTAATGTTCCTTCAAAAAGTGCAACACCAATTATATTTATAACTTATTAACCATTATGCCAAAGTGCTTCCTTCTTTCTTTGTACATTTTTCATAAGCCAAGAAAACCTTGTATAGCCAATCAGATGTTAACAAAAGAAAATTAAAAACAAAACATAAACATATATGAATTTCAGATCTTCTCCCCCCTCTAAATAGTACGTTCCCATTTTGTTTTTTACTTTAAAACAAGGTATGTGCAGTGTGCATAGGGATTTGTTCATAGTTTTTTTTAATAGTCCGGCCCTCCAACAGTCCGAGGGACAGTGAACTGGCCCCCTGTGTAAAAAGTTTGGGGACCGCTGCCTTAAGGGTTCTGTGGAGCTGCACCTGTAAGCATCTCAGCCATTTGATGGAAGCTTCTATGTTACACAGAGAGCAATTACGGAACGGTTGACGAAGATGGACAGACTATATGGGCTGCATTTCACCTTCACCTCAAAGAACATAATATACCAGGGGTATGAAGCCTTTTGTCAGACTGTATTTAAGTTGCCTGCTAGAGGCCCAGTGTTTGCAGGCATTTCTCCCTACTACATTGCAACCCTCTTGCTGAGGCAACAAATATCATAGTGTTCTGTCAGGCTCTCTGGTAGAATCCTTCCAAAAATTCACAGGTACAAATTTCAGACACACACATACGTTTGAAAATTCAAAACAATGTTCTTTATAATGAAAATTCACTTAAACTAAGCCCTCTTTTGTTTTAGCAAAGAGCACTCGTCTCCAAACAAACTGGTAATTTATACAAGTGCCTTATCCATCCTGTGATACTTAGCTTGCAGCTGTGAGGCAATTCAAAGTCCTTCTTTCACACTTTGCTCTGGTTTAGTTTCAAAGCAGGGAAAAATCAGCACACAAAAAGTCAGTCAGTAAATCAGCCATGAAACACAGCGATCAGATAATCCTCCACAATGGCCAAACCCACAGGCTGCTATTTATAGCAGCCTCACTAATTACCACAGCCCCACCCAACCACAGGTGGCCACATTTTCTTTGATAATAATCTCTCAGTTGTTGTTGCCTATCCATCGCTCTCCGCATGCGTGGCTGTATCATTAACTCTTGTTCTGAATCCAAGGAGGAGCTAGATAATTGATCTCCTTCTGAGCTGTCTGCCACACTCTCCTCCTTCCTGTCACTCATGTCTTCTTGGTCAGAGGAGCCTTCATCATCAGATTCCACCGGGGGGGGGGGCAAAACAGGCCTGCAGCATGTGGATGTCTCCTCCACATCCACAGTCCTTGGGGCAGGAGCTGGGCCAGAACTAACCACAACACCTAGGGAGTTTTTTTAAGCTTAGCAATTTTAAGTTTCATGAGCTTCATCTCTCAAAGTTCCCAAGCCAGCATATGTGAGCTCATTTGATAATATGGTTGCTGTGTAGAATAACTAAACTGTCATTTATTTGGGTTTTTTATAGGAGCAGAATGAATAAATGGAGAGATTGGGAGACAGAGGGAGGGAGAGAGGAGAGAGAGAATGAAAATGAGAATATTTGGTGAAAGAAAAAAATATTTAAAATAAAAACTTGAACCCTAGGTCACTGTGCCTCATATAATTAGCTGGATACTCAAATTTTTTCAGGATAGAAGAATCAGCTGACATAAAGATTAGAGCAAAACAGAGTGATTAAGTACAGTGGTACCTCTACTTAAGAACTTAATTCGTTCTGTGACCAGGTTCTTAAATAGAGGTACTACTGTACTTAATCACTCTGTTTTGTAAGTTTGTAAGAAGAAGCAATTTTTCCCACAGAAATCAACGTAAAAGCAAATAACGTGTGCAAACCCTTTAGGAAAGAAATAAAAGCTCGGAATTGGGGTTGGGGGAGGGGGAGGAAGAAGAAGAGGAGGACAGTCGCTGCTGAAGGAAGAAGGTGAGGTGAGGGGAATAAAAAAATCCAAAAGTAAGTAAATAAATAAATATTGATTTTCGGTAAATTAATTTGCCCTAATAACTGTTCCATTTATTAGCACAAATTAATGGTTAAGGTGGTGGTAGATGAAGTTGCTTTATTTTACTAAAGTTTTCTGCTTTTCATTATTCCTCTAAATACTTAACTTGAATTATCTGTTTTTAATGGCAGCATCAAGCTTTTGCAATTCTAGTACAACTTCACTCCAGGGTAGCTGTAAGAAGAAAACATTGATTTATAAGCAATTACATTCTGACACATTAATTCTGAATGTTTATGCAGTGCAGTTTGTACTATTTAATACAGCTAACTTTTACTTTATATGATCATCTGTCCATAGAACTGTTCTGCAGACAACTGTCCAGCCAGAGTAAGCTGCCCAGTGGTAAAGCATTCAGAATTAATGTATCAAAATGTAATTGTTTATAAATCAATGCTTCCTTTTTATAGCTACCCTGGAGTGAAGTTGCACTAGGATTGCAAAAAGTTGATGCTGCCATTAAAAACAGATAAGATCCTGTTATTTTTTTTTAAAAAAATAGCATTTTGAGAATATTAAAAAACATTTTATATTTATTGTAAAATATGTCAATCCAATTTTGAATTGTATTTGTGTTGAAGTTGGGAAGTAAGACTGAAATGCATTTCCATTGAAGTAGGAATTCTATTTTCTTCAATATCTTTCTGATTTATATTAGCATCAACACAATGCACGACATAATTCAATGAAAATCCAGTTTAAAAAAATAATTTCTACATTCTTCTTCAGACTGAAATAGATCTCATTGATATTTCTTGTTATTTTGACGTATTGTTTATCTTTTCAACAATTCATTGTGCTGTTGCAAAGTGTTTGCACTTCTTTTCAATAGATTTTCCTTTTTATATAAACAGTGCAATTCCTAATACAGCCAGGGTGCAGAAATCTGAGCAAGCCTCAAATTGCAAGGATATATGGAGTAACAATTGGTCATCATCGATCAAGAAGAAAAGGTAAAGTGTCTGCATTCGGTTATAAATGTACTTGACTGCCAAGCAGCAATTTTACAATCCTGAACAACTAAATGTATATATAGCAATTTTAGGTGTGAGAAATCTATTGGCATCTCCTTATAGGAACTTGGCCAAGATCTTTTAATAGTTGAATTAGTCAACATCTGTTTTAACCTAAATATGATTACACTAAGAAATTATTATAGCATCATACCTTACTGTCATGGCACTTAGAATGACATATCTCCACATGGCCCCAACTTCATTGCCAGAAAATTAGTTTTAATTGCCTGGTTTTTTCTCCAGCCCCTGGGGTAAGAAATTGTTTTTGGTGCCTTTTTGTTTGTTTGCTTTTTTCATTTTTATCTAGCCTTGCTTATAATTGGGTGTTTTGCATTAGCTGTTTTGTTGTATCTATCCTGAATTGGTTGATTTAGGTAGCTCTATGCAGTATATAAAATCACTTGAATTCTATCTGGAATACAGTGTTCCCTCGATTTTCGCGAGGATGCGTTCCGAGACTGCCCGCGAAAGTCGAATTTCCGCGAAGTAAAGATGCGGAAGTAAATACACCATTTTTGGATATGAACAGTATCACAAGCCTTCCCTTAATACTTTAAACCCCTAAATTACCATTTCCCATTACCTTAACAACCATTTACTCACCATTATTACTGGTACTCACAATTGAATAAGACACTTAGTGATACTGATATTTATAAACATAATTATTTATTAACAGTAATTATTATTTTTGCGATAAAAATGCTGATTGGCCAAGATTTCGGCCAATCAGCAATGGCAGACGAAAGTTTGGTGATGACGTATGATGTCATCGGGCGGGAAAACCCGTGGTATAGAAAAAAAACCCATGAAGTATTTTTTAATTAATATTTTTTTGAAAATCCGTGGTATATAGGCTATTCGCGAAGTTCGAACCCGCGAAAATGTCCACTGATGAGTTATTTATTTAGATACAAGGATGGACGTTAGATTACAGATAATATGCTTTGTACAAAAATACTGTCTATTGGCCAAACAAGGATAGAGTCCAGATTGGTATGGAAACTGCCATAATTACACTCTGTGGAAAGCATGAGGGCTCAGATTATTACTTATGTTGGACTATCAAATCATATGCTTTAAATTGCCCACAGTGACAACAATTGAGATTATTCTGATGCATTGTGGGTACTAACACAATGGCCTGATACCATTGCTTATCTACATCAGTAGAAAACATAAAAGCTGTACTAGAGGATATTACATCCAAGACACTAAATCCACTAAATCCATTAAAAGATGTTGATAGGAATGTATATATGATGTAGATTCATCTGTAAATATGATTATGTACTCTTTTTTTTTAAAGGAAAAATTTAATAAATATATATATTTTTTAAAAAGATGGATTTAGGACTAACCAGTCCAGGAGTACTAGAGGATATTACATCCAAGACACTAAATCCACTAAATCCATTAAAAGATGGATTTAGGACTAACCAGTCCAGGAGTTTGAATCTACCAGCTAGTTGAAAAAGTCTAGTTGATAAGATTATCGCTTCACATGCCTGAGGCTGTGATGTTTTGAGATAACCTTGCTCCATGTGATCCCCTCCAAATATGTTATTTTTCTGCATCCAGGAGATCAAGATTTGGAGATGCTGCTTGACATTCTGAGAGCTGAAGTTCAGTATATTCCCAAATTACAGATGGCTACTCTGAAGTCTAAACACTTAGCTGGTAGTTTACCAGCTCTCTGCCTTAACAGTCTATATATTTCTAATACTATGGGATTTTAACTTACAGTTGAGGAAAATGGATAATAGAACTTCATCTGTTTATGTAGTTTTAGAAGATCTGTTTATGGTGTAATTTCATAAAAATACCCAGTTGTGTTAATGCAGTGATGCATGACATCAAACAAGCTATCAGCTAATAGCCTTTTTTTTGTTGCTATGGTTGAGTTTTCTTCCTTACATACTTGATTTTTATATTACTGGTTTAAACAAGCTCAAATTTCCATGGCTTTATTTTTTATATTTTACAAAATATTTCATTTTATATTTATCTGACTAGGTGTCAGTTAATCTTTCTTTCTGTCTGTCTGTCTGTCTGTCTGTCTGTTTCTATCTATCTATCTATCTATCTATCTATCTATCTATCTATCTATCTATCTATCTATCTATCTATCTATCTATCTATCTCCTAATCCTTTTTTTTCTATAAACAACTCTAGATAGACATATCAAACCCCCTTCCCATTCCTCTTTTCACTGCCACAACTCCCTTTCCTTATGAAGTGAATTGGGCTGAGAGAAGGATGTCTGACTCAGTTGGCTTTCATGCCAAATGTGGATCTCAATTTCACGTTTTCTAGGTCAGCACTTTAACTATGACGCCAAACTGATGTTTGTATGATGCCTTTTAGTGATGTTGTTATTGCTTTTGTTAGGTGACAAAACATCAAGAGAAACATACTTCCATTCAAACTTTTGGGGTATTTTGATTAACAAATACTGTTTCAATATCAACATTGCTTGGAATGGAATAGAATAGAATAGAATAGAATAGAATAGAATTTTTTTGGCCAAGTGTGATTAGACACACAATTAATTTGTTTTGGTGCATATGTTCTCAGTGTATATAAAAGAGAAGATAAGTTTGTCAAAAATCATAAGGTACAACATTTAATGATACCGGATACAAATAAGCAATCAAATCATATTAGGAAACAATAAATATAAATCATAAGGATACAAGCAACAAAGTTACATCATATAGTCATTAATTGGAGGAGGTGGGTGATGGGAACGATGAAAATATTAATTGTAGTGAAGATTAAGTAAATAGTTTGACAGTGTTGAGGGAATTATTTGTTTAGCAGAGTGATGATATTCAGGAGAAAACTGTCTAGTTGTTCTGATGTGCAGTGCTCTATAGCATAGGTCACCAACTGTTGGTCCGCCGACCACTGATGATCCACAAAAACATTTTGGTGGTCCATGAAGAAACTGGTCTATAGTCATTCAGTTCCTTGATGGTGTGCTTCTTTGGCACTGGAATGATAGTAGAGTATTAGCAGCAAGGAGAAACATAGCACATCTCTAGCGATTTATTGAAGATTCAGGTGAAGATGGGGGCCAATTGGTCAGCACAGACTTTTAAGCAGACTTGTCTGGGCCTGGAGCTTTTCCTGGCTTTTGTCTGTGCACTTCCTTTTCTGTGGTCACTGGGGTTTTGAACCCAATGATATGGAGTCAGTTGTAGGAGGCTTGGCTGTTGTTGATGTATCTAATATTATGGAGGGGTTGTGGAGATAGATAGCTATAGTTTCCTTTCAAACCTGCATTAAAACCCATTCAGGTCAACTGCCAGTTGTTGATTTCCTTCAGCCTGGGAAAGAGGTTTGTTGTAACCAGTGATATTTTTAAGAGTTTTCCACATTTGGTAGAAATTTCCACATTTGGTGAAGAATTTCCAGGTCAAGACATTCATAAACAATATTTCAAAGATTTTTTCATGACAAATAACCCAACACAGTTGATTATCACATTCACCCATCTATGCAGTTACGGGGACTGGACCTCCAGGCCAGAAGAAATCAGAACAACTGACTCAGCAGGGTCAGGCTTTGAGGCACACAAGTCAGGTTGAGTCAATAGCAGTCCGTCAAGCTGTTAGTTGCCATAACCCCTGGCAGCCATTACAGAAGTTTTTAAATCACTGCAAAATAGAAGGTTTTGGAGGCCTACTTACATAGAAAAGCAGACAAACCTTTAACTATTTCTTATTCAAAGATTAAGAGCTTGAATTAATTTACATCTTTTGGTTTTATGTACTGTAGCATGCTGATAATTCTAATGCAGCTTCAGAAAACTTTGACTTATATCAAGATTTCTTAGAGTTATAGATATTTTACAATAAAACATTCAAAGCAACACAGTAAATATCAGTAACTGCTTCACTGAACATTAGAATTTGATATCTTCTTTCTCACATGCTACTATCTAAAGCAGTGATTATCAACTAAGAATTTCCTTCAGACAATATCACTAGGGTTGAAAGCAAGATGTATAGGTGAGAAAACTTCAGTTTAATATAATTTTGAGACTTCAAATCAAAGAACACATAGAGAAAGTTTAACAGAAAGTGTCAAAGAACTAAAATAGGACAAGATTTATTAGTTATTAATTCCTAATTAGCAACTTCACAATGAAAGACTAGTTGCTTATTCCTCAGGCACCATAGTATCTTTCAGAATTATTTCCAAGGATTACTTCAATACCGTATATACAGTGTTCCCTCGATTTCCGCGGAGGACGCGTTCCGAGACCGCCCGCGAAAGTCGAATTTCTGCGAAGTAGAGATGTGGAAGTAAATACACCATTTTTGGCTATGGACAGTATCACAAGCCATCCCTTAACACTTTAAACTCCTAAATTACCATTTCCCATTTCCTTAGCAACCATTTACTCACCATTATTACTGGTACTCACCATTGAATAAGACACTTAGTGATCCTGATATTTATAAACATAATTATTTATTAACAATAATTATTTTTTTTGTTATTTATTTGCAAAAATTATTAGTTTGGCGATGACATATGACGTCGTTGGGTGGGAAAAACCATGGTATAGGAAAAAAACCCACGAAGTATTTTTTAATTAATATTTTTTTAAAAACCGTGGTATAGGCTATTCGCGAAGTTCGAACCCGCGAAAATCGAGGGAACACTGTACTGTGAAAACAGTCAATGTAGAGTATAGGATTTATCGTCTGTCACTGATACAGTTGATTTAATATTTTGGTGGAGATTGTTTATATGACACTTCGCCAGATTGGTATTTGCATGATTTTTAAGCAAATTGGAGCTTTCCAGAAGTTTTTGGGTATAGCTGTTTAACTTCCTTGTAACTGACTATTTTAAGATGGGATTGACATACAAAGGACATGCTCAAGTATTAAGAATATTATAAGGCTTATTATAAGTAACTTTTTGCCATAATGTACTACAGTCTATTCTGATTCCAAAAATCTTTCTTTATCACTTATAACCTCATCAGAAGTAGTAGAAATCTATTTTATCTCTTAGTTATCCATTGTAACACTTCAAAATTAAACCATTTATATTCCATGTGCTTTTGTAATATCTAGAAATGATTAAGGGGATTCCATTCAATACCTGTGTAAGCATAAAGAATTAAGAGTTTCTGAACCGTAATATTTATCTGGATGCATTTACAAGTGTATACTTTATGGATATCCTAATTCTTATCTTTGCTTTATCAATGAAATAGTGGAACATAATCATTAAAGAAAGGATGCAAAAGAAGGGACAGAATGAAATGTGAATGGCAAAGGTTAAGATAATTGTTACTTATTTTAAGTAATTAAATAATTATTAAATTGTCTTGTTTACTGAATTGTCCCACTGCAAGTTGGCCATAGTGAATTTTCCTACAGGAAGTTGGTTGTGGTGAGTTGGCTGCAGTGAATTGGCTGTGGTAAATTTTCCGATTCCCCATCTCAGCATGGCAGTGTGTTTATATACTTCAATTTTGGATCAATACCTAAATGCAATAACTTCCTCTATCCCCAAAAGTAGAAATCTACCCATCCTTTCCTTATTTTTTCTTCTGTCTTAATTGATCCTTTAGCTTGTCTTTCTCACTCTACAGACTAACTAATTGATAGTTGGCTTTTGGCTACCGTAATTAGGCTTCCTGCCTAATTCCTGCCTTGGAAATAAATCTACCTCACTTGGATATACTATATAAGTTTTTTTGGAAGGTATTTTTTTATTTTTTCCTCTTCTCATAGCTCTATACAATGCAATATACCTTCCATTTTCAATAAGATAAAATACAATACAATATACTGTTAGTACATCATATGTAATCATACAAAAACCCCTTTCTTCATCTATTTAATTTCAGTATAACTCCTTCTTTTTCCATGGTGTCATTCTTATTTTGTCATTCGGATAACTCAATTTTCTTCTAATTGAATTCATCATTGATGTTCCTTGTCTATAAGAAAAAAGCAGTATCTCCAACATCTTGAACAATAAACATTAAGCCGTAGCACCTCTTTCTCCTCTTTCTAAACACAACTAAAAGCCCTTACTTAAATCATCTTTAATGAAGACTATTAGCAAATAGAAATGCAAAAAGAATGAAAACATGAGAATAAAATATTTCCCACTTTTTCTCTCTCCCTCTTAGTGATGCCGTATCTATTCGCTAATTTTTAAGATTACAATTTTACTCCCACCATTTAACATTCCGCCAATTTGTATTCACACAATTTAATTTAATGTTTATAACTTTTCTATATTTTCTGTATTTAATCCAAACTCTGTTGACATTCAGCCAATTCACAGTTGATTATTGAGGGTGGGCATGGCCAGCACATGATGCGGGATTAGTATTGTCCTGAAGTAATATTCCAATTACAGTATTGATTGATTGATTGATTGATTGATTGGATTTGTATGCCGCACCTCTCCATGGACTCAGCTGTAGAAAGGCTGTAATTATTGCAAAGTGGAAAAGCTGCTGAGTCAAAATGAATGTGCTACAATCTGATTGGTTAAGAATTGTATAAACTGTAGTGCACCTTTGTATAGGTGTGGTTCATAGTGATTGGTTTGTAGTGGTTAGTTCTGAGCAGTGAAGGGCTGCCAAAATTTTTATTACCACACTGTGGGTGTGGTTTATGCAGGACGCCCTGCATTTCTAGCAACATCTAGCAACGAATCCCAGCCGCCGATAAGGTCCCACAGAGTTTGCCTTCTCCAGGTCCCGTCGACCAAGCAATGTCGTTTGGCAGGCCCCAGGGGAAGATCCTTCTCTGTGGCGGGCCTGGCCCTCTAGAATCAACTCCCCCCAGAGATTAGAACAGCCCCCACCCTCCTTGTCTTTCTCAAATTACTCAAGACCCACCTTTGTCGCCAGGCATGGGGGAGTTAGGATATTCCTTCCCCTAGGCCATTACAAGTTATGTATGGTATGTTTGTGTGTATGTTTGGTTTTTATAATAAGGGCTTTTAGTTGTTTATTAAATTGGATTGTTACATGTTGTTTTTTATCATTGTTGTTAGCCGCCCCAAGTCTGCGGAGAGGGGTGGCATACAAATCCAATTAATAATAATAATAATAATAATAATAATAATAATAATAATAATAATCTTTCAGAGCAAAATGGCTGCTGTGGGGTGGAGCTCCATTTTCGCTACCCTACTGCATCCCCCTCCCGGCTGGGCAGTAGCCCACCCCTGGTTCTGAGTGACTTGTTGTGGTTGGTTTGTAGTCTGTGGTTAGTGGTGGTGTGCTGTATAGTAAGATATTATTGCTGTTCCGTAAATAGAATATAAAGAATATAGGTTTGCTACAAAGAAGAAGTAAAATTCTTCTCAAAAGTTCCTGCTGTGTTGTCTTCCTATTGCAACGTCTTCAGTTCCCGATATCTTGACTACTTCTGACCAGTAAGCTCCTGAACGCAATCCTGACAGCTTCTCCTTCGGGCCGTGAGTTTGACACCACAGAGCATATGTTTATTTCATAGGTCTAAGCCTTTTAGATTCTGAATTTCAAGTTTCAGAGCATCTTCCTTCCCATTATATTCTAAGCTAAAGTGTTTCTTTAGGACTGCACAAGTCTTTTCAAGGCCTCGTACCCCAAAGGCTGTTCCTAAACCTTTTGTAGAAGGTTTAGGTAGATGTAGAATATGTAGAAATATCAGGTTCCTGCTTAATGGTTTTAAAAGTGGTGTTCAGATTGTGAGATTCTTTGAAATTGAATGTTGCAACTGCCTTTTTCTATTATGTTGCCAGTTAATGGCTTTTCTTCTGGAACCGGAGAATTCTCATTTTCTTATCCGCAGCTAGTGAATGTCTTTAGGCAACAACTTCCCATTGTAAACTGGCAGGAATTTCTCTAGATGAAATCACTGCCCCAAGCCACATTTTCCCCTTCTGTAATATCAGCTTTATAGTCTATCCCTTAATTTATAGAAATTTCCTCCTTTAAGCTTCAAGCTTCTAAGTAAAATTATTTTTCTGTCATATGATGATAACCAGCATAACTAAAGGAATGGCTGAATAGATACTCTTATTCATTCTTTTTTTCTCTGCTCTTCTGAATGAAAGTCTGACTTTAAGATTTCCATAAAACAGAAAGGTTAGTAAAATTCACACTATTAGAGAATTGGTTTCTACAGAAATATTTATTGAATGCTCCACTGTTCATTACACTGAAATGTTTATTTTAAGAGCATTTAAAATGAAGTATTTAATACTTGTATTTCTGGAGTATACAAGCATGAATCTACACACACACACACACACAATTCATGTACTGTATACATATGAAAACCACTCACACCATGATCATGAAATCTCCAGAATCATAAAGCCTACAAACTTGAAATTTGGCATATAAGTTGCTCTTGGCTTCTAGGTGCTCGCTAAGGAAGGATTTTTCAAAATCATCATCACATCATTAGTACAGTAGTACCTCTAGATACGAGCTGCTCCACATGCGAGTATTTCAAGTTACGAGCTGTGATGCGAGCAAAATTTCTGTTCGACACCCGAGCTCAAATTCCGGATACGAGCCGAGCATCCACTAGGTGGCGCAAGAATTCAATTTTTTCCTGTTATCTCCACGCGAAAAGCCAAATCTAAATGCATTTGTTCGAGATACGAGATGTTCGACATACGAGGTCAGCTCTGGCACGAATTAAACTCGTATGTCGAGGTACCACTGTATTTCTTATATTATTACTAACCCACTCTGATGCTAATTAATTAGACTTCTTTGACCCCTCCCAAGTTGAAAACAACTCTGGAGAGAATGGGATAGAATAGGAAAGGCTTCTGTGGGCCAAGCATGAGGGGGGGCAGAAAGCCTGGGGGAGAGAAGGCAGGGGTGGGCTGCTGCCCGGATGCGGGGGAATGCAGTGGGGTAGGAAAAATGGAGCTCCACCCCGGAGCACCCAATTTGCACTGAAAGATGTTGAAAGAAAATGCAAGGCATCCTGCATAAGCCACACCCACAGTGTGGTAGTAAACATTTTGGTAGCCCTTCACTGAGAGAAGGAGATAGGATAGGAGATATTTCTGTGGGGTAAGGCTGAGGGAAAGAAGGGGATAGGATAGGGGAGGATTCTGTGGAGCAAGGCTGAGGGCGAGAAGGGGAGAGAAGAGGCCAATTATAACTACTCATTAATTTTCAAGCTGTGAGTGTTGATTTATCAAGCCCAATCACATCATTTCACAGAGAAGCACAAGTATTCAGCTAGTGAATTATAAATTGGAAAGATTGGGGTGGCAGAGGAATCTTTATTTTGCAAATTTGCTTTATCAGCTTATTACTATAATCAGATTGAACATAATAAAATATTATGATCATAATAAAAAAAATGCTGTTATGTAGTTTGTGCCAAATATCTTGAAATATATGGTGACTTTTTTCCTTCCCGTAACCCTTTCTACCCTCATTCAGGCATATATCTCATTTCTCACTGTTAATACTGTTATACTATTCCCACTTACATTCATACATGCAATGCCTTTTACTGTTATTTCAGTGAAAAATGGCACTCAAAATGACAAGAACACCCCCCCCCCAGAAACAGAAAACCAGTTTGGTATAATGGTTAAGGAACCAGCAGATCCAGGGTCCTAATCCCAGTTTTAGACACAAAACCCACTTGAAATGAAGTTGGACATACTACATCACACTTCTCTGTGGCGGCCCCAGCCCTCTGGAACCAACTCCCCCCGGAGATTAGAACTGCTCCCACCCTCCCTGTCTTTTGTAAACTACTCAAGACTCATTTATGCCACCAGGCATGGGGGAGTTGAGATATTCCTTCCCCCTAGGCCATTACAAGTTATGCATGGTATGTTTGTGTGTATGTTTGGTTTTATTATAAGGGTTTTTAGTTGTTTTATTAATTGGATTTCTACATACTGTTTTTATCATTGTTGTCAGCCGCCCCGAGTCTGCGGAGAGGGGCGGCATACAAATCCAATAAATAATAAATAATAATAATAAAGGTGGTGGTGAATCATCATGGCTGGGACAAATTTTTAACCTGGGCAAATTTATTGGAGTTTGGAGAAGCGTAACAGAATACTAATAGCATTCAGAGTTCCATGCAGTGGTGGGCTACGAGTTGGAATGCTAAATTGTGCTTGCCGCTACGGCTCGTAAGTGCTTGCGGGGCCAGCATGATTTTCCTTTTGTACCTACGGAGGTATCAAAATCACACACGGAGCTGCAGATGTGCCCATGTTTCGATGAGGTTTTTATGCTTCCACACATGCCGAAGCACGGGCGCACCTAAGGCTCTGTGCGCAATTTTGCTACCTCCACAGGTGTAGAAGCAAAAACCACGCTGGCCCCGCAAGCACTTATGATTTAGCGTTCCAGCTCATAGCTACCGCTGGTTCCATGATTATGCTTTCTACCTCTTTGATACTCAGAGTAAGCACATGCAAGATATGGAAAATATAGAAAAAATATTTTCACTCAATATAAAGCAAAAGATAGAGGGGGGAAAAGTTTGAATAGCATCTGTCAGGTGCAAAAAATCAGGACTATTTGTAAGTTGTCAGCATAGAAGATTCATTGAAGACCATATACAAGAATCTGGTCAACCAAAGTTCAACATCAAATTGGCATCAGCTTTCATGATTTCAGCTTTCTTTTGCTTCCGCATATGCGCAGAAACAAAAGAAATCGCCAAAATCTCACACATACACGGGCATCGCCTTGCAAAATTTTGCTTGCTATACGTGCACAGAAGCAAAATCATGCTGGGATGCACACATGCACACCTGAGGCCTGAAGCTCCTGTTTTTCTACCAATGCAGCATCCTCATCCATACCAGTAGCAACCCATAGTGATATATACCAGACATGGGTTTCAGCAGATTCTGACCATTCTGGAGAACCGGTAGTGAAAATTTTAAGTAATTTGGAGAACCAGTAGCGGAATTTTGAGTAGTTTGGTGAACAGGTAAATACTATTTCTGGCTACTATGCCATCTATTCTCTGCTTCCTGAGTCCCAGCTGATTTGGAGGAAATTGAGATTTTGCAGTGATCTTCACATGGAGTGGGGTGGGAATAAAGATTTTATAATATCCTTTCCATGCCATGCCTACCAAGTCATGCCCACCAAGCCACACCGCGTCCACCAAGCTACATCCACAGAACTACAGTAGTAGTAAAAAAAGAATCCTACCACTGATACATACATACAGCCATTTTTAGAGAGGGAAAGAGAGAGAGGGAGAGAGAGAGAGAGAATGATGGGGATGATGATGATGATGATATTTTTGAATGAAAGGTTATATGAAGAACCTTTTTCTTGTCCCCCAAATTTATAGGAAACATATTGATTTACAGCACAATTACAAATCTATGGGCTTGGCTTATTGTGCCTGTGCAAGCCATTGCTGAATTGCACTAGGGCTGCTATTTGAATCCATAGTAGAATCTGATCAGGCAAATAGAAGTTTATCTCAGAGACAGAGAATCTGTGGCTACCCAGGTTTTGTAGCAAAATAAATATCAACTGTTCCAGAGTATGGCATTAAAATGCTAACACTTGAAGTTTAAAAATATTTGAAAGGTTGTACTGTAAATTCCTCTCAGTTGGAATATATTATATGGGATTTGCAAGTTATTAATACTAATAACATACATAGGCTCCATGGATTTCAGCATAGTTACCCTAAAGAAAACTAATTCTTAACCTTAACCCATTAATTTTTTTTTTTTTACATTCGGAACAGTTCTCTATGCAAGATGCATTATTATGGAAAAACAAATTATTCTGTCACCATCTTTGTAACCTTTAGATGGCTCATTGCATATGAATGTGTTCTGTGAAAATGTGTCTCAGCAGATAAATGTTCATTTTTTAAAAAGTATTCAGAACACTAGCTTTGGACACAAAAGCTTATGGAAAGACGCCAAGAAATAAATCAATGAAAATTAAAGGCAATGTGCCATTCTATGTTGCCTTCATAGAGGTTGTTTTTCTCATTAATGTTTTAAGACCTGATTCAACAACAAGAAGATATCTTTGGCACAAAAATAGGAAAAGGTCCCTGTCTTAGAATCCATTTCAGGCAAGATTTCCAGGTCTTTCTTTAGAAGGAATTTAGGCTGTGAACCTGAATGTTCTCTGAGTGCAGTAAAATGTATGTCCCATTTAGGATTGATTAAAAAAAAGCTTTCACATAACCGTGAAGTCCATGGGTGTCTGATGGAAGACAAAAATCATTCAATTCAAAGGCAATAACCATATTAAGATAGGCAATTAACTCTGTTAATTCCATTTATATTAAATCCTAGGTCAAAAAGATTTCTTACTTCTGAAATAGAGGTTCTTAACCCTACTGTTGTGTTTGCATTTACTATACACTTGAACAGTTTGACGTTTAACGAAATGTAACGATCAGTGTGTAGCAAAAAGTAAACAACACTCATAGTAAGAACCCTTCAAATGAGGAAAAGTCAATTAATCACAAGTTTCAGATCCTCATGACAAATCATCTACAGGGTCTCAAATTTCATTTCGGATCATCGTAGCAGGGTTAAATTAGCAATTATGGTGTATGTGTAAAGTAGAATACATGACTCTTATTCTGGATGTGAAACAGGAAGCATAATTTTAAATTGTTATAAATAAATAAATTATTATTTCCTCGGTTGCACTTTATACACGTATAGCAAGTGGATGAGAAAGACATGGACCATATATAAATAGAAATTGAAATTGATGAAAGAGCTGCCTTGAATTGTTTTGATTTTTAAAAAAAATAAATTCAGTGTTTTTATTTGGACAGTATTTTTTATAAAAGCCTTTGCTCTCAAATAAGTGGCATCTAAAATTTTGTATGTACAGATATACAAATAAAGAGTCAAAATCTCAAGCCATAGAACTGGCATCATAAAGTAACTTACAATGTGTCTTGGCTGAATTATTTTGGAAGTTCTTATTATGTCCAATAGACAGGATAAATGTATTATTTCTCTAATTCCCGTTTCTAAGATATTCTTCCTCCTATGTTATGTTGGAACATTTCAATTTGCAGAATTTACAACAATTAAAAAGATTAGCATACATTCCTTCATTGTAGCATAGAAACATAGAAACATAGAAGTCTGACGGCAGAAAAAGACCTCATGGTCCATCTAGTCTGCCCTTATACTATTTTCTGTATTTTATCTTAGGATGGATATATATTTATCCCAGGCATGTTTAAATTCAGTTACTGTGGATTTATCTACCACATCTGCTGGAAGTTTTTTCCAAGGATCTACTACTCTTTCAGTAAAATAATATTTTCTCATGTTGCTTTTGATCTTTCCCCCAACTAACTTCAGATTGTGTCCCCTTGTTCTTGTGTTCACTTTCCTATTAAAAACACTTCCCTCCTGGACCTTATTTAACCCTTTAATATATTTAAATGTTTCGATCATGTCTCCCCTTTTCCTTCTGTCCTCCAGACTATACAGATTGAGTTCATTAAGTCTTTCCTGATATGTTTTATGCTTAAGACCTTCCACCATTCTTGTAGCCCGTCTTTGGACCTGTTCAATTTTGTCAATTTCTTTTTGTAGGTGAGGTCTCCAGAACTGAACACAGTATTCCAAATGTGGTCTCACCAGCATTCTATATAGCGGGATCATAATCTCCCTCTTCCTGTTTGTTATACCTCTAGCTATGCAGCCAAGCATTCTACTTGCTTTCCCTACCACCTGACTGCACTGTTCACCCATTTTGAGACTGCAAAATGTTAGTATATTTTAAGAGCAGGCATATCCAACCTTGGGACATGTTTGTTTGTTTGTTTATAAATTTTATAGGCCGCCCATCTTACCATAGTGTAACTCTACAGTTGTATCTTAGTTAAAACATTAAATTCTTAAAATCAAACCTTAAAACCAAAGATACACATCGGGGAGATGAGGGTGGAATGGAGCAGAGGTGGGATTTGTTATTTCTTAGTCAACCACCTCCATTGTGTTTTTCCCCACTGAGTCTCCAAGCTGACTGGCAAAACCACATCTTTAGACCCTTATGAAAATAAAGGAGGGTTGGTGCCTCCTTGACTCCACCAGCTGAAATAATCAGGATAATGGGATCTGCAGCAATCCCAATGGGATGAAACAGTTTTATACATTAACTATATTATATACAATTGATTGAATGCAGCCTAGGCAAGCCAAAGGGTTGAATACACCTGTTTTATAAGAGTATCCTATAGCGCATATGTTTTTAGTTCTTTTCTAATTTTCTTCTATGCTGTCCGACTCAGTTGTGTATGAGGTGGGCAATTATATAAATGTAAATACATAAAATACAAGCCACCAAAAAAGTAAACTTTGCAAAGTTATTTTTTTCTCTTACCATGGAGATCAGGTTTCGTTATTTTTCTTAGCAAGCTTGTCTTTTCAACTCTGCACATCTATTTCATCAGATGTTGAGAAAGAAATATTAATATAACCATTTGCTTCATTGCTATGTGATGAATTCTTTTTTCTTTTAGATACTCTGAAGATTATTATTTGCAAATAGTTGGTAAGCTACAGAACTGTACCTGGAATAGAAGGCCACAAGAATATGCCAAATTCAGGTAAGCGGATTTGAAAATGACAATTCATCCATTGAATCTGTGGATATAGTTAGTGTGACACATAAGCTTAGTTTGTTATTTTTTATTTCTACAAAATCAACCACCGAAGGATTTTATGAAAATGTGATATACTAAAATAATAACGCTGTATTTTTAACTTTGAACTTGAAATAGATTACTGTTTGCCTTTTTTTTACGACCTTGGGAATACAATGGTATATTAGGGCAATTTTCAGTGGAATGAAAATTAGAGAAATGATCTGTAATGCTTCTTTTTCATTTTATATATGTGGATGAATTGCAGAATTAGCTTAGTGGCTGCAGCATTTAGCAATATAGATAATGCTTCTCTCTATGAGATATATTAACGTGTTTTCCCGAAAATAAGAAAGGGCCTTATATCTTTTTTGACACCTGAAATATGGCTTTTGCCTTATTATCGTGTGGGCCCTTATTATTTTGGGGGTACAGTAGGTGGCAAGTGTTCCATTTCTGCTGCCTCCCCTCCCTGTTCTTGGCACTGGCAGAGCGGCTGGCGCACCGCAACCACCTTGTGGAGCAGGATTCTGCAAGGCTTCTTGTGCTGTTGCATGCTCGCCAAATCGGAAGTGATGACTGACCATGCTCCCAAACCGATTCTTCGGTTACTGCGGCTTGTAAAAAGACTCTCTGTGCATGGGAAAAAGCTTCTGCACATGCACAGAGGGTCATTTCCAGGTGTTTTGCATGACATGATGGTTGTATGTGAGAGCAAAGCAAAACGTATACTTCCTTCGTGATGCAATCCGGTAGGGAAGGTAAGTGGAACCCAACCTGATTTATGTGAACATGTATTTATATTAGAGACTGATTTTGCTGAAATACTTTTCTTTTTACATTTTGCCCCTCTGCTTCTTTGTGGAGCTGAAACAGGCAGATAATTTTTAGCTGCAGACCATACTCTGTTATGTGGCAGGAGATTGCAGTGACACAACTATGAGGTTGAAATGTTCAGCAGCAGGATTTCTTGCTTTGTTGTATATAAAAAGTTGTCTAGTAAGGGATTGTTACACTTGTTTTGCTTGTTGTTAAAATGTTTTTTTTTTGTTACCAAAAGATACCATTTAAATGCCTTTGAAAAATAAACAGAAATATCATGGAGAATAAAGCTACTAGTGGCTCAGTTTGTATGATATGTTTATCCATATGTAATAGAAACATTGCTTAGTCAATAAACCCTTGTTCTGGATTTGCACAACACACTGAATCATGGACTAATTAGATGGGGTAATTTGATCAAATGCAATTTGTATTCACTGCATTATGGAAAGATCAGCCAACAATGAGTAATCATGTTTGTGACATGCTCCTTCTAAATTTAAATAAAAGCTCTTATCAACTGTTAGGGAATTAAGAAAAAAGTACTGGCAACTACTTCATATAATATAATTAGTGCTACAGAAGGTAGAATATTGAACCAGAAAGGCTTTTGCTCTAGGACAGTGATGGCGAATCTATGACACCGGTGCCCCAGGTGGCACGCGGAGCCATATCTACTGGCACGCAAGCGGTTGCCCTAGCTCAGCTCCAACATACATTTTTTTATTTATTTTATTTATTTATTTTGTCCAATACACAATGAGGGTTTTAGTGGGTATATATCTATATACACATAGTAAAATACATGTTGAAGGTTATAGAGGAGATACCCATAGTAAAATATATCTAAGAAATAATAGAAAAGAAGATATAGTAATAGAACATATCAATGAAAGAATAGAAGAAGAGATATAGGAATAGAAGAAAGGTATAGGAGATATAGGAGAGCAATAGGACAGGGGATGGAAGGCACTCTAGTGGACTTGTACTCGCCCCTTACTGACCTCTTAGGAATCTGGATAGGTCAACCGTAGATAATCTAAGGGTAAAGTGTTGGGGGTTTGGGGATGACACTATGGAGTCCGGTAATGAGTTCCACGCTTCTACAACTCGGTTACTGAAGTCATATTTTTTACAGTCAAGTTTGGAGCGGTTAATATTAAGTTTAAATCTGTTGTGTGCTCTTGTGTTGTTGTGGTTGAAGCTGAAGTAGTCGCTGACAGGCAGGACGTTGCAGCATATGATCTTGTGGGCAATACTTAGATCTTGTTTAAGGCGTCTTAGTCCTAAACTTTCTAGGCCCAGGATTGAAAGTCTAGTCTCATAGGGTATTCTGCTTCGAGTGGAGGAGCGAAGGGCTCTTCTGGTGAAGTATCTTTGGACATTTTCAAGGGTGTTAATGTCTGAGATGTGATATGGGTTCCAAACAGATGAGCTGTATTCGAGGATGGGTCTGGCAAAAGTTTTGTAAGCTCTGGTAAGTAGTGTGAGATTGCCAGAGCAGAAGCTACATAGGATTAGGTTTACAACTCTTGAAGCCTTCTTGGCTATATTGTTGCAGTGGGCTTTGGCACTTAAATCTTTTGTTATTAGTATACCAAGGTCTTTAACCGAGTGGGGATTATCTGTGATAATTTGATTATTCAGTTCGTATTTGGAGTTCAGATTCTTCTGTGTGTACTGGCCAGCTGATTTTTCACTGTCACAGAGGATCTGGGAGGGCATTCTTGGCTTCCAGAGAGCCTCTGGGGGGGATTTTTACCCTCCCCCAGATCCAGGGAAACCTTTGGAGCCTGGGGAGGGCGAAACATAAAGTTGTGCCCACCAACAGTTGGGAAACAGGCCATTTCGTGTCCTTCAGAAAGCTTTTTCGTGGGGGGGAAGCTATTTTCATCCTGCCCAAGCATTGGATTATGGGTGTGGGCACTCACATATGCATAATAGTGTGTGCACCTGCTCTTTCAGCACCCACGGGAAAAAAGGTTCACCATCACTGCTCTAGGACAACTGTCATAGATGATTGAGACCTGATATGTTATGTTCAATATACCAAACTTAAGAACTTGAAAGTCAAACTAATTTCAATGTGCATGTGCTTTGGCTAGTTCTTGCTGCTCAAAATATTGCAAAAGTATCTTAGAATGGATGAGTATTTTTTCATCTTTTCAGTCTTTTGAAAAGACTCCTGTTAATAGCCTTCTTCAGTGTTACATTCTCTGGATGAGTTTGGAAAACAACTTACTGGTAAGCAATTTTTAGGTAGTATGGATTGTGGCCAGATAGGTTAGGAATTTTGGAAAATGGAGCCCATCTCTTAAGCTTTCAAAATGGACTGGATCCAAACCTGCTCAAGCCTGAAGCTGTAGGCAATATCACATTGCATTTTATATCATGAACAATGAACAATAAAAACATTTTAAAGGTTTGATATATAAAATGTGAAAAAATGTATGCATACAATAAGATCAGCTTGCTGTATTAGTTAAGGTAGATGACTAGAAATGGTGATGCCTTGAATTCTAGTCCCATTTTAGGGAGAAAACAATTCCAAATCACCTTGCCAAGATGTAAAGTCATTCACACCTCTCTATGTAAATATATCTTGATTTCTTTATAATTCATATATAACACAAATATTTTTTTTATTTGTAGCACCTAGCAAGTAATTAATTTTGGAAACAATGTCCAGATCAAAACTGAAAATAACAATTTAGAAAGCAGATTAAAATATATATTTTGTGTACTTCCTGTAATTCAAACATGAAAATTGTGTACTTCCTGTAATTCAAACCCAGGCCTTTTATATAAAGACATATATTTTCATTTTTGCATGTGTAATCAACTCAATTAACAATGATTCTATGAGAAAGTATCTTAGAACAAGTATATGCTTCTATGAAGTTGTCTTCTTTCAGTGCTACTCCTTATTATAATTTTCAGAAACTACACGTTAAAATTTTACTGGGAACTTGCTGTTAAAAAACAGAGAGAATGGCAAGCATTCTAATCTTTATATAAACATGAGTAAACAGCATTTTTCTGTTAAAAAATTTACTTCAGTCCTGGAATTTTTTTAGTGCAAATACATATTGCGTACTCATTTGTGTGTTTCTTGCAAAGGGCCAAACTTATCAAAATATCCAAACAGTCCAGAAAATTTCTTTCAAAGTTTTGAAAAAACAAAATCTATGCTTTTGAAAAAAAAGATGTTCTGAATATTAAATGGCAGATAAGATAGGTTTGTCCCAGCAGGTAAACTGGGATTGATTGAAACGTTTCTGATTTCCATTTATCTCCTGGTGGGATTAGTTGCATGTTCTTGTCTATGTCCTTCTCATGCAATGGTAACCCATTTTCATAGAACAACAGTCATACAAAATAATTGACATGCATAGATATATAAACCATAGTTTCCCTGCCCCTCCTCAAAATCAAATAAGTTTGTATGGAAGTGCAAAAAAGAAAAAGGCACATTTTGCTGGAGAGACGGAGTAACGACACGGACACCAGAGCTGGATTTAAAATTGGGTCATTTTTATTAACATAAATTTGCATAATTTATTCAAATGATATTGCATAAATTTGCATAAACAACTATGACCCGGAACTGGACCTGCAGGGTCAAACAAATACTTCCGGGGCGGAAATGACGTATGCCAGCAAACATTCCTGGGCAACTCATGGGCGTATCTCGATGCAAGGTCCAGGTGAGGGCCAGGCCGTCACCTGTGACCTTTTCTGCCATGCTGTGCATGAGGGGGGTCCCACCGGCTAACCCGAATCGGGGAATTAAAGGTGTAGGACCCAAAGACAGGTTCCCCCCAGCTGCTCAGGCAGAAACTCCCTCCATGAGCTTGCGGAGAACCTGTCAATCATCCCCAAAGATGCCCAAGGGAGAACGCGCGGTTGCTAAACCACCCAATTTTCCGCCCCTAACCTGCCTACCCAATGACCAAAGGTAAGCCAATTAACCTAATTAATGCAAGCACCCCCTAACCGCACAACCATCACCCCAGTGTGGAATGGGCGAAAAAACAGCCCAGCTAAGAGGCAGAGCTGCAAAAAATTCCCATTCGGCCCCCGAAGGGCGACCCTGAAGCACACTGCAAAATAGTGGAGGGCGGGCGGGTGTCTGCTCTGTAGATCGGTCCGGGCGAAAAGGAAGAGCCCCGGGCCTGCTCGCCCTTATATAGGGCAAGCAGGCCCCGCCCGGACCAATCAGGGCCTTAGCCAATCAGGCCCTACTCTCCCGAGCGAAGTCTCGCATCGCGAGACTTCGCCCGGGATCCAAGATGGCGGCCGCCATGAGGGACCGTGTCTCCCGGTCCCTCCAGCAAAGCCTGCCTGCCGGGTAAGTCCGGCGCTGCCCTTATCATCAATGGTAGACCTGTAAACTGGCAAAAAAAAACCATTGGAATAAGATAACAGATTGGCTCAAAGAAATAACAAAGGAAGAATTTGAAAAAAAACCAGAATTATACTTATTAGGCATTTTTAATTTTAAAAAATGGAAAAAGAAGTAAGATACTTAGCCATTCATATAGTAACGGTAGCTAGGATAGTATACGCCCAGTATTGGAAAATAGATAAAACACCAGAAGAAAGTATAATAATAAAAAAATACTAGACTGTGCAGAGATTGACAGGATGTCAAAAAAACTAGAGGGAAAAGAAGACTCAGATTACTATAAGATATGGGGAAATGTTTACGATTGGCTAAAGAAAAGAACAATGGAGAAATGATCAAAATTCAAGCAAAGCAATTCGTCAAATAAAAGAAATACTTAATGACAAAGGAAAATTCTCTGATCGAACAATCAAAAAAGAAGTGGGGAAACTTTTGTTTCCCAAATGTTGTATTTATATGTTTTGGGGTTTTGTTTTGTTTTTTAGGATTATTATATGTGATATTTATTGTATTGTATCCCTTTTTTGTTGTTCTTTTGTTTTGTTTACTTGTTACTTGTTTTATTTAACTGTGTCAAAAAATGAAAAAATTTTTTTTAAATCAAATAAGTATGGCATGTGATGGCAAAGATGTACAGAATCAATATTGGGTACCATCAGGACTAAAATATTTTTGAGCATCCTGTTTATTCATGCACGCACACTTACATACACCGAGTGGTCTATGATTGTGGTCAATGATGTGGCATCACATATAACTTTCAAAGAAAAAACCCCCCCATTTTTAATTAATGAGTAGCGTGGAATAGTTAGTGTGCAGAGAGCTTAACATCAATCACCAACTAAGACAGGTCAGTTTAAATGGGAAGTTGGAAGCAGAGAGAATGTCTGTCACCATCTGCAGTCACAAATCAATTCTCACTTGAAATGCACAGACTGGTAATTAACCTACATTTTTGTTTATGTTGTTGGCCTAAATACAAATGCTGTAATTCTAGGCTAAAGCTGCAATGGAAATAAAAGGGGGAAACTATTATGCAGAAAGATATGTATGGAACAACAGTTGCTGGACAATTCCAGAATGTACGTGATTTAAGGGATTCTGTATTGCCCTTCAAAAAAAAATATTTCTCTAGAACACTGAGTGGCTCAAAGTCATGTAGCTCACTTTCATTCCTGTATCTATTGAGCCCGTATGTATTGATATTATGAGCCCAAATCAGAAAGCATAGATTCCTAATAACTACCAGACCAAATGTAGTCACTAGACCAAACTGATGTTAGGTCCCACAGAGTTGGCCTTCTCCGGGTCCCATTGACGAAACAATGTCGTCTGGCGGGACCCAGGGGAAGAGCCTTCTCTGTGGCGGCCCCAACCCTCTGGAATCAATTGCCCCCGGAGATTAGGATACCCCCACCTTCCTTGCCTTTCGCAAACTCCTTAAAAACCCCTCTGCCATCAGGCATGGGGAAATTGATTCCCCCAGGCCGTTTCCTTTTTACGCAAGGTTTGTCTGAGATGTATGATTGTTTTTATATTAAGAGTTTTAAATTGTTTTTATTGTTGGATTTGTACCGTTTTTTGCGTTGTGAGCCGCTCCGAGTCAACGGAGAGGGGCAGCATACAAATCTAATTAATAATAATAATAATAATAATAATAATAATAATAATAATAATAATAATATATCCATTAATCAGATTTAAATATTTGTTAAATAGGAGAAAACTGAAACAATGGAAATAAGATTTATGAAAAGGCTCCAATGCAAAATAAATAGGCATTGATATTTTATTGATTGAAGGACTGAAAGAATGAAAATATGCCAAAATCTACTTTTAACCTGCTTTAGAAATAAAAGTAAGCTACATGACTTTGAGCCAGTCAATCTCTATCAGCCCAACTTACCTTATGGGGTGGCTACAGGAGGAGAAAGGAGTATTATTTGTGTTTGCTGCCTTGAATGATTTATAAAGTAATTAAAACAGGATAAAATCTAATAATAATATGTAAAACATTTTTCAAATATAGTAGGCTCAAATCAAGAAAAGTAGAACTAGAAATAAATGGGTTGATCAATACATGTAATACAGGCATAATGTCCTGTTTGGTCAGAAATCTTGCTAATTACTGTATGTATAGGATTTAATTTGAATCAGTCACTGGGACCAAATTTCATTCTTCCAAGCTTTCAGACTCAAGCTGGAGCCGATTATTAGGAAACATCAAGCAGAAGCCCAAAACCTTAGAAGACTAAACCTTGGACCCAATGACTGACTCAGATTGGATCCTGTAACATTATCCTGGGACACATATTTGCCCTCATTCACAAGAGATATGGACAACCAAACTTTATATTACATACAGGGGTGGGAGGGAATAATAATAATAATAATAATAATAATAATTATTATTATTATTATTATTATTATTATTATTATTATTGGTTGGAGATAGGCAGGTAGTTAAGATGGATTTGAGCAGTAGTTGTTTGAGGGTTCAGGTTTATGGTGGGTTGTTCTTGGTTGATGGTGAATTGTATGCTGGGATGGTTTTGGATAATGGAGTTTGGAGGGTTGGATGTTGGAATGTGGGTCTTGGTTTTGATACAGCCAACTCAGTAGTCAATGTATAGGTTGGTTTGTCCTTCGTCTTGACATTTTTAAAGTTCTGCATGAAGTTCTCTGGATTGGATTCTATGCAATATGGATAAGTCCGGTCTTGCATGAAGTTTCTTGACGTTGGGGTCATTTCAATTAATGGAATTTATAGTATTGATGAATTTACGTTTGCTAATTTCGTTTTTGCAGATGATTCTGCAGAATTGAGGGGCTGCTGAGCCATCTCTGTATTTGAACTCGGGACTGTCTCTGGACATTTGGATGATTTCATCCATAGGGAATACTTGTGCAATGATATTGTGAATCTTGTTGATATCAGGTTCATTTGTGATACCCAGGCCAAATAGGATGGCCCCTTTGTGAGCAAGGTGGAGGAGGCCCCAAAAGAAAGGGGCGGGGTGGGTGGGCTGCAAGCAGCAGAGCCATTGCGAGTGGCAGGATGGGGCGGCAGTGGAGAAGGTCAGTTATGTTATTTTTGGCCTCTTTTGCTTTTGCTCATGTGCGGAAGAAAAAAAGCCAAAAATGAGCAAAATCTCACATGTGTGAGGATCCTTGCATGAGAAGCATCCTTGCACATGATGCCGAATCTCACACCGGGAGCGGGCACACGTTCCGGGAATGAGCAAGCATGTGCGTGCTCATGTCACATTCTGGGAGTACTGGGCGATGAAGCTCACCACTGATTATATATCAATAGTGAGTTCTAAATTCCATTATGTGCTTCTGAACACAAGCATCCTGGGCGGGTCAGCAGAGCCTCCTGCCATTGCTGCTACCGGTTCACCAAACCAGGCCAAACTAGGAGGAACCCACTGCTGCTACATATACTTTTGAATATACATATTTTAAACACTTAGGGTAGTAGTTTTTTTTTTTAATGTTTTTATTAACTGAATCTAAAATAAAAAATAAATAACACAGAAGGTTGGAAAGAATGAATTTTTTTAAAGATACAGACATAATATTTGTATAAATATAAATATATAAATTCCATATATGTTTAGTTTTGTTGTATGTTATTCAGAGTCATTTACTTGGAAGATTGGTGGCTATATGAATTACATATATACATACATACATATTTGTTTTCGTAGATTTTCACGGGTACAGGTATGAAGGTTTTGGCATATTCGGATTTCTTCCCGTGTAGGATTTAGAGATTTCTGGTAACGTTTCGATGAGGTCCCACTCGTCATCTTCAGGCTGGTGCTTCTGTCCTTGTTCTAGGGCAAACAGGACAAGGACAGAAGCACCAGCCTGAAGATGATGAGTGGGGCCTCATCGAAACGTCACCAGAAATCTCTAAATCTTACACGGGAAGAAACCTGAATATGCCAAGACCTTCATACAGACATATATACATACAAATCGGCATTAGGCACAAATACCTAAAATATAGACATTTCAATAAAAAGTAACTATAATTTGTTATAATCATCCGTAGTTAATTTATATTTATTGATATTTACACATACTTTCCCAATAGCCTTGTAATAATCTGCTTAGACCTTGAGGAACAAATTGCAGGGGAAAACACCTACCTCTTCTCAATTGCCTTTAATTATCTGGCTGTTAATATCAAAGTTATGCATAATATATCATTTCCAGATAATATCTTTATATATTGATTAATAATTACAATGGTAATTTCTGGAGTTTGATTAATACAATAGTCACCATTTCCATTTATTTAAAAGTATGTTATCCAATCATGACCCCTTGGAAGAAGCTACTGTAATTTTTACAGTTCAGAGAGTCTGTATGTGTATACATTATGTATGCATGCATGTGTATGTGTATATAGCTAGTCTATTTTTGTGATCTGCATTTTAACATTAACCCTCCATACCTACATAAAGTATTTTTTAAAATAAAGCCTTGTAGGTAACTAATCTCAGCAGCAGCATTTGGCTGAGCTTGGATGGTCCCCAAAATTCACTTCTGGGATTGAGAAAAAATAAAAATAACTCAGAAAAGGGCAGCTGCAAAGGTGTTTCGCATTGCTGTTAAGAAAACTACATAAATATATACCAGGAAACCTTTGATTCTGGCTTAAAAGAAATATTTTTATATGGCTAAAACTGAAAGTGGAGATTCATTCTCTGAGCTTATAGGTAGTTTCTGAACATTTGGTTACCAGATGAGGTAACAAAATCACGTAACAACATCACGTAACAACAATGTGATACTGCGAGTTTGACACCCCTGATGTAGAAAAATATAAAGATAATTAACTACAAATATAACATTGTTTATCCTCACCTGCAGTAATAGCTGATTATTCTAGAATTTAGATGTTCAATGTACAATGTACAATATGGCCATTTCTAAGTGGAGATAGCAATTAAGAGCTGTGGTGTCCTAGTGGTTAGAGTGCAGTACTGCAGGCTACTTCTGCTAATTGCTGGTTGGCAGCAGTTTGGCAGTTCAAGTCCCACCAGCTCAAGGCTGACTCAGCCTTCCATCCTTCTGAGGTCGGTAAAATGAGAACCCAGATAATTGGGGGCAATATATTGACTCTATAAATCACTTAGTGATGTAAAAGCACTGTGAAGCATATATACTGTATATACTTGAGTATAAGTCAAGTTTTTAGCACCAAAAATGTGATGAAAATACGACCTCTTATATTTGAGTCACTGACTGTGCTTGGGTGCTTTGATGGCCCGAGCGCTAACAGGGACTCCAGTTCGGAGCAGAGGGCGCCCGCGGAAATTCATTCTCTGAACTTATAGGTAGTTTCTGAACATTTTGTTACCAGATGAGGTAACATCTTCAATGGAATTTATGGAATGTCAGGTGTTGGTGTTCTTCTGCTTATAAGGGTTTCAATATGTCAGTAGGTCTTGTAATGGTGACGTCACATCAGGTAAGCTTCAGGTGAGTCATTTCAGGTGAAGCCTTTGTGATGGGTCAGGTTTGGGTCACATTGGTGAAACCTGAAGTGTGGTGAGTGGTAGTGTGACTGGTGATTCTTTTATTGTTCCAATCAAATTGATGCTGTTTGCGGGGTGTCCAGCAAACCTGGAAAACAGGGAATTATCAGGAAATTTGTGGAAAAAATGGAATAAATCAAGGTAAAAAACCAAACAAACTGCTACCGCACAAATCCCAGTGACCGATAAGGTCCCACAGCGTTGGCCTTCTCTGGGTCTGGTCGACTAAACAATGTCGTTTGGCAGGCCCCAGGGGAAGACCCTTCTCTGTGGCGGCCCCAGCCCTCTGGAACCAACTCCCCCCAGAGATTAGAACTGCCCCCACCCTCCCTGTCTTTCATAAACTACTCAAGACTCACTTACACCGCCAGGCATGGGGGAGTTGAGACACCTTTCCCCCAGGCTTTTTTTAATACTTTGTTTTATGTTTGGTATGAATGTGAGGTTTAGTTTTTTAAATAATGATAGGGTTTTATATGTTTTTTAATATTAGTTTTGTTCCACTGCTATATTGTTTTTATTACTGTTGTGAGCCGCCCCGAGTCTTCGGAGAGGGGCGGCATCCAAATCTAATAAATACAAATCTAATAAATAAAATTAAAATGTTTAAAAGTAAGGGGAAAATTATGTTTTAAAAAAAAACAGATTGCACTGCCTGGTAGAGTCAAGCAAAAATGAGCATAACTGTGGCAACAATTTTCTTCTTCAGCTACTGATATTTCTCCAAGGCTTAGCCATTTGGTATGACATCATCTATGACTGCCCCTTAACTAGATCGCAAGTTACAGGAAAATGTCGGGGAAATATCAATTGTATGCCGCCCCGAGTCTATGGAGAGGGCGGCATACAAATCTAATCAATAATAATTTTTTTAAAATTTCAAAATGCTTTCCCCTGGATACCCTGTGTTTGGTATCAGTGCGAATAGGGATTAAGGCTCTGGGATCATGGCAATTGACTGCCGGCTGGTGTGCATGAATTCTGGTTTTCAGTTGATGTGATGTTTGTCCCCTGCAGAATTGGTTGTAATTGTTACAGCCAGTTTTGTACCTTGTAAACCTCTAGAAGTAACAATAGCCTCCCAAAACCACAGCTTCAATCTGCCAGGAATAATTCAGAATCAAAGACATGATACAGAAGGGTGAAAGAAACAATATAATTTACAAAATAACTATAACAATTGTAGCCAATTCTGTGTGGGATAAACTTTACATCAGCTGAAAATCAGATCCAGGACCATCAGCTTGTAGTCAAATGCCATGATCCCAAATTTCTAATCTCTACCCACACCGACACTAAACAGCCCCAACTATGATTGGAGCAATACAAGATTCGTTGGCCAGACTACCACTTGCAAATTTATTGAAACCTGACATGCCACAAGCTATTCTACCTAAAATCATCCTAAGAACTCCTGAGAATTTTAATCAACTGCATAACCAACCAGCTTTCATAAGCCCCCAACCAACATTTCATTTCCCAATGACCCTTACCTGATGTGATCTCCCCACCACAAATCCTGTCACAAGATTTTCACTTTATTTGACCTGCACTGACAAGAGCTATCACTAGACTCACACCTGATGTGAGCCTCCCATCAGAATACTTACTCACCACGCAAAGCACTTATAAGCAGAAGAAGACCAACACTAAATTTTCTCTAAATTTTGCTGCTGATGTTACCTAACCTGATAACAAAACATTTGGAAAGCAACCCAGAGGTCCTACACTCTCATCCTACACCTGAGTTACAGATATATTACGTGGCTATATATAATCTGTAATGCAAACTTCTAAGGCACAGTAATTTGAGAATAATTTTCATGGCTCAAAAAGTGAGCGGAAAGCAATTTTAGGTGCTCAAATAGTGCAAAATTACGGAATGTCAGTTTTAGTAGGTGAAGGATGTCATTATGATTTTCAGTTGCCTCTCTTATGAAAGTCTTTAAATTTCGGATCATATTTTGATATGGAAGCTTGTGTGTGTGTGTGGCCTATGATTCCTCTATATAATTTTTATTTGATTTGATCTAATCTGATTTGATTTTGGAACAACCTTTCTCCAGAGCTACTCTAAGCAACTTGAGATAGAAATACAATAACATAAACACAAAAATACAATAAAGGCTTTATCCATAGAGGTTTTTCCAAGAGTTAATGAACATCCTCTTGGGCTGTTTTATTATGATTTTCCTACCAGTTGAAACTCATTGATTGATGTTTATTTTGTAAGTATGAATCTGATTTGAATCTATTAGTTTTAATCTATTTTAATGAAACCTTTTACTATTGACTTTGGCTTTATATGTTCCATTGTATGAAAGAGAGATCTTTGTTTTGTGCTACTAATTTCCATCAGAGGAAGGTATTTTCATAAAATATGTACATTTTATAAATACTAGATAGTATGTTTTCACATCCCAAGGTGCAATTAAACCCAGGTGATGCATGGACCAAGTATTATTTGGTGATTCTCAAATAGAAGAGTGTAATTACAGATGCTAAAATCAAAACATTGCCAGTATTTATTTTGGCATAATTGTATTCATCTTAAAAAATGAGGAAGGAATAATTTAACAAATATCCTTGTGTTGTCTCTTGTCCCACTGATGCATGGTATTAACATAATACTGCTTGATTGCATTTACCTCATTAGATGAAGCATAAAATTAACTGCGAACTTTTTGTATCAGTTTCTAATTTAAAAAAAACATTGGGCTATTTCTCGTTATATTGCAATAATGCTCGCTGCTTTGGGAATAGCTTTGCTTCTGAATATTATCCATCATAGAGGCAATTTAACTGATATTCACATCTTCGGCTAAAGTGGACACTTACAACCAACAGTGCACAACTCTCTTTTTATGTAAATGTACTTTGTAAAATGCAAAAAATATTATAATAGCATTCATATTTGGATTACTGCAATGCACTCCCAAGCAGTGGCAGCTAAAATGCTGAGTTTGCCAATCGGAAAGCTGATAGCCCAGGTTTGAGATCCAATGGCCACGTGGACACAGCTCCTGCCAATCTAACAGTTTAAAAGCATGAAAATGGGAATAGATAAATGGGCACCATTTCAATGTGAATGTAACCACATTCTGCTATGTCGTATTGGCTATATGATCATGAAATGTCTTTGGACAGTGCTGGATCAATGGTTCTGAAATCTAGATGACTACTGCACTCTATAGCCAGCAATAACTAGCAAAAACTAGTTTGGACTCCCCTCCCTTTTTAAAACTCTACATGGGGTACCATTGAAGACCACTCAGAAACTTTAACTGATTCACAAAGCAGAACTGGATACAATAATGTGGGCCCTAGATTTGCCCATGTAAGACCTTTGTGGCATGAGTTGCACTGGTTTCCAGGTTTTTCTGAGTGAAATTTAAAGTATTGGTCATCAACTGTAAAGCCCTATGACACAGGGTCTGGTTACATGTGGGACTACCTTTCTTTACACCATTAACTCTTAGTTCCCTAAATCTATCCATCCTACCAGGCCAAATAATGTGCACACACTTCTTCTAATCCCTTCTCCTAAATATAACGATCTGATGGGAGCTTGGAAGTGTGCCTCTTCTGGAGCAGCCAGTTCCATGATCTTTGCCACCATTCCCACTCTGTTCTTCATGCCGGCCAAACTAGTTGATGAATTATATGAATTGAAATCCAACTTATCTCAAGAATGTCTTGTTGGGGTCATTTAATGCATGTTTATAATAATAAACAATATGAATCAGAAGGTAATTTTATTTGTTGATGATTATCATTATATTAATATCCCTACTAAACTCATTATACTGGTCTTTCATTTTTATTATGAACTTCAGGGCAGAGCTGGCTTCATGCTGTGATGCTATGCATAATTTCATTGCTTCTCAAAATAATACCCCACTGGGAAGCAATATGACTTATGAAGTGGACAATAAAAAAACCATCCACATTACAGAGGACATATTCCAGATGTTGCCAGAGGTAAGGAAAGCTCTGGTGTTTATAAGATGCCATAAACAAAGCATTATAAGACCAATAAGAGGTGGAGAAGAATATCTTTTGAGTTTAGTTTTAACAAGATATTTAAAAAAAAAAAAGTTCTATTCTATCTCTAATTAGATGTGATGTCCAATTTCATCTCACCAGAACTGAAGAATGTCTCTTGCCTGAGTAAAATTATGTCAGCTTGAAAGGTGTGATTAGGCAAAATACAATGGCTCAAATGTCAAATTGCTTCATGTTTTGGTCCATAAATATATCCAAGATCACTGCTATGTAGCTCTAGTATTTTAGAAAGCAAGTGTGGTATGAAATTACAGAAATACACTATAGAAAGATATACATTCATTGACTGGATTCACATTTCATCTTATATAGTATAACCTTAATTTATATATAAATGCTACTATTATAGGTTGTAGACCATGTTTAGAATAGAATAGAACAGAACAGAATAGAATAGAATAGAATAGAATAGAATTTTATTGGCCAAGTGTGATTGGACACACAAGGAATTTGTCTTGGTGCATATGCTCTCAGCGTAGATATGGCTTTTCACAGTGGCATTTCAATAAACCATGATTAAATGAAAATTGGCTTAATGCAATATGTGTGCCCAGAATTATTTGGCTCCTGGAAAAAACTTGGAGTTTAAGGATAAGAGATTTGTACTTAACAACAATGGAGATAATGATTACTCAGTAAGTATTTTATTAAAAGAAATGCATGTTTTAAACTCACACACTCTGTCACTGTCTCTTGTTTTCAGTCTCAGCCTCTGGATTTTCCTTTCAAGGAGTGTGCAGTTGTTGGAAATGGAGGAAATCTTAAGAATTCCAATTGTGGAGGTGAAATCGATAAATCTGACTTTGTGTTTAGGTGAGAAATTTTAAGTATGAATCTTTCCATCCTGGGCCTAGAAAGTTTAGAACTAAGACGCCTTAAACAAGATCTAAGTATTGCCCACAAGATCATATGCTGTAACGTCCTGCCTGTCGGCGACTACTTCAGCTTCAACCACAACAACACAATAGCACACAACAGATTTAAACTTAATATTAACCGCTCCAAACTTGACTGTAAAAAATATGACTTCAGTAACTGAATTGTCGAAGCGTGGAACTCATTACCGGACTCCATAGTGTCATCCCCAAACCCCCAACACTTTACCCTTAGGTTATCTACGGTTGACCTATCCAGATTCCTAAGAGGTCAGTAAGGGGCAAGTACAAGTGCACTAGAGTGCCTTCCGTCCCCTGTCCTATTGCTCTCCTATATCTCCTATACCTTTCTTCTATTCCTATATCTCTTCTTCTATTCTTTCATTGATATGTTCTATTACTATATCTTCTTTTCTATTATTTCTTAGATATATTTTACTATGAGTATCTCCTCTATAACCTTCATCATGTATTTTACTATGTGTATATAGATATATACCCACTAAAACCCTCATTGTGTATTGGAATAGATAGATAGATAGATAGATAGATAGATAGATAGATAGATAGATAGATAGATAGATAGATAGATAGATAGATAGATAGATAGATAGATAGATAGATAAATCATTGCAGCCCATTAATAAGAAAGGGAGTGAACCAGCCTTTCCCAATGTGGAGCTATTGGCTACTGATGACTGGAGTTATAACTTAACACATCTAGAAGATGAAGGCACATGTTGTAGAACTGGGATGTCAAATATGTGGCCCGTGGGCCAGCTGCATTATGCCACCTCCACCCCCAGTTTAGCGAAGGGGAAAAAAGTTGTGATACATAATGTAACAACAATGTGATACTGCAAGTTTGACACCCCTGATGTAGAAGAATATAAAGATAATTAACTACAAATATAACATTGTTTATCCCCCACCTTGCAGTGATAGCTGATTATTCTAGAATTTAGATGTTCAATGTACAATGTACAATATGGTCACTTCTAAGTGGAGATAGCAATCAAGAGCTGTGGTGGCCCAGTGGTTAGAGTGCACTACTTCTGCTAACTGCTGGTTGCCAGCAGTTTGGCAGTTCAAGTCCCACCAGCTCAAGGTTGACTCATCCTTCCATCGTTCTGAGGTCGGTAAAATGAGAAGCCAGATAATTAGGGGCAATATATTGACTCTATAAATCACTTAGCGATGTAAAAGCTCTGTGAAGCATATATATATACTGTATATACTCAAGTATAAGTCAAGTTTTAGCACCAAAAATGTGATGAAAAATCTGACCTCGACTTATACTTGAGTCACTGAAGGCGCTTGAGTGCTGTGATGGCCCGAGTACCAACAGGGACTCCAGTTTGGAGCAGAGGGCACCGCGGGAGACCGGCAGGCATTGGCGGCTTGGGCGAGCAAGCTATGCAGGGGCGGACAGGTGCTGCCTCTCCCTGGCTGAAGGAAAGGCAGGCGCTCCCGAAGCCCTCGGCGAAAGTGCTCTCGTAGCCGCTTCACTGAGAGCGCTTTCACCAAGCACTGTCAGCGAAGGGGCTACAGGAGGGGCAGGCCTGGTGCTCCTAAAGTGCTCGGCAAAATCACTCTCAGTGAAGGCGCTGCAGGAGAGATGGGCCAGGTGCTACCGAAGTGCTTGGCGAAAGCCCTCTTTCAGCCCCTTCGCTGAGAGAACTTTCGCCAAGTGCTTTGGTAGCACCTGGCCCGCCCCTCCTGCAGCCCCTTCGCTGTCAGTGCTTGACAAAAGCATGCACAAAACGATGAGGGGGGGAGGCTTGTATCTCTCCTTTTTTCAGGAAGAGTCCCCAAATGCCACCCCCACATCAGCCCCCTGCAGGGAACCCCCATCAATGCCACCAGCAGCTTCTGTCCCGGAGGGAAATCCTGGGTTGGAGGGAGGGGAGACAGCGGCCACCCACCTTAACTTGGCGATGCTGGGGAGACCCCTGGGGTGAGCGGATTTAAACTTAATATTAACCGCTCCAACTTGACTGTAAAAAATATGACTTCAGTAACCGAGTTGTCGAAGCGTGGAACTCATTACCGGACTCCATAGTGCCATCCCCAAACCCCCAACACTTTACCCTTAGATTATTTATGGTTGACCTATCCAGATTCCTAAGAGGTCAGAAAGGGGTGAGTACAAGTGCACTAGAGTGCCTTCCGTCCCCTGTCCTATTACTCTCCTATATCTCCTATACCTTTCTTCTATTCCTATATCTCTTCTTCTATTCTTTCATTGATATGTTCTATTACTATATCTTCTTTTCTATTCTTTCATAGATATATTTTACTATGAGTATCTCCTCTATAACCTTCATCATGTATTTTTCTATGTGTATGTATGTATGTATGTATGTATGTATGTATGTATGTATATATATGTATATATATATATATATGTGTCACATGTTTAAGCTGAATTTTGAAAATTAAGGGAGACTAGGATAGATCTATTTCGGCCTTATTTTGGCCTCATCAGCTAGCCATACCCACTGGGACTTGAACCTGCAACCTTTGCCTTGTAAGGCAGAGAATTATCCTCTAGGCTACAGTATCCAATCCCTTCAGCTCTGTACCAGGGAAGGGTTACATTTTGTGTCGAATCACCCTGGTGTATTAAAGGAACATCACAGCTCCTTATTTGCCTCTCGGCCCAACTCAGGGCCATTTCCAAGGCAGTTAATTTTTATTGATAGCCGACAATTCTATCTGTATGTGTCACATGTTTAAGCTGAATTTTGAAAATTAAGGGAGACTAGGATAGATCTATTTCGGCCTTATTTTGGCCTCATCAGCTAGCCATACCCACTGGGACTTGAACCTGCAACCTTTGCCTTGTAAGGCAGAGAATTATCCTCTAGGCTACAGTATCCAATCCCTTCAGCTCTGTACCAGATATATATATATATATATATATATATATATATATATATATATATATATATATATATATATATACACACACACACACACACACACACACACACACACCTCCTGCAGCCCCTTCGCTGTCAGTGCTTGACAAAAGCATGCACAAAACGATGAGGGGGGGAGGCTTGTATCTCTCCTTTTTTCAGGAAGAGTCCCCAAATGCCACCCCCACATCAGCCCCCTGCAGGGAACCCCCATCAATGCCACCAGCAGCTTCTGTCCCGGAGGGAAATCCTGGGTTGGAGGGAGGGGAGACAGCGGCCACCCACCTTAACTTGGCGATGCTGGGGAGACCCCTGGGGTGAGCGGATTTAAACTTAATATTAACCGCTCCAACTTGACTGTAAAAAATATGACTTCAGTAACCGAGTTGTCGAAGCGTGGAACTCATTACCGGACTCCATAGTGCCATCCCCAAACCCCCAACACTTTACCCTTAGATTATCTATGGTTGACCTATCCATATTCCTAAGAGGTCAGAAAGGGGTGAGTACAAGTGCACTAGAGTGCCTTCCGTCCCCTGTCCTATTACTCTCCTATATCTCCTATACCTTTCTTCTATTCCTATATCTCTTCTTCTATTCTTTCATTGATATGTTCTATTACTATATCTTCTTTTCTATTCTTTCATAGATATATTTTACTATGAGTATCTCCTCTATAACCTTCATCATGTATTTTTCTATGTGTATGTATGTATGTATGTATGTATGTATGTATGTATGTATGTATATATATGTATATATATATATGTGTCACATGTTTAAGCTGAATTTTGAAAATTAAGGGAGACTAGGATAGATCTATTTCGGCCTTATTTTGGCCTCATCAGCTAGCCATACCCACTGGGACTTGAACCTGCAACCTTTGCCTTGTAAGGCAGAGAATTATCCTCTAGGCTACAGTATCCAATCCCTTCAGCTCTGTACCAGGGAAGGGTTACATTTTGTGTCGAATCACCCTGGTGTATTAAAGGAACATCACAGCTCCTTATTTGCCTCTCGGCCCAACTCAGGGCCATTTCCAAGGCAGTTAATTTTTATTGATAGCCGACAATTCTATCTGTATGTGTCACATGTTTAAGCTGAATTTTGAAAATTAAGGGAGACTAGGATAGATCTATTTCGGCCTTATTTTGGCCTCATCAGCTAGCCATACCCACTGGGACTTGAACCTGCAACCTTTGCCTTGTAAGGCAGAGAATTATCCTCTAGGCTACAGTATCCAATCCCTTCAGCTCTGTACCAGATATATATATATATATATATATATATATATATATATATATATATATATACACACACACACACACACACACACACACACACACACACACACACACATACATACACACACACACTAAAACCCTCATTGTGTATTGGACAAAATAAATAAAATAAAATAAAATAAACAATCTTAAGACTATAAAAGTCATGAAAACTACAATTCTTAAAATTTAGTTGGCTAGAAGCTAGAGCCTGATTTGGTAAAATTAATATATCTTTTCATACTTGAGAGAAATCTGACTGTTATAACAGGAGAATAGGAGTGAAATCTAAACACCTTTTGTTAAAATTACAGGTGCAATCTTCCCCCAACCAGTGGAAATGTCAGTCAAGATGTTGGCAATAAGACAAACCTTGTAACTGTTAACCCAAGCATTATAGCTCAGAAGTGAGTATAAGTGTGGTATTATTTGCAATTGGTGTTTAATTATAATTAGGCTAAACATCCAGAAGCTCATTGGTGTGTTATCATCATCACCATGGCTTCTGAGTTCTGTGGGCTTCATTAATGTCCCAAATTGCCTTTTAAAAGGCAGGCTAATGCAAAGAGGGACTCCTTGTCCTTTTATCCATTGAGAGAGTAATGGAGCTGTGGAGTCCTATAGTTTCTGCTCCCACAAATTTCTACATCGCATTGAGTTCTAGAAAGCATTGGAATAATGAAAACCATTATCTTAAAAGTGGCAATGGGCTTTCTTGTCTCTCAGTGCCCCTTAAGACTTTGCCTCAGTGCTGCAGCTACTTTTATATTATGCATTGACTGAACATATGGCAAAGAACCAAAAGGAAAGGGGTGAACAGATTCTCCACAAAACAAAATCTGCACAGTCGTTTGTCACTTTGTGTACAAACTAAATATTGGTAAATTTAAATAAACTGTAGGCTCAATCTGATTGCTGGTCTACAGTTAAACTACTGCTGCTTAAGGTAGATGCTGTTGTGATTCAGCCTGAGGCTCCTCAGGGACCGGCTGGAGCTCTGCCGGATCCATGCCCAGAGGAGGAGGACAGTGAACAGGAGGGGGAGGACCAGGCAGACGGGAGAGAGGAACGTCAGGAAGAGGAGGAGGGAGAGCAGCCTGAGACTCCCGGGGGGGGGCTCTTCCCAGCTAGTAGCCTGGATTCATTGGATGAAGACGCACAGGCTATAATAGACATGAGGCAGCGATGTGCAGCTCAAAGACGGGGCCAATTAGAAAGGTATTTCCATCCCTGAATTGGCAACAGCTGGGTTTGGGTGTGGTTCTCCTCAGCAGGGTTGAAAAGGCAGGCCCGCCCTTACAGTCTTGTGGAGAGTTATCAACTGGGAGTCCTGTGACCTTGCTTCGATTCTTGGCGTCTCTGATCTTGGCTTGTGGCCTAGAAGTCTGGAAGACTTGGGGGAGGCATGGGTTTTTATTATCTCCAGCGTTGTTTTTGCCAGCAAGAATCCTGTTTTATTGCCAGGCCTTCGTGAAACCTCTGTGAAGCTTCATAGTGTTCCTGTCTGTAAGAACAGTTTTTGTTACCTGTGTTTGCTTTCAATTATATAAACTGCCTTTGCTTTTTACCAGTTTGTCTGGCTACTCTTTTTGGTTGGTGTTGGCATCTGGGGGGACCCAGACAGAACAGATGCAATGCATTTTTAGCATGTATTCACATCCAGAGTTTTTGCTCTTATGATTAGGTATAACAAATTGAATGATCAGAAGGCCACCTTCCTGGAAAACATTGCAAGTTATGGAGAAGCTTTCCTCTTGCTACCTGCCTTTTCCTTTAGAAGCAACACAGCAGCATCTTTCAAAGTGCATCACACCCTAAGAGAGTTCAGCGCAAAGCAGAAGGCCATATTTTTCTATCCGAGGTATCTCAAAAGTCTCGCCCAGTTCTGGAGAACTAAGGGTGTCAAAGCCTACCGACTGTCTTCTGGCTTCATGATCACCAGCGCAGCAATGGAACTCTGTGAGAATGTGAAGTTGTATGGGTTTTGGCCTTTCTCCAAAAGCATAGCAGGTATCCCCATAAGTCACCACTACTATGACAACCAGCTTCCAAAGCCAGGTTTCCATGCCATGCCCAAAGAGTATAACCAGATACTCCAGCTTCATGGAAAAGGTATCCTCAAGTTGCAGTTTGGCAAATGTTTCACAGAGTAGCCCAAGGTATGTTTTTGCTTCAGAATGGAGGACATTTCTGTGATGGCCATGTATTTCTATTTTGATAGTCAGGAAGACAGTATGTGGATGATTCCAGAAGTGTTGGATGCTGGAGCACAAACTGGGTTGCAAAACCTCTTTTCTCTCTGTCTTTCTGAAACTACAGTGATACCTCATCTTACAAACGCCTCGTCATACAAACTTTTCGAGATACAAACCCAGAGTTTAAGATTTTTTTGCCTCTTCTTACAAACTATTTTCACCTTACAAACCCACCACCGCTGCTGGGATGCCCCACCTCCGGACTTCCGTTGCCAGCAAAGCACCCGTTTTTGCGCTGCTGGGATTCCCCTGAGGCTCCCCTCCATGGGAAACACCACCTCTGGACTTCTGTGTTTTTGCAATGCTGCAGGGGAATCCCAGCAGCACAAAAATGGAGGTGGGGTTTCCCAGCGAGGGGAGCCTCAGTGAAATCGCAGCATCGCAAAAACACAGAGGTCTGGAGGTGGGGTTTCGAGGACTTCAGTGTTTTTGCGATGCTGCGATTTCACTGATGTTCCCTTTGCTGGGAAACCCCACCTCCGGACTTCCGTTTCCAGCGAAGTGCTCGTTTTTGTGCTGCTGGGATTTCCCTGCTGGGATTCCCTTGCAGCATCGCAAAAACACAGAAGTCTGGAGGTGGAGTTTCCCATGGAGGGGAGCCTCAGGAGAATCCCAGCAGCACAAAAATGGGCGCTTCGGCTGGCAAAAGGGGTGAATTTTGGGCTTGCACGCATTAATCGCTTTTTCATTGATTCCTATGGGAAACATTGTTTCGTCTTACAAACTTACAAACACCTTAAGAACCTCGTCCCGGAACCAATTAAGTTTGTAAGACAAGGTATCACTGTATTTTTTTTCTTTCTTTGTAATAGTCCGTTTGTTTATAGTATTCCCTTCTCTGATTCTCTCTATTTTACCCACTTGGCATTTCCCAAAATTATTGTCTATAAAGGGCTTTTGAAATGAGGACACCTGCACAGAATTACAGTGAGAACCAGAGGGTGCGTTAGGATCACATAGGGTGCATTAGGATCGCATCAAAAAAATTGTCATTTTTACTTTCAATAAAAGAGAATATTTATAGCTCAGGGTTGAACTATGGAATCTTTGCTGCTTTCTGAGTCTGGTTGTTTTCTTGCAGATATTTTATTAGCCAACTAAATAAAATCAGTGGTGACACACATTGATGATGTTATCTAGGCAGGTAATGAAATGTTTGCACGCAAATAACCAGACTTGAAGAGCACTAAGAATTCTACATCTTTATTTTATTTGACTATCTAGTAATTAATTAAACAGCAATTGCTTCATGTTTTATAGCTGGGAAGGACAATCTGTAGCCCATAATCACATGCTATCCTCAAAACCAGACCTCTATGATTGAGGTTGACTGTAAAGTTTGTTGTTAGTTGGAGATAACTGATGCAGAAAACTTGTGAAAAGAAGCCCTAAAATGTTTTAATACGACTTTAAGTTTTTTAATGCCATCTAAAAACCAGAGAAAAATAGCAGATCTTAATCCTGCCCAGGGTTAAATGGGGCCACCACATGATCATTGTACGCCTATTTACCTGAAGTTTTTAGCTGCTCCAGAAATGTTATTTGACTTCATCACTTTAGAGTGCCTCTGACAACGATGTTATTACCTGTGAATTTCCTGGGTATATCCTTAACTAAAATTATAATTTTAATTTTGCCACGTGAACATGATACCTCCTTGTAGAAGAGAAATAAATGGAGTCTTGATTCTAGATCAGAATCATTCTATTAAATGTGGTCCTTGTTCCCTACGAAGATCAGCAATCATGTAAATTATATTTTATTTTATAATATATCCAAAATCATGCATGATATATGCAAAGGTGAAAAAAACCAAGAATTTAGAGTTTAGATATGAACTTCTAACCACAGGATACTAGCATAGAATGAACAATGTTCTATGTTAAAAGAGGAGCTAAAAGAGAACCAATGTAGCTTTTTATGAGGTTTTCCAGGGAAAATAATGTTTTGATGATATTCTCATGGAGGAGGTCTGGATTTTTTATATTTATTTTATATATAAAGGATTTCAAGGTACTCTATCTTTCACCGGACAATTATTTCTCCATCAATATTCAGCCTCCTTCTCTTTATTGAATCCTGGGGTAAAAAATGTCAGGACACAGTGATGCACTGCAATCAGTTGTTGGATTTGATCAAGTCTCAAATGATTAATTTTTGCAAGTATACTACAAAGCATTTTGTACTTAAATATAGTTATATAAAAATAAATGTGTGCCGTTGTAAATGGCTGTAATCTACCTTTTTTACATAGATTACATTTTCAAAGCTCAGAATGTTCACTAAATCTCAGGCTGAAAGTGGTGTTTATGTAACTATTGCATGCTTAGTTGTTATTCTTATAAATGTATTTATTGTTTTCTTACTGCAACCTAAAATTGTAGAGCACTGTCTAAGATCTTGAAATATTACTGAACCTTTTCCAGTGTGCAAGAGTTATACATGGCCTGTGTCCAAATGTAAGCCTTCCTCTGCATTTTGCCCTTGCTTTCTTGTTTTTGTTACTTGTGGAATCCCAATGTAACATCCAGCTTATTTCTGTGAAGTATTGAATTGCCAAAAAGTGCAACCCTCTGCAATCTCTTCAAAACCAGAGTGCAGGTAACATGTACTGAATCTTCTGCATATTTGACCTGTCCATCTCGTCTACAGAATTTCTTTTATACTCATTAAAATAATAGTAATTGAGAGCAAGCAAGATATTTTTAAAAATATTCCAACATGCCTTATACAATCAAATATTCCAAGAATTAACAATCCCTGTCTTATTCTCCAGTCATAATATTAAAAATTACATATTCCTTTATTTTTTAACCAGGATAAAATAATACTTTTAAGTGTAATGCTAAGGAATGGAATTTGTGAGATCAGAATAAAGTGAAAAAGAAAAAAAAAAGCTTGGCCGGGAATAGCGACAGTGTGCTTTTCACACCCATTTTCCAATCTCATAATAATTTTCTTGTACGGACAGACAATCTATTTCTAATTGATGCATGTTTTACAGATAATCATCTGGACTCTGATATTTAATTCTTAATGTGTGTTTCATTAAAATACTATTAGAATTAAATTATTAACAAGTCCTGATTAAATTTTCTTTTCTTAACAACATGGAACAAGGAGAACAAGTTATATCATGCATTCCAATAAACATTGGGATATGCCTCTTGGGCAACATTTGCAGATCATTGATGGCATTCCATTAACCAAATGAGGCACTTGTCTATAAAAAAAATGGGTAAATAAATAACTTTTTGTATTGACTTTCTCCAAAAATGAAAGACAGAGCAAATATTCTACTGAGCACAGGCACTTTCAGAAACTGAAATTCTGCTTAATTTTGTCCACTTACTGAACAAAGCTGAGGGAATGCAATCTATTTATGAAAAGTATATCTAGTTTTGGTAAATAAATCTCTCGCAGATAGATTTTCCATAGTCAGCAGAAAAGCAGAAACTACATGGATTGCGCTGCTTTTTGCATATTCAGTCACGCACTAGCAGAATACAGAATAACAGAGTTGGAAGGGACCTTGGAGGTTTTTTAGTCCGAGCCCATGCCCAAATAGGATAGCCAGTGGTGAGTTCCTACCGCTGCAGTCCAGAGAGCTGCACCGGTAGGAAAGCGCTAATGATGCAATTTTCAGCCATTTTTCCCCCAGCGTCTCCGTATCAGAAGAAGCCCTCCCAGCCACCCTGCTTTAATGCTGATTTTTATTCTTCATCCGAAGCACAGCTGAGAAGCTCCTTCTCAGGAGACACTGGAAAAAAAGTGGCAGAAATTGCATCATCAGTGGGTTCCTACTGGTACACGTTCTAGACCGCATCAGTAGGAACCCACCACTGAGGATAGCCCCAATCATTCCATGCAACCTCCCAATAGTGGAGCCCCCAAAACCTCTGAAGGCAAATTGTTTTCACTGTCAGGATAATTTTCCTTAGTTTTAGGTTGTATCTCTCTTTGATAAGTTTCCATCTGTTATTTCTTCTCTTGTCCTTAGATGTTTTGGAGACTAGGTTGACTCCTTCTTCTTTGTGAGAAGGGAATTAATCCTCTCTCCATTAGATTAGGCATACCCAATTCCTGCAAATATCCAGCCCTCTAATCATCTTTATTGCTCTTCTCTGCACTTTTTCTAGTGTCTCAACATCTTTTTTATACCATGGTGACCGGAACTGGATGCAGTATTCTATGTGTAGTCTCAGCAAGGCAGTATATAGCAGGATTAATATTTTATTATGTTTTTGAGCAGACTGCTCCTCTGTTGATGCATTGGTTGGATTGCATTGATTGTTTTGGTAGCTGAAGGACCCTGCTGGCTCATAATTAAGTGATTGTCCATTAAGATTTCTATACATCTTTATCACATTTACTACCATTGAGCCAGGTACCATCTTTTCTATAACTGTGCATTTGATTTTTCTTTCCTAATGTAAAACCTTAATTTTCTCACCACAAAATTGTATTTTGCTTGACAGGGTCCAATGTTCAAATCTAACAAAATCTTTCTGGAGCTTAACTTTTAAAGTGTTGGCTATTACCTCTAGCTTAGTGCTGTGTATGAAGTTGATAAGTTTCCTTCCATTCCTTCATCTAAATCAGTTATTAAGATTTTGAAAAGAACTTGACCTAAGACAGAACCTTGGATATCCCACTGAATACTTCCCTCCATATAGATGTAGTTCCATTGAGGACTACACGTTGAGTGTGATTGGTCACCCATTTGGAATTCCTTCTGGTGGTGATACTGTCTTAGATGCTTTATTTTACCAACTAGTAGGTTGTGGTCTACCTTGTCAAATGCCTTACTGATTCCTGAAGCACATGCTATTATTATTATTATACTCCATTCCTGATTCTTGATTTCAGAGAAATGTAATCTAGGTGGAGATACATAACTGAGAAGATACACATGAGAGATCCCTACAGATGTGCCATGTTGTCACAATGCCAGACATTTTGCACTGGACTTAGAAGCTTGCTGTATTTGAAAATTCATTGAAACATCAGTATTTTTTCAGCTTATAAAATCAGGGAATGCCCTTTTGGTTTTATGTCTATTGAAAGATAGCTTCTCCTGGACTTTTAAATAAATACTTTTTCATTGTAATATTTATTGGTTTATTGAATTTCTACAATGAACTATTGGACATAGAATTTCAAACTGTTTATGCTTGTGTGGGTATTATCCTCTTCCTTTAGTCTTTTTTCAGTAAATTTGTCACAACACTTGATACTTACAGTCAAACTATAATATTATTATCTACATGAAATTGTTATTAATTGTCTGACTAAGTTATGGATCAATACCTTCATTTTCTGTGCAATGTATTGGGAATTGTACTCTGCTACCTTTCTGTATCAGTTTATTGTTTATTTTGTCATCAGCCAAAAGACATTGTTGATGCTTTGCTTTAATGAAGTATCTCAGTGCCAAAGATGTTTGCTTTCATAGGTATGGTACATGTTGGTTGGTGAACTAGAATATTTTTGTTATTTTATTTAAAAATCTTGCTAATAAAAATATTTGTGATATTTATTGCATCTAGCAATTCATTTTATGCTTGCTTTGAGATCATTATGAATGATATTATTATTATTTATTATTTATTGGATTTGTATGCCGCCCCTCTCCGCAGACTTGGGGCGGCTAACAACAATGATAAAAAACAACATGTAACAATCCAATTTAATAAAACAACTAAAAACCCTTATTATAAAAACCAAACATACAAACAAACATACCATACATAACTTGTAATGGCCTAGGGGAAGGAATATCCTAACTCCCCCATGCCTGGTGACAAACGTGGGTCTTGAGTAATTTGGAAAAGACAAGGAGGGTGGGGGCCGTTCTAATCTCTGGGGGGAGTTGATTCCAGAGGGCTGGGGCCACCACAGAGGAGGCTCTTCCCCTGGGGCCCGTCAAATGACATTGTTTGGTCGACGGGACCCGAAGAAGGCCAACTCTGTGGGACCTTATCGGCGGCTGGGATTCATGCAGTAGAAGGCGGTTCCAGATATATTTTGGCCCAATGCCATGTAGGGCTTTAAAGGTCATTACCAACACTTTGAATTGTGACCAGAAACCAATCGGCAGCCAGTGTAGGCTGCGGAGTGTTGCAGAAACGTGGGCGAATCTTGGAAGCCCCATGATGGCTCTCGCGGCCGCATTCTGCATGATCTGAAGTTTCCGAACACTTTTCAAAGGTAGCCCCATGTAGAGAGCATTGCAGTAATCGAACCTCGAGGTGATGAGGGCATGAGTGACTGTGAGCAATGACTCCCTTTCCAAATAGGGCTGCAACTGGTGCACCAGGCGAACCTGGACAAACGCCCTCCTCGCCATAGCCGAAAGATGATGTTCCAATGTCAGCTGTGGATCGAGGAGGACGCCCAAGTTACGTCCATATTAATATCCATATTAAGATGAGGGATCCCCAACTATTTTAGGATTGGTGGAACAATGCAGAATTCTGAAGATTGTTTGGGTATCATCAGAAAAAGGGCACCATGGTGTGAATAAGTATACAAATCACCAAGCATCCATATGCCAGAAGGCAAGTTGGTGAAGTTATTTTATTCTTCCATACATGCTCTGTGGCTTCTCAGAAAAATTCTTCCTCCCCTAGCTTCTCTGAATAACTAGAATTCAATCATTCAACGTGTTTTTCTTAAGACTGTTCCTTGAATGTGCGTGGGATTCAGAGGTTTTTGTTTGAAATAAAGATTATATTGAGATTGTATGTTTTTGTTTGTTTACACATTGAATCATTAAAATTTTGTGCCCCAAGTCAAACATACAGATAAAACTCAAAAAATTAGAACATTTATTTCAGTAATGCAACTTAAAAGGTGAAACTTAATATATGCAAGATACTCACAACATGCAAGGCAAGATAGTTCAAGCCATGATTTGTCATAATTGTGATGATTGTGGGGTACAGCTCATGAAAACCCCATCTACCATCTCAGAAAATCAGAATATTACATGCGATCAATAAAACAAGGATTATACATAGAACATACAAATCCAATAAATAAATAAACAAACAATATCAGACCTCTGAAAAGTAGACGCATGCGTATGTACAGTGATCCCCCGAGTTTTGCGATCCCGATCATTGCGAAAGGCTATATCGCGATTTTTCCACCCGATGACGTCACTCCCTTCCTTTCTCATCTTTCTTTCTCTCTCTCTTTCTCTATCTTGCTTCTTCCTCTCTCACACTCTCTTCCTCCCTCTCTCATCTCTTTCTTTCCTTCTCTCTCTTTCTCTATCTCTCCCCCTCTTGCTCTCGAGCGGCGGGCGGGCAGGCGGGCGAACGGGCAAGTGGCAAGCGGCAAGCGAGCAGCCGGGCGGGCGGGCGAACGGGCAAGCGGCAAGCGAGCGGCCGGGCGAGCGGGTGATGGGCAAGCGGCAAGTGATCTTGGGGTTTCCCCTTTGCCTGGGCGGCGGGGAAGACCCAGGGAAGGTTCCTTCGGCCGCCCAACAGCTGATCTGCTCCGCAGCGCAGCAGCAGCGAGGAGCCGAAGATGGGGTTTCCCCGTTGCCTGGGCAACGGGGAAACCCCATCTTCGGCTCCTCGCTGCTGCCGTGCTGCGGAGCAGATCAGCTGTTGGGCAGCCGAAGGAACCTTCCCTGGGTCTTCCCCGGGTCTTCCCCGCCGCCCACACGCAAACTCCACCATCTGCGCATGTGCGGCCATGGAAAAAGGGGCACGCATGCGCAGATGGTGTTTTTACTTCCGCACCACTACATCCCGAAATATCGATTATCGCGAGAGGTCTTGGAACGGAACCCTCGCGATAATTGGGGGATCACTGTACTCAGTTTGGACCCCTTTTGAAACAATTACTGTCTCAATGTATCGTATGGACGTTATCAGCCTGTGGCACTGCTGAAATGTTATAGAAGACCAGGATACTTTAATAGTGGCCTTCAGCTCTTCTGAATTGTTCAGTCTCATGTCTCTCATCTTTCTCTTGGCAATGGCCCATAGATTCTCTATGGGGATCAGGTCAGGCAGGTTCGCTGGCCAATCAAGGACTATAATCCCATAGTCATTGAGGCAGATTTTGGTGCTTTTGGCAGTGTGGGCAGCTGCCAGGTCCTGTTGGAAAATTCACTATCCCCATAAAGCTCATGTGTGGATGGAAGCATTGAGTGCTTCAAAATCTCCCGGTAGATGGCTGCATTGATCCTGGACTCAATGAAGCCCAGTGGCCAAACACCAGCAGATGACAGTAACTGAATTTAAACATGCCTGGGATAAACATATCTCCATCCTAAGATAAAATACAGAAAATAGTATAAGGGCAGACTAGATGGACCATGAAGTCTTTTTCTGCCGACAGTCTTCTATGTTTCTATGTTTCTATAGTTTCTCATTTGCTTATAAACAAATAAAATGGCCTAAATCCTACATTTAACAAATTAATTAAATAAACTAGATAAGATAGAATAGAATAGAATAGAATAGAATAGAATTTTTATTGGCCAAGTGTGATTGGACACACAAGAAATTTGTCTTGGTGCATATGCTCTCAACGTACATAAAATAAAATATACATTTGTCAAGAATCATGTGATACAACACTTAATGATTGTCATAGGGGTCAAATAAGCAATGAAGAAGCAATATTAATAAAAATGTTAGGATATACGCAACAAGTTACAGTCAACATGGGAGGAAATGGGTGATAGGAATGATGAGAAAAACTAGTAGAATAGAAGTGCAGATTTAGTAGAAAGTCTGACAGTTTTGAGGGAATTATTTGTTTAGTAGAGTGATGGCGTTCGGGAAAAAACTGTTCTTGTGTCTAGTTGTCTTGGTGTGCAGTACTCTGTAGCGACGTTTTGAGGGTAGGAGTTGAAACAATTTGTGTCCAGGATGCGAGGGGTCAGTAAATATTTTACCCGCCCTCTTTTTGACTCGTGCAGTATACAGGTCCTCAATGGAAGGCAGATTGGCAGCAATTGTTTTTTCTGCAATTCTGATTATCCTCTGAAGTCTGTGTCGGTCCTGTTGGGTTGCAGCACCAAACCAGACAGTTATAAGTTTTATATTGCCTTCATGTAGGAAGCAAGTTTGATTTATTAAAGTTGGTTTTTTAATGTTGAAAAGTCATCAAAACAAACTGTTTTTGAGAAAATTCTCTTATGACCTAAATCAAGATATGCAAATGAATTGTTTACCATGGCAGGAAACTGGAACTGTATTTTTGTAACCAATGTCTCTGATTAAGTTCTGCTGGAAGATTCTAATTTGCATGGCTTAATTAATTTATGGCCCCAAACCTTGTTCTATTGAAACGTTTCTGTATTCAATGGTTGTTAGGTCTTTTGTTAACATGTTTTGTGCACATAACAAAATGTTGGAAAATGAGAAGTCACCTTCTTTCTTCCTCTTAAAGCTATCTAACTTTCTGACTACTGTTATCAAATATTAAGGCATTGGGTTATATAAATTAATTGTGAACTATCACAATAATCATTATACTGAATTTACAGGAAAGAGGCTGTAGTACAAGTTTATTTTAATAAATTACAGAATTGGAATAGGAAAAATCCCTATTCCAATTATTTCTTCTCTCTCTCTCTCTCCCTCCCTCCCTTCCCCCCTCTCCCTTAATAAGAATTTATATCTATCATGCCTTCCCTAAAAATGAGTCACATAAAAACTGAATTATAAAATGAAAAAGTACATACACACAAGACTTTAAAATCATATTAACGCTAGACTGGGTAGATTTGTGAGTTGACGTTTAACTGGTTATCTGGCTTTTACTCAGTGTGCTATATGAATTGAGTCTTCGTGGCTTATAAACAATGGATTTATATCACAGTATGAACCAAATACAATCAGACATGTTTTATGCAGTACAAGAGAGTGACACCCCGGCTTAAGAATTTAACTATAAATCTACATCCAGGAATTTGTTTAGGTATGTGTACTTTTTTCTGAACATATAGATTACTCTTTCTATTGTAAGCCTTGTGATTTTGTACACAATAAATGAAGGTTTGGTTTGGTTACTCTAATGATGTAAGTTATCAGAACAATGAAGGAGTAGATAATATTCCTTTATATTATGCAACCCTATCTCCAAACTATAATAGAATGTCTTGAATTTGGCAGCTTGACGGAAAGATCTCCACACCCATGGCCAGAACAATTGCCCTACACATCTTTTTCTCACCTTCAATTTCTGAAGCAATGTTCACCGCTCACTGGTCTCCACAAAACCTAACCACTTACTGAAAAAAGTTGGGACCAAGGGTCATGGGTAAGTGTCCAATATAGGAGTCCAATGATAGCTCAGTTGATCCCAAAGCAGGGCAATCAGTTTGCTACATTGGAAGATGTTAACCTGTGATGGTCAATCCCTGCCCTCAGAAATGTTTCCCATTCTGGATCCATTGTTTCTTGGGAAAGTTAGTTCACAAGGAGTTGCTCTCCCTCCACTTTGATTGAATTTTGGTTTTTAAAAGGTATTTATTATTTTATATTTATTCACCCTTTTTATATTCTTTATCATTTGTTGTGCACTTTCCATAATCACATCTGTGAGATGAGCAGCTGTATAAATTTGAGTAATAAATAAGAAATAACTTCAATAAAGAGCAAAGTTCAAAGTTCAAACTAAGCAGGACATAATTGGCTTCTCTTACCGCACAAATAATTTAATTATTTCCCATATGCAAAAAAAAAAAAAATGACCTCACCCAATTCCTAAGAGGTCAGTAAGGGGCATGCATAAGCATACCAGCGTGCCTACCATCTCTGTCCTAATGTTCCCTCTTATCAATACCCATCTTAAGTATGTAAACAATGTTATATCTATGTATATTACCAATATATACTTGACAAAACAAATAAATACAATAAATATAGGTAGAATTGGCAAATGTGAAAACTCAAAAACTCAAGATTAACATGCAGCATTTATCTGTAAAAGTGGGACTCAGTAATCTATGGCTTTGGTAAATTGCACTTTAAAAAAATTCACAGAAGCACTTTAGTGTAATTTCAATTGCTGAAAATGTTTATTTGATGAAGAGCAATTTGACTGAAGGTCTGCTGGGCACTAGAAGGATTCCCAGAAGAAATTTAGCACTTTGAAATACCAAAACAAGCAAATATTCAGAAGTTGAAAATATTAGTTTCCTTGCTTTTACAGTAATTGCTTGGAAACAGTAGCATTAGAAACATGAAACTATACGTTGAACCAGAGGCAGGCAAAAGAAACATATTTTTGACAGCTTTGTTCTGATATGAAATTTTTTAAAAGGGGGAGCTTCATAGTCTTGGCTCCAGAATTAATGTTTGTTAATGTAGTTATTTAAGGAGTGGGAGCAGTGTGTGTCCTGTTTTGCAAATCTTCACAATAGTTGTGTACAGTAAAGTAGGGCTAGGAGGTAATAACTGGGTCACCTGGTCTGGAAATTAAATTCAAATTTTTCTCTCTACCTGTAACCCAGTATTTTTTCAAATAATGGAGCACTCCATGGGGTATGGAGCAATGCCAGGTTGTCCATGTGACACTGGGAAACATGTGTGGAACTTCTTGATCGATTTCCCTGGACAGGGAGTGTTTTCCCACACTGCTCCGAGCCTAGAAGAGAAGGCAGCCAGGCAGGGCAGGGCGGCTGCATGGGCTATTGTTGTTCTCAGCAAGTGCCACAATGGCCATAAATGGCATGGTGAATCTACTGCTGGACCAAAGAGGACCATCCTCTGCAACTGGGCACAAGTTTCAAACAGCATCCTAAAGCTTTCTTCCACACCGTTTGCTGTAAGTGCCCATCAGAAGTGGCACTTATGGGCCAGGCCGGTGATCCCAAAACATTGGCTTGGTTAAGCCGGCCTGGTCCCCTGTCAAAAGAGGGTCCTAGATTTCTGCCTAACCGAAAACAGGCTTCGCTGAGTTCAGTGTGACTTACTCCCAGGTAAGTGGATAGAGCAGCCTTCCCCAGCAAATAATTTGCTTGCAGCTTATAACAAGTAAAATAATAAACACTAAAATTCCATTGGGGCCCAGATCAGAGAGTTGGGGGGCAGAAAATGTTTATTTCTTCCTGGAGGGGTGTAGCAGAAAATAATGAAGAAGTAGTGCTGTAAGCCAAGCATCAAACTGTTAAATAAAATGAAGATAAATCAGGCAATGACTTTATTCACAATCTCATTGAGCAACTGTTTGATTATCTGGGACTTATGGAACAGAATTAATTGGCTGGGTCAACTATACCAAAAGCATGCAAACTATATCTTGACTTAGAGTGGTGTAAATCAGAAAGGTGGCAATATCTGGTTTGTCTTATTGTGAATGAATCCAGCCCATTATGGCTTGCTAACAAGCCAGGAGCTGATGTAGAATGTGAGCCCAGAAGCATCACAAGCAAAGTATTTTTCGTATTAATGTGGAAACTGCAGTTTAATGTTTCCAAATATAAAATAATGCACTTGGGGAAAAGGAATCCTCAATCTGACTATTGTATTGGCAGTTCTGTGTTAGCAAATACTTCAAAAGAAAAGGATTTAGGCGTAGTGATTTCTGACAGTCTCAAAATGGGTGAACAGTGCAGTCAGGCAGTAGGGAAAGCAAGTAGGATGCTTGGCTGCATAGCTAGAGGTATAACAAGCAGGAAGAGGGAGATTATGATCCCGCTATATAGAATGCTGGTGAGACCACATTTGGAATACTGTGTTCAGTTCTGGAGACCTCACCTACAAAAAGAAATTGACAAAATTGAACAGGTCCAAAGACGGGCTACAAGAATGGTGGAAGGTCTTAAGCATAAAACGTATCAGGAAAGACTTAATGAACTCAATCTGTATAGTCTGGAGGACAGAAGGAAAAGGGGGGACATGATCGAAACATTTAAATATATTAAAGGGTTAAATAAGGTCCAGGAGGGAAGTGTTTTTAATAGGAAAGTGAACACAAGAACAAGGGGACACAATCTGAGGTTAGTTGGGGGAAAGATCAAAAGCAACATGAGAAAATATTATTTTACTGAAAGAGTAGTAGATCCTTGGAACAAACTTCCAGCAGACGTGGTAGATAAATCCACAGTAACTGAATTTAAACATGCCTGGGATAAACATATATCCATCCTAAGATAAAATACAGAAAATAGTATAAGGGCAGACTAGATGGACCATGGGGTCTTTTTCTGCCGTCAGACTTCTATGTTTCTATGTTTCTATGTTTCTATGTTTCTATGTATTGCAAATGCCAGAAGCCAGCTATCTGACTCAACCTACCTTCTGCAATATTGATCTATAAGTGCTGTTCCTCTGGAAAAGGGTCTGTCATCAAAGGATGTTTGATAGATCACAGACCATTGGGAAAAATAAATTCCACAAAAAGCTGAAATAAGCATTTTAAAAAGTGAAACGAGAGTTGCAATTTAGTAGCACTTAATTTTAAAAATCAGCCTTTTTAGTCGTAGAAGCATGAGTGAACATTGTAGTCCTTATCCATAATGACATTGTAATTCAAGTGTGGTATAAGTGCTATGCTGAACAAAGGGCTTGTGCTCCTTCAATGTTGTAAAATGCCCTTCTTTAGTACAATTTTCCAAGATGGAGTAGTCCTGTCTTGGTTTATTTTATTTTATTTATTTATTTTGTCCAATACACAATAATACACAATGGAGGTTATAGAGGATATAGTAGAGAAGAAATACGAGATATAGGAGAGACTATAGGACAGGGGACGGAAGGCACTCTAGTGCGCTTATGTAGGCCCCTTACTGACCTCTTAGGAATCTGGAGAGGTCAACCGTGGATAGTCTAAGGGTAAAATGTTGGGGGTTAGGGGATGATACTATGGAGTCCGGTAATGAGTTCCACGCTTCAACAACCCGATTACAGTGGTACCTCGACATACGAGTTTAATTCGTTCCAGACCCGAGATCATAAGTCGATCAACTTGCATCTCAAACGAATGCCTTTAGACTTAGTTTTTCGTGCCAAGATAACCAGCAGCAAGGAGATTCTTGTGCCACCTAGTGGAAGCTCGGCTCATATCCCGAATTTGAGCTCGGGTGCCGAACATAAATTTCGTTCGCGTCGTGGCTCATAACTTGGAATACTCGCATGTGGAGCAGCTTGTATCTAGAGGTACTACTGTACTAAAGTCATATTTTTATAGTCTAGTTTAGAGCAGTTAATGTTAAGCTTGAATCTGTTGTGTGCTCTTGTGTTGTTGTGGTTGAAGCTGAAGTAGTCTTTGACAGGTTGTTGCTGTTGTTGCCATTGTTGTTTTGCTTTGTAGCTGGCAACCTACCTCACACAATCTTTACATGATTGGGCTTTGTGACACATAGGTGCATTTCAGACTGCAGCTGCAGAATTAATGTCTGCTTCAGTGGGAGGAAAGGTCATATTTTTCTTGTGACAAACCACTATGGTATGAATACATGGGAAACACAATATCCAGAAGTCCTTTTCCAAGAAGAAAATGTCAGGATCTTGTACATACATTATGCATGAGTGTGTGGGAATTACATTACCAAATGTGTGGGAGTTACATTAGGGAATACACTAAATCTGTGTTTTTCAACCCTGGCAACTTGAAGATGGTAGACTCAAACTCCCCAAATTCCCAGCAGCAAAACATTGCACTAAAATAAAATCCCGCCTCCCACCCCCTCATCCCCACCCAAAATAAATCCTATGAGAAAATTAGTGCTATAACAGTGGGAACTGTTGTCTCAAATAGCCCATTGTTGCATCACCCATAACTAGAATAGCTGGTAGATGTGGTCAAAGTAGGTTTCAGCTGGAATAACTAATCAGCTTCTTCATTCTCCTTCTTCACATTTTTCGCAACATGTTCCCAATATTGCTTGGAATGCCAATTTATTTATTTTTTGTCAATGTCAATTATTTAAAAGCACTAAGAAGGCTCTCTTGTATTAAAAATAACCCAGAAACCACCCAGCCCAAATGGTCCCTTGTTCCGGCCTCATGGACTCAACCCGGAGAACTGGTGACAAACTAAATCTGGACCCTGGGCTCAGGATGTTCCTGCTTAATGCCAGGTCTGCTATAAATAAAGCTCCCCTCATCCAGGATTTACTCCTGGAGGAAGAGGCAGACCTGGCGTGTGTAACTGAGACCTGGCTGGGCCCAGAGGGAGGAGTTCCTCTCTCGGAAATGTGTCCAGCCGGGTTTTAGCTGTGGCACCAGCCATGACCCCAGGGAAGGAGGGGAGGAGTGGCAATATAGCCACTGTATAGTGTAGGCTCACTGCTCCTGAGATTGTAGGTTGTGAGTCCCTTCTTATGAGGCTGGACCTAGGGTACAGGTGGACTTGTTGCTCAGGTACCTGCCTCCAAGCTGCATGTCAAGCTGCTTGTCCTACTCAAGGAGGTAGCCGGGCTGGCGGTAGAATCCCCCAGACTTGGGAGATTTTAATCTGCCGTCACTCGGTGAATCCTCTGGGTTGGCGCAGGAGTTCATGGCCACCATGGCCCTGACCCAAGTAGTTCAGCCCAAATGGTAGTTTTTATTGTACCTTAGAAAGGTCCATCCTTTATGAAAATCTGTCCAGGCACTGGCATGAGGAAATATTAGCAACATATTATTAGAAGTTATTAGAAATATTTTCATGGTTTTATTGCTTTCAGTATTGTAAGCCATCCAGAGTCATCTTGTAGTGGGGTGGATGGCAAACAAATCACTAAATAAATAAATAAATAAATAATATACATAAAAAGTGCAGAGGAATAGCCAAAAATGTTATTGAAAGGATATCTTGAGAGTTATTAAAATAATCATGGTCATTAAGTTTATTGCTCCAAATGTGATGATGTTCGTCCATCGGGCTTGAAGAAAACCTTGACATCTAATGGGTTGCGAGCTGAACATGATATGACCACAGGTGGCTGGTAAGGCCTATACGGGCCCGAAATGTTTTGCAACATGTTGGGCAGACATGTGCGGGGACCATTGTTGCAACATTTGCAGCTCTGGCGTTGCGGAGTGCTCACACTCTTTTGCTATGGATGTAGCTCTGGTCTCAGACGTCTGGCAGCCTTGGTGGATTAGCATCCCAGGGTTTCCTAGAAGGTGGTGTAGACAGGGGTGGGCAGCAGGCAGGACTGTGTGGAACTCAATTCCACCGGCGGAATTGAAGATGCGTGCGCAGCTCCAGCTGATCAGCGGCTGTCACTTCCTTGATTATGGGTCTCGGCTTGGCTCTCCTTTTTTCCCCTGCTGCTGCTGCCGGTCACAATTAAAAGTGTTGGTTATGACCTATAAAGCCCTTCATGGCACCGGACCAGAATATCTCCGGGACCAACTTCTGCCGCACGAATCCCAGCGACCAGTTAGGTCCCACAGAGTTGGCCTTCTCTGGGTCCCGTCGACTAAACAATGTCATCTGGCGGGACCCAGGGGAAGAGCCTTCTCTGTGGCGGCTCCAACCCTCTGGAACCAGCTTCTCCCTGAGATTAGGATTGCCCCCACCCTCCTTGCCTTTTGCAAACTCCTTAAAACCCACCTCTGCCGTCAGGCATGGGGGAACTGAAACATCTCCCCCTTGCCCATGTTGTTTTGGTGTTAGATTGATTGTGTGCTTGTTTTTTAATATTCTGGGGTTGTTTTTTATGAATTTTTTAGCTTAAAATTGTAATTGGATTGGTGGGTATTGGATTTGCTATTATGTATTGTTTTTACTTTGTTGTGAGCTGCCCCGAGTTTGCGGAGAGGGGCGGCATATAAATCCAATAAATCTAATCTAATCTAATCCTTGCTTTTTTTCCTCTTTATTCCTTCCTGGCCTCGGACGAGCTTCCCTCTCTCCTGCCTGGCTCCCTTCCAGCTTCACATGGCCACCTCCTGCCTGAAGTGGTGTTGGCAGCATTTATGCTTCTGGCAGCACCCGTTCACGTAGCTACCCAGCCCAAGGCGGGGGGGTGACCCAGGAAGGAGACCACAGGAAACGCCAAGCAAATTGTTACCCCAGTGAGCGACACTGGTAAGGTTGTAAATCGAGGGCTTAACAGTTCACTTGAATGATGATGGTTCAAGCCACTCCCACCTGATCACACGTCCGTCAAGCCATTCCTATCCAGTCATATGACCATTAAGCCACACCCACAAAATAGGCCACACCCACAATGTGGCAGTAAAAGATTTGGCTGCCCATTACTGGGTGTAGATAACCAAGGACATTAAGGAGGATTTCAACGTGTCTTTGTACTGCTTCCTTTGTCTCTCAAGCAATTGCTCACCGTAGACAGCTCATCATAGAAGATGTGATGATCTGGGATGCGATGGCCTGGCATCCTAGCAACATGGCCTGCCTAGCGTGTCAGGGCTTTCATCAACAGGGTAGGAATTGATGGCAGGCCTATTCTGGAGAGGACCTCAGTGTCAGATACCTTATCCTGCCACTGGATCCTCAGAATTCTACAGAGGTAGGTCATGTGGAAGTGGTTCAATTGCCTAGCGCAGTGAGGGTGAACCTTTTTTCCCTTCAAGTGCCAAAACCATGTGTGCACATGCTATCATGCATGCACGAGTGCCCACACCCATAATTCAATGCCTGTGAAGGGCAAAAATGACCTCCCCCCCATCTCAATTCCCTGGCCTATTTCCCAACTTTTGGTGGGCCCAATAGGCCCATTTTCAGTTTTTTTCCCAGGCTCCAGAGGCTTCCCCTGTCCCCTGGAGGCCCCCTGGAACCTGAAAACGTTCTCCCAGAGCCTCCATGTGAGCTTAAAATCAGCTGGCCAGCACACACAGCTAGGGCAATGGCTCGCATGTTGACAATATGGCTCCATGTGCCACCTGTGGCACGAGTGCCATAGGTTCCCCATCTTTGGACCAGCATATCTCCTGTATACAGTCCAAGTCATACTAGTATACAACAGGGTAGTTAGCACTACTGCTTGGTAAACTTTGAGCTTTGTAGCAAGGTTTATTCCACATCAGTTCCACACTTTGGTCATTAGTCTGCCAAATGCAGAGCTTGCCTTGGCGATTTGATTTGATTTGATTTGATTTGATTTATTAGATTTGTATGCCGCCCCTCTCCGTAGACTCGGGGCAGCTCACAGCAATGATAAAAACAATACAGTGTTCCCTCGATTTTCGCGGGGGATGCGTTCCGAGACTGCCCGCAAAAGTCGAATTTCCGCGAAGTAGAGATGCGGAGGTAAATACACTACTTTTGGCTATGAACAGTATCACAAGCCTTCCCTTAACACTTTAAACCCCTAAACTGCAATTTTCCATTCCCTTAGCAACCATTTAGATTATTACTCACCATGTTTATTTATTAAAGTTTATTAAAAAAATATTTATTAAAGGCAGACGAAAGTTTGGCGATGACATATGACGTCATCGGGCAGGAAAAACCGTGGTATAGGGGGGGAACCCGCAAAGTATTTTTAAATTAATATTTTTGAAAAACCGTGGTATAGACATTTCGCGAAGTTCGAACCCGCGAAAATCGAGGGAACACTGTATACAATGACAAATCTAATAGTTAGAATCTAAAATAACATTAATACATTTTAAAAAGTCTAAAAAACAAGAAAACCATACATACAGTCATATCATACACAAAAAAACCTACATAGGCAGGGGGAGGTATTTCAGTTCCACCACGCTTGACGACAGAGGTGGGTTTTAAGGAGTTTACGAAAGGCAAGGAGGGTGGGGGCAGTTCTAATCTCTGGAGGGAGCTGACTCCAGAGGGTTAGAGCCACCACAGAGAAGGCTCTTCTTCTGGGTCCCGCCAAACAATATTGTTTAGTCAACGTGACCCGGAGAAGACCAACTCTGTGGGACCTAACCGGTCGCTGGGATTCGTGTGGCAGAAGGCGGTTTTGTAGATAACCTGGTCCGGTGCCATGAAGGGCTTTATAGGTGATGACCAACACTTTGAATTGTGACCGGAAACTGATCAGTAACCAATGCAGACTGCGGAGTGTTGGAGTAACATGAGCATATTTGGGAAATCCAATGATTGCTCTCGCAGCTGCATTCTTCACGATCTGAAGTTTCCGAACACTCTTCAAAGGTAGCCCCATGTAGAGAGCATTACAGTAGTCGAGCCTCGAGGTGATGAGGGCATGAGTGACTGTGAGCAGTGACTCCCGGTCCAAATAGGGCTGCAACTGATGCACCAGGTGAACCTGGGCAAACGCCCCCCTCACCACAGCTGAAAGATGGTTCTCTAATGTGATTCTTCAGTTGACCTCAATGTCAATTGTCACTGTACGGGAGAGGGTGCTGCCAAGGTATGTAAATTGGTCCACTGCTTGTAGCTTTTGTCCGTTTACTCTGATGGTGGGCTCTTCGTGTTTGGCTTTCCAACCAAAGGTGAACGAGATGCCCTAAAATGAGCTGCCATAAAAGGATGTAACATGCTTTACACCAGAGGTGTTCCCCTCCCTGAATATCCCATACACCCCATGCTCCAAATGTAATGTGACATACGAAGTATTTCTGCCTGGTAATTTAAAAAAAAAATCATTAAAAAATAAAAATTGAATATTCATGGGTAATTCGCTAGGAGGCAATAAAATGGTAATTGAAAGGACAGGAAAGGAAGCCATCTGTGGTGTAAGAACTTCAAAAAATATATAATGGTATGATTATATATAAGATAATTCCTTCAATTTAAAGTACAAATGAATAAAGTGGTGTCACTTGTCTAAGTATCTTAAATAATTTTTGAACAATTTCTTGAAACACCATAGTTAACATTATCTCAAGACCAAATGTTATTTATAGATCACAGGAATAGAAGGGTGGAAGTTCATTAAATTAGTTCCACTTACTGCACAATTATAGTTTGAACATTTCTAAAAAGAACTTAAAAGAACAACTTTTTAAAAAAGGCTTAGCCATGGCAGTAGAAATTATGTTTATTCTCCAGAAAACAAAAATTAGTGATAAGACATTAATCATTTAGTAATATAGGGATGACAAGCATACTAATGGCTGCCGATCGGTTTCCGGTCACAATTCAAAGTGTTGGTAATGACCTTTAAAGCCCTACATGGCATTGGGCCAGAATACATCCGGAACCGCCTTCTACTGCACAAATCCCAGCAGCCGATAAGGTCCCACAGAGTTGGCCTTCTCCGGGTCCCGTCGACCAAACAATGTCGTTTGGCGGGCCCCAGGGGAAGAGCGTTCTCTGTGGCGGCCCCGGCCCTCTGGAATCAACTCCCCCCAGAGATTAGAACAGCCCACACCCTCCTTGTCTTTAGCAAACTACTCAAGACCCACCTTTGTTGCCAGGCATGGGGGAGTTAAGATATTCCTTCCCCTAGACCAGTGTTTTTCAACCAGTGTGCCGCGGCACACTAGTGTTCCGTGAGATATGGTCAGGTGTGCCGCGAAGCTCAGAGAGAGAAAGAAAACAAGAGAGAGAGAGAAAGACAGAAAGAGAGAGAGAGAAAGAAAGAAAACAAGAGAGAGAGAGAGAAAGCAAGAGAGAGAGAGAAAGAGAGAGAGAGAAAGAAAGCAAGAGAGAGAAAGAGAACAAGAGAGAGAAAGAAAGCAATAGAGAGAGAGAAAGAAAGAGAAAGAAAGAAAGAAAGAAAGAAAGAAAGAAAGAGAGAGAGGGAGGGAGGGATGGTGGGTGGGGGAGAGAAAGACATAGAGGGAGGGAGGAAAGGAGAAAGAGAGCAAAAAAGAGAGGAAGGAAGAGAGAAAGAAAGAGGGATGGAGAGAGAGAAAAAAGAAGAAGGGAGAGAAAGAGGGAGGGAGAGAGAAATAGAGCGAAATGGAGGAAGAAAGAGAAAAAAATTTTGTCCAAACTTTTTTTAAACACCCCCCCCCCCCCCGCCCTCTCAATGTGCCTCAGGGTTTTGTAAATGTAAAAAATGTGCCATGGCTCAAAAAAGGTTGAAAATCACTGCCCTAGACCATTACAAGTTATGCATGGTATGTTTGTGTGTATGTTTGTTTTTTTATAATTAGGGTTTCTAGTTGTTTTATTAAATTGGATTGTTACATGTTGTTTTTACTATTGTTGTTAGCCGCCCCGAGTCTGTGGAGAGGGGCGGCATACAAATCCAATAAATAGATAGATAGATAGATAGATAGATAGATAGATAGATAGATAGATAGATAGATAGATAGATAGATAGATAATTTATATTTATTGGTAATTATTTATGTCCAGTAATGCTGTCCTTTGTTTTGGATACATCAGCATTAGCTTCCTTTTCCCTTTATGTCAATTCTGGCTGGGGAATTCTGAGAATTGAAATTCATAAGTCTTAAGTCTTACCACCCCTGCTCTGGATTAATCAATGATTCCTAAACTTCATCTTTATGAAAACCACCACATCCTCACTGAAAACTTTTAAGGACCCCTATAGAAGTACAGTGGTACCTCTACTTAAGAACAGGTTCTTAAGTAGAAAAGTTGTTAAGGAGAAGCAATTTTTCCCATAAGAATCAATGTAAAAGCAAATAATGTTTGCAATTGGGAAAATCACAAGGAGGGTGAAGGCCCTGTTTCCTCCCAGGAGTTTCCTAAAGAGGCCCTATGGAGGCTTCTTCCTGCCTTTTCCAGCCCTGTTTCCTCCCAGGAGATTCCTAAAGAGGCCCCACAGAGGCTTCTCCCTGCCTTTTCCCGTTATAGTTTCGAAGGCTTGGGCTTGTAAGTAGAAAATGGTTCTTGAGAAGAGGCAAAAAAAATCTTGAACACCCGGTTCTTATCTAGAAAAGTTCGTAGGTAGAGGTATTCTTAGGTAGAGGTACCACTGTTTACAGAACCATTGCACAATGGCTCATGCTGGGCTTATCACCTGAAAATCTGACATCCCAAGTGCCAGAAGATGGGGCAAGCTCCCATTACCTACTCTTGCCAATCTAGCAGTTCAAAAGCATGTGAATACTAGTAAATATATGCAGTAGGTACAGGAGTGGAATGCTAGCTGGAACGCCTAATTACGTTTGCTTCCACCGCTCTGGAGGTACCGTGAGTTTGAGCAGAATTATGCTTCTGCGCCCATGCAGGTAGCAAAATCGCACACAGAGATGCAGGTGCACCCGTGTTCCGGCAAGGTTTTTGGCTTCTGCACATGAACTCACAATATCTCCAGAGCCACGGAGGCGAACCCAATTAGGCGTTCTGGCTAGTAGCTCACACCTGTGTAGGTACCACTTTGGCAGGAATGTTACTGCATTTCATATTTTCATGCTGGCCACATGTTGATGGAAACATCTCTCAGAAAACAGAGGATTGCTCGGCTGAGAATCAGATATAAGCACTGCCCTCTTCTTGTTAGTTTTAACTAGAGAGGGAAAACCTTTTATAAAAGCAATAGAGATCTTATGGTTCTCCACCTACCCTCCAGCTGGCTTTGAATCCTTCCTTCCTCCTTCCTTCTTTCCTTTCTCCTTCCTTCCTTCTTTCCTTCCTCCTTCCTTCCTTCCTTCTTTTCTTTCTCCTTCCTTCCTTCTTTCCTTCCTCCTTCCTTCCTTCCTTCCTTCTTTTCTTTCTCCTTCCTTCCTTCTTTCCTTCCTCCTTTTTTCCTTCCTTTTTTCCTTCCTCCTTCCTTCCTTCTTTTCTTTCTCCTTCCTTCCTTCTTTCCTTCCTTCCTTCCTTCTTTTCTTTCTCCTTCCTTCTTTCCTTCCTCCTTTTTTCCTTCCTTCTTTCCTTCCTCCTTCCTTCCTTCTTTTCTTTCTCCTTCCTTCCTTCTTTTCTTTTTCCTTCCTTCCTTCTTTCCTTCCTCCTTCCTTCCTTCTTTCCTTCTTCCTTCTTTTCTTTCTCCTTCCTTCCTTCTTTCCTTCCTCCTTCCTTCCTTCTTTCCTTCCTCCTTCCTTCCTTTTCTTTCTCCTTCCTTCCTTCTTTTCTTTTTCCTTCCTTCCTTTCCTTCCTCCTTCCTTCCTTCCTTCTTTCCTCCTTCCTCCTTCCTTCCTTCTTTCCTTCCTCCTTCCATCCTTCCTTCTTTTCTTTCTCCGTCCTTCTTTCCTTTCTCCTTCCTTCCTTCTTTCATTTTTCCTTCCTTCCTTCCTTCCTTTTTCCTTCCTTCCTTCATTCTTTCCTTCCTCCTTCCTCCTTTCCTTTCTCCTTCCTTCGTTCCTTCTTCTTTTTCTTTTCTCTTCCCTTCCCTTCTCTTTCCTTGCTTCTTTTTCAGGGCCTCCTACATAAATCTTTTCTAAGGTTGCTGGGACAATTTTGTCTCAAAAAGAGAAAGGGAGGATTAAGTTGCTCCCTCTGTTGCAATTGGATAACCCAAATATCTTGTTTTCTTGGCACAAGGATCCTCTAATTCAGTGTTTCCCAACCTTTTTTGAGCCGCGGCACATTATTCACATTTACAAAATCCTGGGGAACATTGAGCCGGGGGGGGGGGGAAGTTTGGACAAAAAATATATATCTTCCTCCCTTTCGCTCTATTTCTCTCTCTCCCTCTTTCTTTCTCTCTCTCCCTTCCTTCCTCTTTCTTTCCCCCTCTCTCTCCATCTCTCTTTGTTTCTCCCTTCCTTCCTCTCTTTTTTGCCCTCCTTCTCTCTCCCTCCTTCCCTCCCTCAATGTCTTTCCCTCACCCTCCTTTCCCCCTCTTTCTCTCTCTCTCTTGCTTTCTCTCTCTTTCTTTCTGTCTTTCTCTCTTTCTCTCTCCCCCCTCTCTCTCCCTCTCTCTTTCTCTCTCTTGCTATCTCTCTCTTTTTTGCTTTCTCTCTTTCTCTCCCCCTCTCTCTCCCCCTCTCTCCTTCTCTTGCTATCTCTTTCTCTCTTTCTCTCCCCCCTCTCTCCCTCTCTCTCCTTCTCTTGCTATCTCTTTCTCTCTCTTTCTGTCTCCCCTCTCTCCCTCTCTCCCTCTCTCTTTCTCTCTCTCCCTCTCTTGCTATCTCTTTCTCTCTCTCTTTCTCTCCCCCCTCTCTCCCTCTCTCTTTCTATCTCTCCCTCTCTTGCTATCTCTATCTCTCCCCCTCTCTCCCTCTCTCTCTCTCTCTCTCCCTCTCTTGCTATCTCTTTCTCTCCCCCCCTCTCCCTCTCTCTTTCAATCTCTCCCTCTCTTGCTATCTCTTTCTCTCTCTTTCTCTCTCTCCCTCTCTTGCTATCTCTTTCTCTCTTTCTCTCCCCCCTCTCCCTCTCTCTTTCTCTCTCCCTCTCTTGCAATCTCTTTCTCTCCCCCCTCTCTCCCTCTCTTTTTATCTCAGCAGCGGCAGCAGGGTGATCAGCTGTGAGGCACCGACGGCAGCGGCTAGACATGTTGCTGGACGCCGTACATGCTGGCATTGCGCTGGGCATGGACGTGGGGCTGGAGCCTCCATCCCAGCCCAGCCAGCAGGCAAGTGCCAGCCACGCAATTCCAGCATGTCCAGCCGCCGCCGTCAGTGCCTCTGTTCCGGAGCTCCGCCTCACAGCTGACCACCCTGGCGCCGCCCCACGGCTACTGCCCGCTGCCGCTGCCACCGCATGGCTACAGCAACATGTCCAGCCGCCACCGGTCGGTGCCTCTGTTCCGGAGCTCCGCCTCACAGCTGACCACCCTGGCGCCGCTACTGCCCGCTGCCGCTGCCGCCGCCATCACTCTCCCGTTGCGCGCCGCCCTCCCGCTGCCGCCCTCCCACCAGGCCCCAAAGCTCACCTGCTGTCGTCCCCAGGAAAGCTCCAGCTGGGCAGGGCACTGCAGCTGCCGGAAAACTTGGAAGGCACAAATAATGAAGCTCGGGTTCCAGTCTCACAACTTTTTGATCTTTGCAAAAAGTTGCGAGACCAGAAGCTGAGCTTTTTTTCTTCGCGGCACACCTGACCATGTCTCGCGGCACACCAGTGTGCCGCGGCACACCGGTTGGGAAACACTGCTCTAATTTACCCTATGATGGTCCTAGGCAATAATGGATTTTCAACAGATGAACAGAGTTGGAAGGGACCTTGCAGGTCATCTAATCCAACATCCTGCCCAAGCAGGAGACATCTGCCTCTATCTAGAATTGAATTCACAATCTCCCGATTGTGAGGCAAGAGCTACACCTCTAGGCCACAGCAGCTGTGTGATCATTTTTTAATTGGACTGCCATTTACCATTCCCCAGGCATGGGGAATTCTAAGCATTCTATGATACTAAACGGGAACAAATCCACTGAAAGCGATGAAAACAGTGCCCTTAACCTGCAGCCCCATTTGTTAGGACAATCGATCCGGGCAAGTTATTGTTTGGTTTTATGCTGTACTGATTTATGGAGGGTTTTGCTGAAACTTTATTAAGGTGTCATTACAATACTTTGATTGAACTGTCAAGGGCTTGAGAATTTATTTGTAAAGCTCTCACACAAATACAATAAATAAAATGCTTTTCCCTGATCCTTGATTAACCTGTCTCTTGCTTTATGCTTGAAACAGCGACATCTAGTGGTAGTTTATATTACCTACATCCTTAATCCATTGTATTGATACAGTATTTGAAGAAAAAATAGCAAACAGAAAAATTATCATAATCGTTATTATTCTGTCCACAAAAAATACTTATAAATGCATCTGTTTCTCTTAATCAAAGCATTATTACTTTCCTTCATTTCTCAAGACACCGAAGTGGAAGGCCAGCATTCATACTACAGTGTTCCCTCGATTTTCGCAGGGGATGCGTTCTGAGACCGCCCACGAAAGTCGAATTTCCGTGAAGTAGAGATGCGAAAGTAAACACACCATTTTTGGCTATGGACAGTATCACAAGCCATCCTTTAACACTTTAAACCCCTAAATTACCATTTCCCATTTCCTTAACAATAATTTACTCACCATTATTACTGGTACTCACCATTGAATAAGACACTTAGTGATCCTAATATTTATAAACATAATTATTTATGAACAATAATTTTTTTTTTCGTTATTGATTTGCAAAAATTATTAGTTTGGCAATGACGTATGATGTCATCAGGCTGGAAAAAACGTGGTATAGAAAAAACCCGCGAAGTATTTTTTAATTAATATTTTTTGAAAAATCGTGGTATAGGCTATTCGCAAAGTTCGAATCCACGAAAATCGACGGAACATTGTATTGCAGTAGTATAGTACCGTGCTTCCCTGAAAATAAGACTGGGTCTTATTTTCTTTTAGGCTTAAAAATAAACATTTGACTTTATTTTCAGAGAGGTATTATTATTATTATTATTATTATTATTATTATTATTATTATTATTATTATTATTACTATTGTTACTACTACTACTACTATTACTGTTATTATTGCTGCTGCTGTTGTTGTTGTTGTTATTATTATTATTATTATTATTATTATTATTATTATTATTTCAAGGTGCAGGAAACGGCTGTTGGGCCCTTTAACCCCAGCCTGCAGATCAGCTGCTCCAGAGAGGGCCAGGAGTTCTGCCTCTCTGGGTGCCTGGAGATGTTTCCAGTGCACTCTTGCTAGTCCCAGCCCTGCCCATGGCTCCAGGCAACCTTCTATGGAGCAGGCGGTGACCACAGTTTCCGCTTTGCCAGGCCTTGAGTTCAGGGGTTGCTCAGGCTGTCTCTAGAATGAGGTAGAAAGCCATGCGGCACTGTTCCCTCTAAGCACACAAAGCCGAACCTCCACACAGCACTTTCTAAGGGCCGCGCAGTCTTGATAACTCACTTCATTCTCCCTGCAGCTGAGCTTTGCACAGCTGTTTCTAGCCAGTCCCCTTTTCTGCCACCACACAGCGGGACGTTTCCCCACCCTGCTTTTCAATTCTGCCGCCTCGCTCGATTCCTCCAGCTCACAGGGAGTGGCAGTTGGAGGAGAGAGGGAGGGGGAGGAGCCTCACAAAACCTGCAGGGCTCTGCTGCCCACTGCTGCTGAGAGACACTTCCGCCAGCCTGTCTGCTGCAGCAGCAGCTCACACAAGCACCATGGACCAGGTAAGCCCATCCAGATACGCACAAAGGAGGGGAATGCACGCAGAATGTTTCTGCAACATACACAAACACGCTCCTGTCGGTAAGATCAAGGTACAGATGCCCTTATGCTTTGTAGGACTGCCAATTGCTCTTTTTAAAAAGGCGCAGTGGCTCTGCCGCTGTTATTTTCAATGCAATTAATGCAAACTCTGAAGGTACCCTATTCCAGGGGTAGGCAAAGTTGACTCTTCTATGACATGTGGACTTCAACTCCCAGAATTACTGAGCCAGCATGATTGGCTCAGGAATTCTGGGAGTTGAAGTCCACAAGTCATAGAAGAACCAACTTTAAAAAGAGCTGGGATGACGCAGCAGGTAGAGTGCTGTACTTCAGGACACTGAAGCTGACTGTAGATCTGTAGGTAAGAGGTTCAAATCTCATCACCTGCTCAAGGTTGACTCAGCCTTCCATCCTTCCGAGGTAGGTAAAACGAGGACCCGGATTGTGGGGGCAATAGGCTGGCTCTGTTAAAAAGTGCTATTGCTAACATGTTGTAAACCGCCCTGAGTCTAAGGAGAAGGGTGGCATAAAAATCAAATAAATAATAATAAATAAATAAAATAACTTTGCCTATCCCTGGCCTTTTCAATGTATTTTATGTGTGCACACAAAATAATTTATTCCTTCAGTTTAATGGGTTTATTTTTATATATGTCTGTCTTTATTATATTGATGGTCTTTGACTATAATAAAGGTTTTACTTACCTACTATCCCTATTAATTTTTAATCCTACAACTTCTCCATATTGTTAAATCTGTCACATGAGTTTTGGTCTTATGTTTAATGGTTCTTCTAGTACTAACACCAAGTCATCTTCAAATGCTTTCAATTTGTACTCTTCTTTTTTAATTTATATATTTATTTTGTCTTATATTTCTAGTTAATACCCCCAGGGCAGCAGAGGGCTCCCCAGTGCTGGAGCTACTGGTGCGCTTCTGGTGGCATGCGTGGGTGTGCGCACATCTGGAGCACGTGCACGCTCGTGCAAGATTCGGCTTCTGCACATACCCCTGAAGCCAAATCTCACATGAGGACACTTGTGCACATGTGAGTTTGATTATTTTCATCAATTTCTTTGCTTCTGCACATGCACGGAAGCAAAAAATTGGCACAAATTGTCAAAATCTCACACAAAATTTGGCTGAAGTCGAATCTCATGCAGGTGCACACATGCAAACCTCAGGTAAAGAGGAAAAAGCATCTTACCAATGGTCTCTTTCACCCTGCCAATGCTTCCTCTAAGACTTTATTTTAGGTCTTCATGTACTGCTAGCATCAGATTCTTTAACTCCATCATATTAACTTTATCTTCTTGGGCTGCCATATCTGCCATTTTTTGTTTAGGACTCTGAGTTAGTAGTGCATCTGCTGATGAAAAATGTGATAGTATCTTCCTTGTTCTGTCCACCATTTTCCAGTTTTAATTGTTTGGTAATCCAATAGGAGCGTGAGAAAAAAAATCACCAAAATTCCACAGGAGTCCAAATGAAAAGCAGACTTTTTTTCATAGACTTAGGATAGTAAAAGGCAAAACAGTAAAAGTAAAATATAATCCAATGTGAAAGTCCAAGAGGAAAAAATAAAAAGAAAAGGAGAAAAAATTCAAAATCAAAATAAAGCCCCCAAAAAGAGTAGAAAAAATAAAACAATTCTCCAGTGATATTGTATTATATTAAAAGAGAAGAGAAGGGAAAAATTAAAAAATGAAAAATGAAAAATGAAAAAAATCAGCAGAACATCAAAATGAAAAATGTTAAAAAATTTAAACAAAATTACCTTCAAAATTCTAGGGAAAGGGGAAAGAAGCTAAATCACTCTTCAGGCTCTTCCTGCCTTAATCCTCTCAAAATCAACAAAGTTCCAGGAAATACAAGGGGAAAAAGAGAGGAAACACCCCCTCCTCCAAAACTCCAAATCCAAACAGCATATGAACCACAAAAACCCTCTCTTTCTTTCTCAGACCAAAATAGAAATCCAAGATGTATTTTCAAGGTTATATTTCGATTCTCACCACTAGATGGCACTGTAATCCATTTAGTACTTCCAATAATCCAGCACAGCTTTTTGTAGCAAGAGGAAATAGAAAAAAGAAAGAAAAAAAACTTTAAAAGGGACAGTAAAAAAAACCAATATTTACATCAAAAATCAACCTTTCTCAGTTTCTATTCCACAAATATCAAATCTGGCTTTTTTCCACACACTCGCTCTTCCTGCCACTAAATATAGTCTGGAGGCCTCTAAACAAGCCATGCCCCCTTTCTATGGCTTTTCTTTGTCAACTTTTATATAAATTTCATAATTCCAGCTATTTCCTATCATAAAGTTCCTCAATTTTAAATATTTCAAAGGTTTCTTACCCAGATGACATCACTATACTTCTTGCTTCTTCCTTCAGAGTTGGCCGCCCCGGCTAATGGCAATTCTGGTCGCCTCCAATTAGCTGGTGGTTGGGGAGCAATTACAACTTCCTGAGGAGTCTGCAACACCCCCTGGTCCTCAAATTGGTGCTCCCTTTCTTCCCCTCTCCTCCAGAGTGCAACTGACACAGTTTGGATCTCCAATCAACTGGGGTTCAGTATTTTCTTCAGAGGTGATAAACATCTGTCTTGCCAAGATGCTGGCTCCACCTCTAGGTGTTGGTTATAAGTTATGTTAATACTGTAGGTACAGTATTTTATTTATTTATTTATTATTTAGATTTGTATGCCGCCCCTCTCCGAAGACTCGGGGCGGCTCACAACAGAGTAAAACAAATCATAAATAATCTGAGTAAGTTTAAAATATTTAAAGATTTAAAAACCCCATATACTAACAGACAGACACACACACAAGCATACCATGTATAAATTAAACATGCCCAGGGGGAGATGTTTCAATTCCCCCATGCCTGACGGCAAAGGTGGGTTTTAAGGAGTTTACGGAAGGCAGGAAGAGTAGGGGCAGTTCTAATCTCCGGGGTGAGTTGGTTCCAGAGAGCCGGTGCCGCCACAGAGAAGGCTCTTCCCCTGGGGCCCGCCAACTGACATTGTTTAGTTGACGGGACCCGGAGAAGGCCCACTCTGTGGGACCTAATCGGTCGCTGGGATTCGTGCGGCAGGAGGCGGTCTCGGAGGTATTCTGGTCCAATGCCATGAAGGGCTTTAAAGGTCATAACCAACACTTTGAATTGTGACCGGAAATTGATCGGCAGCCAATGCAAACTGCGGAGTGATGGTGAAACATGGGCATACCTAGGTAAGCCCATGACTGCTCTCGCAGCTGCATTCTGCACGATCTGAAGTTTCCGAACATACTCTAGTATACTGTACCTACAGTATTAACATAACTTATAACCAACACAAATCCTGATGGATTGGAAAAAGACTACATTAGAAAAATATAAATCAGCAGTTAATCAATGTCAGAAACATAAACTCGTTTTTCTGATTATTCAAATTATAGCTTTAATTTAAATATACAAAGCAATGCTCTACAGATCTCTCATCTTCCAATTCCTAGAACCAGTTTTAAAAAGAAAAAAAAGCCTGTACTTTAGAAGTTCTTTGTTTCTGAGCTTACCACCTTACTCTGGGATGTCAAAGAGGTTTTTGTTTTTTATTCTTTCCAGCCCAATCGAACGCTGACATTTATGTAGAGGCTCATGACTGCCTGTGATTTACAAGAATATGAACACATAATAGAACAGGAACTTATGGGCAGAAAAGCTGGTTTTCTGAAAAAGGCCTAAATTTGAAAATGGTTCAACCATCATGGCAGAATTGGAGAAAAAAATAATCCTGGGCATGTATTCACGTAGAAGAAAGGGAGCCTTCAGTCTGGGAGGTATTGTAATTAGAACAGAACAGAATTATTTATTGGTCAAGTGTGACTGTTTTGTTTTGGCTTTGTCCAGAACAACAGTGGCTGTTGTTTTGGACAAAGCCAGAGCTGCTGAGTCATCCGCCAAATGGCAGGATTACTGTACTGCAGGCCACTGAAGCTGACTGTAGATCTGAAGGTCAGCGGTTCAAATCTCATCACTGGCTCAAGGTTGACTCAGCCTTCCATCCTTCCGAGGTGGGTAAAATGAGAACCCGGATTGTGGGGGCAATAGTCTGGCTCTGTTAAAAAGTGCTATTGCTAACATGTTGTAAGCCGCCCTGAGTCTAAGGAGAAGGGTGCCATAAAAATCGAATAAATAAATAAATAAATAAATAAATAAATTCAATGCAACAAGGCTGAGCCAAAGCTTCTGGATACAATGCACAAAGGCACCTGTGAGGACTCTGAGATCAATGAGGATGAGGTCTATCACAAGAATCGGAAGTGATTGTCCAATTGAGAGGACAGACATCAGGATTGTGACCTATATCAGAGACAGCCCTGCCATTTCTGAAACGCTATCTGCAAATAGGGCAACAGACAAAACCATTTGGCAAAGAGGTGCTACACCATTTTGCCTGCCAACTGCACGCATGTTCATGACGCCGCATACAACAACTCTTTCAAAACCAATTTGGTGATAAGATTGGAAACAAAACCAGAGAGTCAACATTGCCTGAGACACTCAACACAAACCAGGCATACATCAGATAAGCCAGTTTTCCATGCAAGAAAAAATTGACCATCACAGTGACCATTGAAGGTGCATCTTATGTCATGGACATGGACAACAGTTCTGTGGATCCCATCACCTCCTGGCAAGCCTGAAGCTCACCCTTTCTGGTGTCCAGAAGAGCCAACTCAAGCAGCACCACATCAAGCTCTAGGACTAGCAGGGCAATCGTATCTCTGTCATTGGCCAAGGCACTTCCTGGTCAAGTTCAACCATTTTGAGGGACCCCTGTGCCTCCTGGTGGTCTTCCTAGCCTCCTGGGTTTGGATTGGTTTGATGCCCTCAATTTGGGGGTGACCAGCATCAACTCCAGAGTGTAATGGAACACCTATTGCAGAACACTCCTGGGTTGTGCCAAATTTTAATGATGTCTTGATCTCAGCCTATGATGACGAGCCACTCCGCTCCTGAGTCAGAATAGTCCTGTCAAAACTGTGTGCTGCAGGGCTTAATGCTAAGCACAAAATTCAACACAACTTGAATGTTTGAGCTATCGCATTGATGGCAATGGCATCCACCCAACAGAATAAGCTCTCTGCCATTCACAAAATGCTCACCCCAAGGAACCAAAGCGACCTCCAAGCTTTCATCGGCTTTCAAAATTGTAGCCTTGTTTCTAAATAAAATACAGTGTTCCCTTGATTTCCGCGGGGGACACGTTCTGAGACCACCTGCGAAAGTCAAATTTCCGCAAAGTAGAGATGCGGAAGTAAATACAGTACACCATTTTTAGCTATGAACAGTATCACAAGCCATCCCTTAACCCTTTAAACCCCTAAATTACCATTTACCATTCCCTTAACAACCATTTACTCACCATTATTACTGGTACTCACCATTGAATAGTGATCCTGATATTTATAAACATAATTATTTATTAACAATAATTATTATTTTTGTTATTTATTTGCAAAAATTATTAGTTTGATGATGACATATGCCGTCATTGGGTGGGAAAAACCGTGGTATAGGGAAAAAACCCACAAAGTATTTCTTAATTAATATTTTTTGAAAAACCGTGGTATAGGCTATTCGCGAAGTTCGAACCGCAAAAATCGAGGGAACACTGTACTATAAAAATTTGGAGAGCCGAAGAAAGCTTGGAGGTCGCTGATCCTTTGCACAAGCTATTGGCAAAGAATACCCCTAGCTTGGGTTTGGGGACCAAGGAAAGCTGTGGTTTTCCAGGCCATTAAAAGATACTTGACTACGGAAAGTTTCCTACATCCAATACACCACATCTTGCCACTAGTCCTAGTTTCCCCATTTGGTGTTTCCCCATTTGGTGTTGGAGCTATGGTGAGCAAAATATTCCCAAATGGGACTGAGGCCCCAATAATCCAGGATCCTGTCCAGCACTGAGAGAATCTACAGCCAACTGGACAGGGAAGTACTGGCTGCTGTTGTCAGGGTCAAGAGTTTCCACGAGTACCTTTTTGGGAGGGACATTGAGTTGGTGACTAACCACAAACCACAGTTGGGAATGCTTATTGGGGACCGCCCCACCCAGGTTGCCTTGTCCCCATATTTCAACAGGTGGGCCATTTTCCTGCCAGCCTACTCCTATAGGCTAGTGCACCAACCTGAGGACATGGGCAATGCCAATGCCCTGAGCCCCTGCCCTCTGCCTGATATGCTTACAGACACTTCTCCAGATGCCCCTGTACTGCTTATTGACTTTTCACACCCAGAACTTATCAGTTTGGCTGAAGGGGCAAGACATACGGCCAGAAACCTCTTGTTCAAAACCATTTTGAACTATGTGTGGAGGGGATGACTTAAAGACCCAGTAAGAGCTGAATTCAAACCATTCACACAGAGGCAGCATGAACTTTTGCCCAGGTTTGCCTGGTGCACCAGTTGCGGCCCTATTTGGACAGGGAGTCATTGCTCACAGTCGCTCATGCCCTCATCACCTCGAGGTTCGATTACTGCAACGCTCTCTACATGGGGCTACCTTTGAAAAGTGTTTGGAAACTTCAGATCGTGCAGAACGCAGCCGCGAGAGCCATCGTGGGGCTTACAAGATTCGCCCACATTTCCACAACACTCCGTGGCTTGCATTGGCTGCCGATCAGTTTCCGGTCACAATTCAAAGTGTTGGTTATTACCTTTAAAGCCCTATATGGCATTGGACCAGAGTACTTCCGGAACCGCCTGCTATCGCACGAATCCGAGTGACCGATAAGGTCCTACAGAGTTGGCCTTCTCCGGGTCCCGTTGACTAAACAATGACGTTTGGCAGGGCCAGGGGAAGAGCCTTCTCTGTGGCGGCCCCGGCCCTCTGGAATAAACTTCCCCCCCGGAGATTAGAATTGCCCCCCCTCCCTGTCTTTCGTAAACTACTCAAGACTCACTTATACCGCCAGGCATGGGGAAGTTGAGACACCTTTCCCCCAGGCTCTTTTATACTTTGTTTTATGTTTGGTATGAATGTGTTGTTTGGTTTTTTAAATAATGATAGGGTTTTATATGTTTTTTTAATATTAGATTTGTTCTACTATAATATTGTTTTTATTATTGCTGTGAGCCAACCCGAGTCTTCAGAGAGGGGCGGCATACAAATCTAATAAATTATTATTACTATTATTATTATTATTATTATTATTATTATTATTAACTGTCTGAACAAGGGGATTGTGGGGCAATTTAATAGTCATTCTGCTCGCCCTGCATGCTGGCATTCTGAAGACTCTGTGAATATAGATTTAAAAATCCAGGACTGGATAGCAAAGTGTAAGCTGTGCCAGGAGTCAAGGCCAGCTCCCTCTAGGGCCCCAGTGCAGGACTGGGAAAAACCTAGCCCCATGTTCAAGGTTGCATATAGATTTCATTGACCCATTTCATGGCCAGACATTCATAATGAGCCGGGGTGGCGCAGCAGGTAGAGTGCTGTACTGCAGGCCACTGAAGCTGACTATAGATATGAAGGTCAGCGGTTCAAATCTCATCACCGGCTCAAGGTTGACTCAGCCTTCCATCCTTCCGAGGTGGGTAAAATGAGGACCCGGATTGTGGGGGCAATAGCCTAGCTCTGTTAAAAAGTGCTATTGCTAACATGTTGTATGCTGCCCTGAGTCTAAGGAGAAGGGCGGCATAAAAATAAAATAAAATAAATGAATGAATGAATGAATGAATGAATAAATAAATAAATAATTCTGGTCAATGCCTACTCCAAATGGATTTGAAATATTAGGCTCCATATCAGTCGATTTATTAAAGTCCTCTGGCATCTATTCATCACCAATGGCCTACCCAATGTGCTAGTGTCCAATAATGGCCCACAGTTCACCTCTACCCAATTTGAGGCATTTTTAGGAGCATTAAGGATCCGACATGCCCTATCTGTACTATTCCACCCTTCCACAAATGACCTTGTAGAACAATCAGTAAGATCGGCTAAGAAAGCCCTGGGAAGGCTAGGCTCCAGAGATTCCACAAATGACCTTGTAGAACAATCAGTAAGATCGGCTAAGGAAGCCTGGGAAGGCTAGGCTCCAGACAACTTTTTCCTCTTTCAACATGTTACCCTTCTGCATCCACCAGCCGTACCCTGGCCAAACTGCTAATGGGTCACAGGCTTCAATCGTTTTTAGACCGACTGCACCCAAATTATATGCCAAGACAACACAACGAGCCAAATTACCAGGTCATTTAACATAGGGGTGGTGGTTTTCACAAGGAACTAAACCAAAGGGTCCCTATGGCTGCCTGCAGAGGTAGAGCAAATCATCAGCCCAGTCATACGTAATTAGGCTTGACAACAGGAGAGTGAAGGAGACACTATCAACCAAATTAGAAACTGGGTAATTATAAGTTTGCAATTGCCACAAACTGAAAATAATTTTACTTTCCCTAGCTAACTCAAGCCCGATGGAGCCGGAAGACTTGCCTGAAGTACCAGAAGTCCAGCGGTGATCACACAGCAAACCGGTTCCAATGTCCAAGAAGGCCCCTCCTGAAAGCTTCCAGAAGCTTCCAGGTTCAGGCCTTGGAGCAGCAGACATGTCCACACAGGCTGCTGCCTCATCAACAACTGAGCTGTGCAGGTCAGGGAGGGTTCCCAAATGCCCCAACTGTGTGATTACATCTGCCACATGGAAAGCTCCATTGGGGAGGGATGTTGTGCATTGACAGTTAAACTTGGTTTCACCCAAGTCCAGCATTTGAGCAGAATGCTGAAACGCTATTTGTTAAAGCAACTGAGCTCCCTTATAAAAGGACTAGCTGTCACACTGCAAGTTGCTGGTTGTATAGAGTTGCCAACAAAATAGTGGTCAGAAAGTCGTGATTCCCAAAACTCAACAAAAAGTAGTGTCCTTTCATGCAAACTTTAGAATAGATTGCAAGAGCAAAATTGAGCCGCCTCAATTTTCACTGAGATTGAGATTTTCATTTCAATATAAATCCCAATGTAAAATTGGAAGGTAGTCTTCCATCAGTTTTTGTTGGTTTGCTTTTACAATTTTGCAGCATAATTCCCATCCAAATAATAACCTGGCCTACCTTTAGAGGATTACAGGATGCTATAGTCTGTGTTTGGACTATAGTTTATTTATGGCTTCCCCTAATCAGTGTCTTTCAGATGTTCTGGGTCCTCCAACATTGGAGATTTTTAGGAAGAGATTGGACTATCATTTGTCTGAAATGGTATAGGGGGTTCCCTGCTTGAGCAGGATGTTGGACTAGAAGATCTTCAAGGTCCTTCTCAACTGTTAATTATGTTCTCTTAAATCTTATATGCTACCAACATGAACGAATCTAATCTGAACCAGTCAACAGGACCAGAGTTTTAGTCTTCTGAGCTAATAGCCTGGGACTAATATCCCAGTAGAGAGAAGTTCCCTGAGGATGATTTACAGGTTTTCCCCTTACTCTGAATCCCATGTTAGATACTTCTGGTGTTTCAGCCAAAATAAAAACAAATTTGACAAATTAATCATTTGCAAAGTGACTTTATTAAAGCAATAAGAGTTGTGCATACAGTGCTGAAAAAAGTAATTTAATTGAGTACAGAAACTTAAACAGCAGTGCACCTTGATAGTTATCTCAACTAAAACCTGTTTTCTGGAGCCCCTTAACTCATCAAGAAAGAATCAATTCTCAAGATCTAAAACCTATTATAATTTTCTATATATTTCTATCATAACCATCCTGCGCTCATGGGGAAAAATATGTAGAAAGGCACTTGAAAAGGTTAAGTGTGCAAAATATTTCAAATTTGAAAAGCCTTGTCTCACGTTAGGGTCTGTCTCAACTTCAAAAGCAGAACTCGGTGTTTGGATGCTGTTTTGATTCAAATCAAAAATTAAATTTAAAGTGGTCTTATTCTAAAAGGGATATTTCAGACTTGAAACATTTTGCACACGACTTGAAAGCTGTTTTCATTTAGTGTTGCTGGTAAAGGATCCTTTTGTTTCTGCACTAGATGTGTTACTCTCTCTTCACTCCAGCTCATCGTGGTGAGAAGTTTCATTGATTACCTGTCAAGACGAATGGTATCAAGTATTAGAATGGTTTTATCAGACTCTGCTTTTAAACATTTGCTCATGACTTTAGAGAGGGGTTTTTCTGTTTTGTTTTTAACATTTCCTACATTTCAACTGATACCAAAAAATGTATATGAACTCCTCCATCTGTTCCTAAGGCAGTGCAGCTCCCAAACTCAAAACCAAAAAAAGTTATTTCAAAGCACTTTTGAGGTGAAGACTAATTGCCACTGAGTTTATAATAGCCCTTCTGGGTGTGTGGGTCATAATCTTAGAACTGTTGGCATTAAGTGGTGTATTTGCATGCCTTTCTAACTTCTGGAAGCATAGTGCTGCACATTTCTATAAGCCTTGTACAAAAGGGTTTACATTTGGCACTGTAAATCATATCCTATCCTATAAATCATTTACATATCATCATATCAAATGTAGAGAACCTCGCCTTGTCTTCAACTTTTGTTATAGATGAGCAGAGAAAATTACAGGGAATTTGCACTAGGCAATGGCAGAGCTAAGCTATGAAAGTGAAAATGCATTTCAATTCTGCTTCCAAAGTCAATCATTAAGCATAGAGAGCAGACAAATAAGTACCAAGCTGTTCTATACTGCCAAAATGGACTTGTCACTTTGTTGTGTTCAAACATGTTTCTATAAATTGAGCTAAAATTCAGCAGCTTTTGCATCTTGGATAAAAATAGGTATCAACCATTGCCTCAGCATGATCAAATGACTAAGATGCATCCTCCAAAGCTGTATAAAATGTTTGTCTAAACAAACATCTCATGCAAACATTTCTTCATCTGTAATAAGAGCACTCACTTGGCCATCTCTAGTTTCAACAGTCTTGATTAGCAGTGTTCTCTTGGAGTGGGTATCCATTGGGTTAGACTCGAAATTGGTTTCTGCAGACGCAAAGACAATTGGTTACAACTTCCAGCACACAATTGCTAATATATATGTGAGTTCAAAATGTAGCAATGCTGATTTTGGAGATCAGGTCCACATGAAGCAGAATGCAAGCAATCTAGTAAATTAGGGATTTTGAACTTCAGGTTCTATAAACTTCAGCCACTAAATTCATTTGTTCGGGTCATAGAATAAACAGTGATCCAAAGTATCTGAAATCCACTAGAGCTGGCAACCTCTCTATAACTGACAGACTACTAAGTGTTTCAACAAATAGTAAGAATCAAGATAGGAAAAAACTAAAGTGGGCTTTTGGACATTTTTACTGTATGCCATCCATGAAAGGCTTTTTCTGCTTTTTTTCAAAAATTCAGATGAGCATGATATGAGGCACCCTAACCTGTGAAATCCAAGCTAATTCTCTTGATCATATGCCAAAATGATACTTCCAAATAGAAACATAGAAACATAGAAGACTGACGGCAGAAAAAGACCTATATAATCCATCTAGTCTGCCCTCATACTATTTCCTGTGTTTTATCTTAGGATGGATATATGTTTATCCCAGGCATGTTTAAATTCAGTTACTGTGGATTTACCAACCACGTCTACTGGAAATTTGTTCCAAGGATCTACTACTCTTTCAGTGAAATAATATTTCCTCACGTTGCTTTTGATCTTTCCCCCAACTAACTTCAGATTGTGTCCCCTTGTTCTTGTGTTCACCTTCCTATTAAAAACACTTCCCTCCTGAACCTTATTTAACCCTTTAACATATTTAAATGTTTCGATCATGTCCCCCCTTTCCCTTCTGTCCTCCAGACTATACAGATTGAGTTCATTAAGTCTTTCCTGATACGTTTTATGCTTAAGACCTTCCACCATTCTTGTAGCCCGTCTTTGGACCCATTCAATTTTGTCAATATCTTTTTGTAGGTGAGGTCTCCAGAACTGAACACAGTATTCCAAATGTGGTCTCACCAGCACTCTATATAAGGGGATCACAATCTCCCTCTTCCTGAAAGCAAAAATTCCTAAGACAGCCAACAGCTACTTACCTCTCAGATTCAAGGCAGAAAAAGTTGGGACTGGCATATTAATTCTATATATATAAAAAAAGAACAAAATTCAGATTGAGGTGAACCAAGCATGACCATACTGTCACCAACCTCCCACAAATTCAGAGAATTATTTTGTACCTGCTCTCCTCTCCCTCCAGCAGTTTCCTGTAAGTAGCAATTTCAATATCAAGAGCCATCTTTACATTGAGCAAATCTTGGTACTCGCGGAGGTGGCGAGCCATTTCTTCTTTCATGTTCTGGATTTCGTCCTGAAGTCTGGCAATGCTGTCTTGATAGTTGGAAGCTTCAATTCCAAAGGAATCTTCCATCTCGCGCATCTGGCGTTCCAAGGACTCACTCTGATTTAAAAAAAAAAAAAAAGTCACAATATATTCAGTCTCTGGTAATCTCACCTTTGTTCAGATTTTAAATTTAAAAAGTCCCTTCACCCATTTCCTTTTTTTAATGCAATACATTAACCTTAAAAAAACCCTACTTTATAAATTCACAATACAGTGATCCCTCGAGTATCGCGAGGGTTACGTTCCAAGACCCCTCGCGATACTCGATTTTTTGCAATATAGTGGTGCGGAAGTAAAAACACCATCTGCGCATGCGCGCCCTTTTTTCCATGGCCGCACATGCGCAGATGGTGTTTTTACTTCCGCACCTGGGAAGACCCAGGGAAGGTTCCTTGTCCGCCCGCCGCTTTTCTGCCGCTTGTCCGGCCGCCGCTTGTCCGGCCGCCGCTTGTCCGGCCGCCGCTTGTCCGGCCGCCGCTTGTCCGGCCGCCGCTTGTCCGGCCGCCGCTTGTCCGGCCGCCGCTTGTCCGGCCGCCGCTTGTCCGGCCGCCGCTTGTCCGCTGCCCGCCCGCCCGCCGTTCGGAAGACCCAGGGAAGGTTCCTTCGGCCGCCGAGCAGCTGATCTGCTCGGCAGCGCAGTAGCAGCGAGGAGCCGAAGAAGGGGTTTCCCCATTGCCCACGCAAAGGGGAAACCCCATCTTCGGCTCCTCGCTGCTACTGCGCTGCCGAGCAGATCAGCTGCTCGGCGGCCGAAGGAACCTTCCCTGGGTGCCGCCCGCCGCTCAAGAGCAAGAGGGGGAGAGATAGAGAAAGAGAGAGAAGGAAAGAAAGAGATGAGAGAGGGAGGAAGAGAGTGTGAGAGAGGAAGAAGCAAGATAGAGAAAGAGAGAGAGAAAGAAAGATGAGAAAGGAAGGGAGTGACGTCATCGGGTGGAAAAATCGCGATATAGCATTTCGCAAAGATCGAGATCGCGAAACTCGAGGGATCACTGTAGTTCAATTGGTAATTATTTGTTTATATTCCATCTTTATTATTTTTATAAATAACTTAAGGTTGCAATCATATCCAACACACTTTTCTCCTATTTTGCCCACAACAGTAACCCTGTTGAACTGAGAGAAATTAGCTGGCTGGCTTGGCTGGTTGACCCAATAGTGAAACAATATAGCTGGATTTTAACAATAAATAACAAGAGACAAATCCTGAAGATCAACAAAAGCCATCAATTTTTTTGCAACATCTTTCACTTACAGTTCCTTTAAGAGCATCCACTTCACAGGTGAGAGACTGAATCTGCCTGCGGTATTCACTGGCTTCTTGTTTAGCCTGGCGCAACGCATCATTGTTCCTGTTGGCTGCTTCAGACAGATCTGCAAACTAACATCATCATACCAGGTTATGAAACTGTAAATGTGTATGAATAATAAAACAAAACAAAAACCCAAACACTTTTATCCTTTCAGTATTCTATGAAAAGCTTGTAACTGGTTTGGATTGCACCAGGACTTCTAGATATCTCTCTTCATTTACTTTCAAAAATAGAAGGTGCTCTTTGCTATAAATATTGCAATGATAAATTTGAGGGCCTCTGAACAGTAACTGAGTTCATATTAATATGTTTTACCTTAGCTTATCCAATTATTTGATTGAGTTCAAATATATATGTCCAAAAAAATGGGTTATCCATGGATGGGAATATCCACAAGTATGTATGGTTAAACTACTTTTCCCAATTGCTCCTACTTTTTTAGCATAAATGATTAATGCAACTCTCCACGTTTAGCAAAAGCTAATGTAAATATTTAATATTAGTGCTAAATCAGCAGACTCAGTGATAGATTCATACCTTACTTATTAAGTCACTTGTAGTGGTTTGCACACTGTTGAGTTTGAAAGTCGCATATTTAAAAAAACCCACAAGTTTTAATTAGCTTGCTTTGGAAGATTACAGCCTTAACTACTGGCTCTTTATTTTCAGAGCTTTTGTTTACAAGGCAAAAGTAATCCCTACAGGATTTCACTAGCTTTTTAACAACAAAACCAAACCCACTCATTGATTCTGACATTTCTTAGCAACAGGGCAGAAGGAAACCTATTTCTGTCTTGCAGCTTCAGGATATAAGACACAAGGAATCATTTAGATTAATGATAGCCAACAAATTAACCTGAATTATATGAAATGTTTCAGACTAGCATTGATGAATCATAAATATATTTGAAATTCATGTAGAAAAATCTGGCTGGTAATTATATCAGGGCAAATTTAGTCAATAAGATCTACTTTTGAGTAGGCAAATACTGAATTAATTCTTTTAACTGAAAAATGCAAGTGTTGTCTAGATTCTATTCTAAAAGTAGAAAACGCAAAGTCCTGCTTTCTAAGTGGCAAGCATGCAAAAAATGTTAGCACTGTACATTAAACTATAAAGCAGATTTTAAATATACCCTGGTTACCCTGGTCATAATTCTTTCTAAGTTTAATGTTAGGTCTAAACTGTTAGATATTTGCCTGGGTGACCTACCCAGACAGGGTAAAAGTCAAAAGTTCAGATTTGTTTATTGCATGTTGATTGGTTGCCTTCTTTTGGTGCTTAAAATGTATCTTTGTAAAACTGCCCTGTTGCTGAGCTAGACTGTATAAATAGGAGAACTGTCATTGTATAGAGCTCCCAATACTCCATTGCTTCTTGACTGAATTGACTTCCTTGTCCTGTTAGCAAATAAACCTTGCTTGATTCAACCTTGCTTTGAGAGTTATTACATTGGAGACGAGGAGACCGACCCTCCGTGTACTATCATGGCTACTCCGTCGGTAGTCCAGCCACCTGAATTCTTTGACCCAGAAAGAATGACCTGGACAGCCTACATGGTGAAGTTTGAAATATTTTTGGAAGCGGCTGGCATGAAAGATGCCGACAGCGGTCGTAAGCGTGCCCTTTTCCTCAATTACTGTGGCACACAAATTTTTGAGCTGGCAGAAACCCTCGCTGACCCTGAACCGGCGAACTCAGTTTCCTGGGACACTCTCTCATCCAAGCTAGCCACTCACTTCAAGCCTACGAAGCCAGCTAGAGTTTTTCGCCTTCAATTCTCCTGGATGTCACAAGCAGAGGGGGGGAAACGAGTTTAGAATATTCCAAAATGCACATTAAATGGCTTGTGTGCATTATTGTTCTAACTTGGATCAAAATTTTAAGTTGGGCAACTTTAGAATTCTTTTTTTCTTCTTCTTCTTAGTGTTACTGAAAACATTTTGCTTACTTTGGATTTGTACCACTCCTCAGCTTCCTGGAGGTTCTTTGTAGCCACAGTTTCATACTGCTGACGTACATCACGCAGGGCAGCAGTGAGATCAGGCTTGGCAACATCCATATCAACCTGAATATGTTGATCCTGGATTTGGAGTTGCAGCTCACGGATTTCCTTCAGGGATGAACAAATGCTGGTTAAGCATTGAACACATTTACCAAGATTACACTTTGTCTCGATAACCTTAAAACAGGGGTCCCCAAACTTTTTACACAGGGGGCCAGTTCACTGTCCCTCAGGGCTGGACTATAAAAAAAACCCTATGAATAAATCCCTATGCACACTGCACATACCTTATTTAAAGTAAAAAACAAAATGGGAACAAATACAATATTTAAAATAAAGAAGTAATAAGTAATTAAGTAATTAATAATTAAGTAATAAAGTAATTTATACTTCTTTATTAACAAGTAAATTTAAACTTAAATCAACAAACTCCATTTCTCCTTCCTTCCCTCCCTCCTTCCTCTCCACTTCTCTCTTCCCTCTTCCTTTTCTCTCATTTGTTTCATTTTCCTCTCCCTCATTCTTTCCCTCCATCATTTTCTCATTTTTCTCTTTCTCTCTCTCTCTCACTCTTTCCATCTCTCCCTCTTCCTTTCTCTCTCCCTCTCTATCTCTCCCTCTTTCTCTCTCTTCTTTCTTTCTCTCACTCATTCTCTTAACTCTCCCTCTTTGTATCTCTCACACTTTCTCTCCTTCCCCCCTCTCTATTTCTCCCTTTCTCTCTCTCCCTTTCTATCTCTCCTCTTCATTTCTCTCTCCCTCTTTATTTGTCTCTCTTACTATATCGATCGGTAAAATTTCGTGTGCTGCCGTGGGCCAGTTAAAAGACCTCAGCGGGCCGCACCCAGCCCGCGGGCCGTAGTTTGGGGACCACTGCCTTAAAACCATGTACCTCGTCATGAAGTTTCTTCAAGAAAACAATTTCTTCTTGCAAGGTTTCAACTTTGCGTTCCAGATCCAGACGGGCCAAAGAGGCATTGTCAACATCCTGAAAGTAAGAAAGAATAGAACTAATTCACCAACCATCTGGGAACATCCTTGAAATGCAAACTAATAATGCCCACAATAAACCCTATGCTCAATTCTTTTTATGCTTGCAGTAATTACTGTCTAAAATGTGAGTAAATTCCATTTCTTTCCAACTTACTAAACCAGTGGAAGGGAAAGAGATTTGACATTTTTGCAAGAACAAAAAATATTGACAATTTGCAAGGAAGAGAAAGGGTCAATATTTCAGGGTCATATCTTTTCCTGTAGTACCCTTAACATAAATTGTTCTGTAACATTCAAACAAGGCTAAAATTAAACCATAATTATTATGTTTCTGGTTTGCAGAAGTTGGAATTGATAATACCATTCAGTATCTTCACTTGCTTTTATTATGTGACAGGATGAATGTATGAAATTGCCAGGCTTTTTAGTTTTAATTACTATCAGTGAATCCCAAACGATGCTTTCATTTTATACACTTTATACACACAACCAAAATTAGGATCGGCAACCAGCAACTTAAGCTGGTCATTAAGCAAAGCGGTCACTGAGATTTCAACTGTGCTTATGATCTTAGTTCAGCTTTTCTTTGCTTTAAGGCCTGCTATAAAGGCAAGGATTGTTTGCAAATTTATTTTTCACCCCTGTTATTATGCCAAATGAGGCAGCTGCTACACAAAGATTATCTGTATGCAGATGTGCACTATGCTTAAACTATTATTTAGCCAGGGTATCCATTTGAGGGTACTGTGAGTTATAGCCAGAGGCGGGTGTCACATAATGTAACAACTGATTCACCCAGCACTGTGCATAACTTCTGTGTACGCATGCAGTTTCAAAAACATGGCGATATAGGGCAGGATAGCGCCAGGAAACTACCACATCACTTGAACCTATCTGAACCGGCAGCAGCCCATCTCTGGTCATAGCTGAACATCATCAGGATGACAAATGATTGCTGTTCCAGCCACAATGAAGTCTGGCATTTCAGTGGTAAATTGAGGCACCACATGGCCAGACTTACCACCACTTTTACAAGGGTCAAATCCAACATAGCCAATACACATTTTTCCTTTTTTCTAGAAAGGGGAAAAAACACCATGGCATATTACACGCATATGATAATGGGATGATGCAATTGATTATAAATGTGAGCCATTTGCCAAGCATTCAAAATATATAAATCAAGGACTACCTGTAGTTAATCCATAAAATAAAATGAAAGATCATGCAACAGTTTGAACCTTCCTCAGTGAAGTCAGCTTAAAAGTCAAGTATAATAAAATACTGTTTATTTATTTATTATTTTATTTATTTATTGGATTTGTATGCCGCCCCTCTCCGAAGACTCGTGATGTTGTTCATCACTGAAACAAATATAACTTTGCCCAGGCCTCCCTTAGCACAAGTTCCAAAGACTGAAAAAGAAGTCACTGAGAAGTCCCTTTCCTGCAAACTATCTCAATAGATATGATGTTGTCACAGGATATGGGGGAGAGAAAAATTCCTCTAAAGCTTATAAAAACTTAGCACCTTTATGTGAGAGAAGGCACTCTTCTCTTTCTCATTAATTGCTATGAATTTTGCTTCACATTCCATTCAGGGTAGCAAACAGCCCACCCCTTCTACAATGTGGTTTTCATTAAACATGTCAGTTTTTCAGCAGGCAAACAGAAAAACATCCAAAATGGAAAGGGAAGAAAATGCTCCAACCAAAATTGAAGCACCGCATACCTGACAGTGTATGGAAAAATTAGAATTTGTATCAGAAACTTTGGTCTTAGCAGAACTACCAGACCTTTTCACAAAGCAGTTTAAACTTAATCGTACAAGAAGCCCAAGCTTTGGCTGGGAAAATATAAGCCAGGACTTTTTCTAAGTCCATTTTCCAGCCCAGTGCTTTCTGAACACATTTAACCATATCCATATGACTTTCCACAGACTGAAAGTCATCTGGATACCGTTAAATGTATTCAATCCTTCTTGGTGCCCCACTGTTTTTCAGTAATTGGTGAGTCAAAGAAAGCAAACAGCAGGCAGCCTCAAGATCGAGTAGCTAATATTTAGCTACAAAACGCTAAATTATGATGGAAGAGTTTTTTATTTTTAAAAAAGACCCATCCACCAGTGAAACAAATACATTAAGCCCAGAATGTGTTTAATGCAGTGTTTCACTAGTCCTCCCAAGGACTCCATTGTCCCATTCTGCTCCTGAACACAGATGAGAAGACAATTGTGAGTCCCATGAGACATTGCTAGCCATATTGAGTTAAGGACACATCTGCAAATGCTGCCATACTGAAAAGATGATTTGATTACTTTAAGTAGGTCAGTGTTTTCCCATCAAGGTCCAAAATTCCCCAGCCAGCAATTTAAAGTTGCTAAGGCTAAAAAAAAAAACCTGTAGCAGGCTTATTGCACAGAGAAGAAAATAATAGCTCTACTACAAAACCATGTAAAAGTGTGGGTTTTTTTCCTAGTGTAACTTTATGGGGGGAAATCTGAACCAAATACAGTTGGAAAGTCAGACAGAAAAAAGACTATGGTCCAAATTGGGGCAGGGGAGAGATTACCCAAGTTTAAAGATATTAATTTAGAAACTAGCAATCTTTATTGGCACCAGGAATAGTCATAAAATTTTGAAGTTCTAAATTTAAAAAAAATTAAAGGATAGGCATTTTCTAATTTTAGTTGAAAGAGCTCATGTTTTTAGAGATATATCAAAATTCCACAATGTTTTGTAATCTTGCAATATTTTAGAGATGCAATGTTTGTTTTTAAGTATAATTTTCTCAGCCATCTTATTTTTATTTAATTTGATTTAACTTGTGGTTTTGCAGTCTTGGTGCCCACAGGAATCACACTAATGGTATTTGAACCAAGCCAAGGTTTGTTCCCATTATTCTGCCTGGTTCAAAATCACACATTATTGAGAATTTGGGGAGCTGCATTTTGAACACACTGTTACACTAGAAAAAGAAAATCAAAAGTTTTCTTCAGGTTTTAAAGTTATAGAGATGCAGCATTCCAAGGGACGCTTACAATGTTTACAGCATTCAAGGACATTTACATAATCTGAAATGTGTAATATGTAAATTTAAATCTTTTCCTCATGCTTCAGAGATTTAATATAACATTGAGCATTTCCTTCCCAATGTTTTAACTGAAATGAGAAACATTGTTTTTTAAGCTTGGTGGATAATATCTTATAAACCAGGGGTTCTGTCTGTGGTTCTGCGTACTTACCAACACAGGCAAAGGGAAATGAACATTTTTGAACACCTAAAACCATGATTTATTTTATTTTATTTTTTTATTTATTAGATTTGTATGCCGCCCCTCTCCGGAGACTCGGGGTGGCTCACAATAGTAAAAACAATATGATGGCGAACCCATGGCATGTATGCCGGAAATGGCATGCAGAGCCATCTCTCCAGGCACATAAGCCATCCCCTGTTGCACTTCTGGGTTCCTGCACACAGGCTACCTGGTCTTCATGCACATGAGAGCACCAAAAACTGGAAGGGCAGCTGCCCAGTGCACATGCGCATGCTGGGCAGCTGCTCTTCTGGTTTCTAGCACATGCATGTGCACCGGCACCTGGCCTTCCAGTTTCTGGCATGCCTGCACGCATGAAGACTAGCTGGCTGATGCGCATATGTGTACCAGAAATGAGACAATCATCTTCCCAGCATGCGTATGAGCACTGGGCGGCGGCTCTTCCTGTTTCCGGTGCGCACGCGCCTATTTCAGCAATCAGTGCTGAAAAGGTTCACCAACACTGGCCTAAAAGATAGAGTCCAGGAAGAAGATGCTACCACAATGTCTATGGCTGGAGTGTAAACTAGCTTAGGCTGCCACTTTTAAGATGACGTACTATTGTTGAGCTTATGGAATGAAAAATGAAGAAGTTGCTTTTTTTCAGGATGAGAAAATGAAATCTGACACTGGGGATACCCAACATATGACATCCAAAGCAAACCACATTGAGAGCTTGCACTGTTACCTGAATCCAATCATGGCAGGACACTGGTGCCTCCAATGAGAAAAACTGAAAGGCAAATGCCTGCCTAGTTCAAAATTTCAGAAAGGAGAGAAGGAAGTCTTGTTATGTATGATATATGCCAACCAGGAGGAGAAAGCCTGGATTGGGACATCTCTTTATAACCATAAAGAAAATACAGGGTGAAACTCCTCTTTTTTGGAAGGCATTGCATATCACCAGTGTATTGGGGGTGGGGGAGATTTTTTTTGTTTTGCAAAGATAAATGTGTTATTTTATGAGTAATTACAGAATTTGTGAATTGGAGAACTGGAGTCTTGTCCATCCGCTGTTACCTGGCTTAAAAATGGGGAGGGGACATTAGAACAGCCTAACACTTACCCATCATTGCTAGCGAAATGAACCAAAACACACAACCTTTTTTTTTTAAACCCTTTATATTCCAGTTGTTTTGAATTCTTTAGAAGGGGGAAAATGTCTTGGAGATTGGCAATTGAAAGTCAAGGATCCCAATAACATGAGGGTTTCTTTCCCTTTTTTTTTTTTTTTGGAGTTAAATGGCAGCCTGTACAAAGAGCTAAACTAATTGCTGGATAAAGATGATATGCAAATCAGCCTTCAGATTCAGCACTTTTTCTTCCAGCCTTTGAAGAAAGTTTATTTTGAATGAAAAATAGCTTTGGTGCTCCTCCACCACCCTCCCCAGAGAAAGTATCTGCAAAATTGGAACCCTCAATAAACTTCTAAAAAAGAATAATAATAATAAACTCTCTCGGTTTAAGTTAGTATTCAGGCCAGCAGTTAAAAAAAAAACTTTTGTTTAGTGCCTGGTATAATTTGTAATAGATAAAGTGACCAATACTTTAATTTGTGGGTCCTTAAAATGTGCTTGCATCATGACACATTTAGTAAGAATGCAGCCTTTGGTTAAAGCACCCCAGAATACAAAAGGTTCTGTTATTTCAGTCTTTGGCCACAAGGCAGGCTCCGCATTCCAGACTGAATCCCATAGAAACTATTAATACCTTTCAGTAGAGAGAACAGATGTTCCCCTATGGATCTAGGGGGGAGGGATAGATTCCACAGAACCTCTTAGATGCGGGCAAAAAAAATTGTTAGAATTTTAAAAAATCTTGGCTCTAAAAGTATCTGAGCAAATAAATATGAAGCATTAATGTGTTCATAAATTAATCTAAACATAGGTCGAATCACTAGAGGTAACACTTAAAGAGATAATCTTGAAATGTTTAAATATGTTGAAATAAAATGTTGAAATAAACGATGAAAATCTCAGTCACCTATCTACAAGCTGGTTATTAGCAAGAAGCAATCTCTGAGTTTTGAGGTTACTAAATTAATCTAAGATTAAGTTGGACCCAAATATTGTCAAAGCCCACTGATTTTATTCAATCTTCTCTGTATCCAGCGTCCTATTAGGGGGGGGGGGACTTTCTTCCACATAGCATCTTAAAAGCTGCATTTTCTGTAAACACAAAACTGTGTATTATGGCAAATAAAACAATATGTGCTATACAGATAATTTCCTACCCTACAAACTGTGTCTAGAATTCAAGATAGTAGAATTGAATCTAAAGTTCAGAGAAACCTTAAAGGCCATTGTCCCCTCCCTTGCAGTCTTCACAGAAACATGTGTTTGGCTGGTTTGTAAACAGGGTGTTTCTGGATTAGAAGATAGCCCTTTCAACTAAACCAACTAAAATTCTAATAAAATGATTAGTGTATCAATACTTGCTGCACACTCAAAAATGTAAGTTTAGTAGAAGCAACAAAAATGTATTTATATCAAACAATAGGGAAGGCTCCCCCCCACTTGAGGCATTTTCAAGTTTCAATCTAAGAAATCACTTGCCTATGAACTTCTTAACTGCTAGGTGGCTTCAGAGTTACTTTCCCAAGGAAAGCTACTTATACTAACCTGCCTAAAAGACTGTAGGGTATTCTCAGCATCTTCTCTCTGAAGCATCTCATCCTGAAGTCTGAAAAAATAATTCAAAGATATTGAAAACGTCAATTACAAAAAGATCAGATGTCATAGGCAGCCACACCTAAGAAAGAAAATAAGGGGGGAGGGGGAGCAAGAACAAAGCTTCCAAGAAAATTATCTTTGTAGTGGCGGATTTTTTTCCATTGTGGTGTGACCAACCCTGGAGTGAAACTATTTGAATGGCATTATTTAATCCACCAATATCCTGGTCTGCCAAAATACTGTTTGATTCAAGCAAATTAGCAAAATTGGCGATCCTAATTTTGGATCTGCGACGAAGTTTGTTTAACTTCATAAATTCAATCTGATAATGTTCTATGTTTCCCCCCTCCCTCCACCAAAGCTGCATCTTTTCACCTACATAGCATTCTAGTCTATATCTTTTAATTCTGGTATCAATGAAACCAGAACCTGGGTAGTCCAGTACCAACACAAACTGAAATTTCAGTCCTAGATTTCTTCAGTTCTAGTTTGCTTTGACTCCAATAAGCTGTACTGGGGTGAAAAAATTGAGGAAGTAAATTTAAAACCGAATAGTACATTCTAAAACAGACTTAACTTTTTTTTTTTTAGCAAAGTAAAAAAAAAAATTCTTGCTCAAAAAATTTGAAAAAAAACAACCCATATTCAGCCACATACATGATGCAACCTTACCCACTGAGTTTTATCTCTTCAGTATAAATGAGCTGAGACCACAATGTTGCCTGTCCATGCTACATTGCATCAAAGTGAAGGGGGGGAGACCAAATCATTTGTTTCTGTGTTACAGACCGTGGGAAGATGACCGCCTAGTGCATTCTTCTGGACAAAGAATTTTATTGTGCTTCTCATTAAAAAAAAAAAAAAACTCCATAAGCTTCGTTCTGGAAATGTCTTTGAACTTTCTATGCAGTTTATCATATTTATTTTTTTCAGATTAGTTAGAATATGAATTGTCAAGTATTCACTCCTATTTGAATACAAAAAAAGTTTTCACAAAGTTTTGAACTAAAACTTTGGAATTAACTAACACACCAGTTTATTTCTAAGGAAGAACTGAAAATATGCTTAATTACAGCTGCAACTTCTTGGAAACTGAGATACTCATTTGCTGTTTCATTTGTACAGATATAGGGACAGCTGTTATTGGTTATTAAAATAAAAGTGCAAATATTTGCACTTTTTTAAAAAAAAAGAACCTTAATATAGGATACTTACTTCACAATCCAAGATAGAAATGTCTATTAAACTGGTGTTTGCTTCTGCAATTCAAGTTTATATATTAAAAGGGAATATATAATGCCCAGTAAATTGGAAACAGTGCGAAAATGTCCACTGGTTCCTTTTCCCTTGTTCTCCATTACTTGCACTCCCGTTACTACCACCAGAGGACACACCCATTATCTACTCCAGAGAGCATGCTCTACTCTGGCAAATAAGCAGTTATTAACAATAGCTAGTATCCAGATAGTTAGTTTTTAGAAACAGAAGATTTCGCCATAAAACTTAGTCCACTCTTGAGACTGGACTCAAAGGGCTCTATATCATCCTACCTATATTATTCTTTGGGGTCGATTTTATAAATAATTCAAGGCTATACCCACTACTATTTCTCCCCATCACAACCCTGTGAGGAGGGTTAGACTGAGTCTCACTGGCCCATAGTCGCCTAGTCGGCTTTTACGCCGGTGTCGGGGCTAGAATCCCAGTCCCCTGGTTTCTAAGGGGCAGCACTTTAACCACACCAATTAGCTTATACCGAGTCTCAGCCGAAGGGGACCTGCCGAGCCCGCTGCTCCAAGGACCAGACTCGCTTCCCAAGGCCACTTACTTCTCGCGCAGACGCTGGATGTCGTCGCCCAAGTTGTCGCGCTCCACTTCCACGCGCGCCTTCTCGTTGGTGAGTTGGTCTACTTGCCGGCGCAGCTCGCGCATCTCCTCCTCGTAGATGTCGCCTAGGCGGGAGGTGCCTTTGCCCTTGAGTTGCTCGAGCTCGGCCACCAGGATCTTGTTCTGCTGCTCGAGAAAGCGCACCTTGTCGATGTAGTTGACGAAGCGGTCGTTGAGCTCCTGCAGCTCGGCTTTCTCGTTGGTGCGGTTTGTCTTGAACTCCGTGTTAATGGCATCGGCGAGGGTGAAGTCGACCAGGGGATCGCCGCCGAGGCGCAACGGCGGAAGGCTGCTTCGAACCCTGCTGGCTTTGGAGGCATAGATACCGCCGGAAGAGGAGACCAGGCGGACGGAGCTCGGTCGGATGGAGCTACCCAACGAGTAACGGGTGCTGGAAGTTACAGAGCGGGTGCTGCTGGGCCGGCCGCCGCCGAACATACGGCGATAGGAGGATGAAGTGCTCCGGGTGCTCATTGTTGGAATCCGAGGCGTTTCTCGATGGCGAAGTAGCGTCGTCGTCGAAGCCTTGCGAGCAGCGGTGGTGGAAAGAAAGTGCTCCTCCCGCGCGCGTCTTTTATACCAAACCCGGTCCCCACCCTCCGGAGGGCTTACCGTAATTATCAGAGAACGCCTTCCCTAGGACGGAGGCCGCGTAAGTGCAAGCAGTTGACCGTCGTCTATGTAATAGACAAATTCACCATCGTGGATAGCGTGCGCAAGAACTCCACACTTTTGGTACCTTAAGAATAAAGAGCTAATTTTGCTCTCCGAAAGACTCTCTTGTTTTTCTGTTCAATAACTATTCACCAAGCATTTCAACCCCCCCCCCCCAAAAGGTAACCCAAGTATTTTTATTGAGCGCACAAATTGAGTTTAGGGTCATTAAATACTTCCGCGCTTTCCTTTTAACTAGCTCTTCCTTTCATTTGTGCGTTTGTGCGTTTTTTGTACCTCAGATCGATTCTTTACCTCCTTGCTGACGTGGATGGACAATCACAAAAAACTAATCTCAATAAGGCTAAAAGACCCCCCCTCCCCCAAAAAATCCCACTCATCTGTGTGTTTGTACAAACTTAGGGCGGTTTCCCGACCGAGGAAACAGGGCGTCGGGAGAGAGATGACGGAGAAGTAGCGTTCCACTAGAGCGGTCCAAGTTGTCGCTACGAAAACGGAAAGAGGCCATCGGGGAAGGGGGGGGAAGAAAACTAAGGCGGGGGACTTAGAGAAAGTGATGGAAAGATGGGAGTGAACTGGAAGCTCTTGAGTGGAAAGACGAAGGGTCCAAGACAGCTAGGCTTCCCGACGGCTGGACAAAAAGTGAGAGTCGCATCCGGGGTCCCTCATTTAAAATTTTAAAAAGCAGCCCCGTTTTGTATGCAGGAATTCCTCCCTTATTGCCTGCTTCTAGGCCTTTACGTGTACCCATTATCAGTCACTTCCATGTGGCAACTCTTGCAGTCTTATCTTTTTCACGAGTGCTTCTCTAATAGTGCTGCTAGTGTTAATTTTTCGAACATTTTGTGTAAAGGGAAGGATGTAGTATTTGGATCTGGATATGCTAAGCCAGGATTTGTTTCGATCATGATGAGTTATTATGGTAAATAAGCTGCAATACCTGCAAACATCAAATAAACTGGTATGCCAGACTGGGTGAAGCCACTTAGGAGTTTGTAGTATTTTAACAAAATATAGCAGATCACCTCAAAATTAGTACCAAGTTTGCAAACTTATCTGAAAGTAACAGTTGTACTACCCACAAAATTTTACACCACAGAAGAAATTAACTTTTTTTCTAAAAAGTTTAAGGAAAGGAAAAGTAAACTTAAATTGCACCAAGAAAACTTAAAAGTGAATCAAAACACTTTCACACAAACTTATTGGGCTACTGTAGAACTGCAATTGAACCTTTCTGCAGAGCCAGTAGTTCTCTAGTTTCTAGTCTTATTATCTTTCTACAATACTGGACTCTAGTTCTGCATAGCCTGTGAGGAATTCATTTCCTATAGGGGGCAATGTTTGGCTCATTCCACCCAGGTTTGACCTTCATCCCCCCCAAATTTGCAGATTTTGCTTAAGATGGACCTTTTTCTATTCAGATACAGTAGAAACATGTAACTAGTGAGGGGCTACCAAAATTTTTACTACCACACTGTGGGCGTGGCTTATGCAGGACGCCCTGCATTTTCTTTCAATATCTTTCAGTGCAAATTGGGTGCTCTGGGGTGGAGTTCCACTTTCACTACCCCACTGCGTTTCTGCCCCCCACCCACCGGGCAGTAGCCCACCCCTGCATGTAACCCAAGGTTAGAGATGTTGGAGGGAAAACCCATCTGATTTGTTGTTGTTATTTCACAGCATGAAAAGAATTTCAAATGCAAGAAAAAAGAGACCTGTTCAAATATCAGTTGTGGATAAATAAAAGTATATTACATATACTAAAAATGTGGATTGTGCGCTGTAACACTAATCTATTTTGTGGGATTTATGAAGGGGGGTGGGGTAGGGTGAAGAATAATTGTAGCCCCAGAATCAGCGATGGGCTCTGAGCCGGAACTCTAAATTGTGGTCGCCCCTGTGGCTCGTAAATTCTTGCGGGACCAGCGCGGTTTTGCTGATGCACATGTGGAGGTAGCAAAATTGTGCCCGTGTTTCAGCGAGGTTTTACCTGCGGCTCCCTGCATGATTTTGCTATCTCCACAGGTTCAACAGCAAAATCACCCTGGTTCTGCAAGAACTTACGAGTCGCCGCGGCAAGCTCAATTTAGCATTCCGACTCGTAACCCACTGCTGCACAGAATCTGGTACCTTGAAATGCAAGGAAGGCTTTGTTGGTTGGAAGTGGATATTAATATTATAGGATAGTTCAATTGGACCATTGAATGGTGAATATAATAAAGTGTTCCATGTATGATCTCATGGTCATCTGTCCTTCCTCATCTCTGTGGGTCATTTCTAGAAGTGAACATCAATCATCTTCATACTAAGGTGGTGTTTCCCAACCCTGGGAGCCTGAAAAAGTATGGGTTGCAGTTACCAGAATTTTGGGAGTTTAAGGCCACATATTTTCAAAATGCCAGGGTTGGGAAACACTATACCCATGATGGCGAACCTGTGACACACAGTCATCCCTGAAAGCATTCCGCCCTCCCCCAGTGGGTCGCCCTCTAGGGAGGCACAGCATGCCTTAATTGTCACATCAGAATGAAATGACAGAGAGAAAGTTTTCTCGATGGGAGGACGACCTTGAATGCCTCAAGACCTCTCCTATTTATTGTATTTTCACAGTTCTGACATGTGGTACAGAATGACCAATTGCGAACGCCACATACATTAAACCATTATCCAGCAACTATTTACTTTTGCACCTTATAAGGCAAGCTTCTCTTTGGGTAATAAACTGAAGCTACATTCCTTGCCTTTTTCCTTGATTGTGTGATTGCAAAGGAATGTCAGTAATGCATACCATATATTTCCTTATATGGAAGTTCTATAGGTTTTCTTTAAATGCTTTCCATACATGGTCATGATTCTGCAGAATGCTTGCTCAGCCTAGACTTTACTGCCTTTCCATAGAGGAAGAATTAAAGTTTTATTCAGCACATGATTTAGGCTTAAAACATCACTCTCCAGCAATATCTTATTTCCAAATTTCAGTGCTTATAAACCTATGATTACAACACATCCCAGTTCAGCTCTGCTATGCTTGTACCTCCTGGTGGTCAGCTGATTTGGGGTTTCTGCTGCACATGTGCGGGGGGAAGCTTGCACATTGCACTCTGGAAGTTTGGGCATGCATGCACACATTTGAACGCACACGCATGCACTTTGGGCACTCGGTCTAGAAAAGGTTAGCCATCACTGCACTATACTGAAGGATCAGGAAGTGAAAATAGGTAGTTTGAAAGTGCTTTGAGATTATTTTGCATTAACTTTATTGGCTGGGAATCATGAGATTTACAGTTCCCATCCAGGAAGATGCTACTTTGGGAAAAGTTGATCTAAATGAGTTTTTCAACCTTAATAACTTTAAGGCATTTGGACTTCAATTGCAGTCCATATATCTTAAAATTGTCAAGGTTGAAAAACAATCAACTGCAGTACTGTATTTTGAATTCATAATACTTGCAAAATAATCTCTAGCTCAAAATTAGGTACTTGTAAACACTGCTCTGCTTGTAAACATATGATTTATCTGGTCACTTACAACTGTCTTATCAAATTTAATATGAATTTATTCTTATTACATCATTGAAGAAGATTTTTTTTTAAAAAAAGACATGAAAGAAAATATAACAGAAAAAGACATTAAAATGCCAATATGAGGTAAAATGTTTTTTTTATTACTGACAAGAAAATTACTTGGTAAGTAATTCTTTGGCTGAAATTGATTTTGATCTGTAAGCTATAATGATATCAAATGTTATTTAATGTTTCATATTCTTCTCAAGTTGTAAATAACACTTTTGATTAATTCTAATCCCTGGTGAATGTGGATCTAATTGTAGTGGGGCAAAAGACCCATAAATCTTATTGATTTTAAGTAAAATAAAATTAACTTCATGAAGAAATTGTGTCCATGTATTCACTAGTGATTTATATTACTTTATAGCATGGGTTAGCCATCACTGTAGCAGCATATTAGTTTTTATGTTGCTTCAACAAGTTTTTAAGTACTATAACTAGTGGTCAATAAGCTATAAATCAATGTTTCTCAACCTCAGCAAGTTTAAGATGGATGGACTCCAACTCCCAGAATTCCCCAGCCAGATGGCTAGGGAATTCTGGGAGTTGAAGTTCACCCATCTTAAACTTGCTTAAGTTGTGAAAGACTTCTATAAATCACCACTGAGGAAACAGCCTTTGTTTTAGCTATTCCAACAGGAAAATATTATTTAGGGGAAACTGCAGTTTAATTCCTCTGAACTCAGGCAAAGATAACATTTTCTGTTTTGCAAAGAATCCTTTCCCACCCTATATACACAAACACACACACACACACACACACACACACTGCTTTTCAGGCTTGAAGTTTAAAAAATACACTAAATTATGATTAATTGCATCAAAATAATTATATCTCCTTATCACTAATTTACTTCTAAGATATAATTTGCTTTGTTTGTTTTGTGCAATTGTAACAGAAGCAACCAGTTAGATGGTTAGCTGTTGATAGCTTTATACACTGTGGCTTCTGTCATAAACATATGACAGAAGCCACAGTGATGTCACGGAATTATCACAGAGATATGAAAAAAATATTTTTTTCATGGTACACATGTTTTCATTTATGCTTCACTGATGTTCCAGCTATAGTCCAATTATATCTTCTATGTTTCTATGTTTCTATATTCCTTATCAATTCCTTATCAATGGAATTTAAGCTATTAAGTTTGCACTATGATTCTTTGGGAGATTTCCTTAAAATCTAACAAAAACACTTCCTTCAAGTTCCTAAAAACAAAAAGGAAGGGAAAGTTACTGGAAAACTTCATTAATATGTCTCTGGATTGTAGATAGTTTACATGATAACAGCTTATGATCCAATTCACTTGGGATTTTTCTTTTCATTTTTACATTGCTCTGTGACAAAATTAACCCATACAGCGTAAGAACTGCTAACAAGTTAACCAAAAGAACTATTTCAGCATATCCTGAGTGCAGTCAGTTTTCAGTTTTCAGAATTCCCAATCAAAGTAGGCACCAGCCTATGGAGCTGTGATTATTAATTAACTCTTCTCTGTAAGACAAATAGGAAGCCAAAGAGTCAAACAGGAACCAACCAAGTAAATTGTGTTTGCACCTAATAAATCATGTCTTTGGTTTGGCTAATCAACTTCTTATGTCTCTATGAATCTTCAAGTTGAACTACTCTAAGCAATATTAATGATCAAGATGCTAATCAGCAACCAAACACTTATAGACAATAACAAAGTAATTTGTACATTTTGTGGGAGGAGAAACAGGAAGTGAGAGATTCCGAGAAAAGCTGTGTTAGTCTACAGTGGTAAAAAAAAATAAATCAGGTGCATGGTATGTTTTCCAACTAAGGTATTTTATTAAAAGGCATAAACTTTTGTAAGCTGTAGCACATTTCATTAGCTGCATAGATTAGCTACACTCGGATAAGATTTATACTGAAGGCATGTGCAGCAGGGAAAAGGTAATTTCATACTTCTCTATCATTTAAATGCTATAATAACCTGGGGTTGCTTGAAATCTCTGTGCTACAGTTTTTAATTTATTTCTGCTTTCTAATTTTATCTTTTATTTCCAACCCAAATTTCATAGAAAAACATAGTTCCCAGCTGCCAGCATAACTACTTCTTCCTTACCTCTCTCTCCTTTGTGTTGGGCTACTTGGAGAGACATTCTTGTAACTAACACTGGGGCATCCTTCTTCCTCACCAGTCCTTCTCGTCCCTTTTTGCTTCTCTGTGCTGTGCAGCATTTAATATAGAGTCAAAAGTTTTCTGATGCTTATGGTAGTTGCCAATCCTGATCAGAAAATCTTTCCTCAGTTAAAGAGCTCTTTATGTGTTCTGTAGTCAGCAAAACCAAAGCAACATTGTCTTTACCTATATTTTCTCTGTGGGCTCTGTCCTGGTTTTTGAAGGATAGTTCTTGGAGGAAAACTATTTTTGCACACTTTGGCTGTCTCACTAGCACTAGCTGTTGAGATCACAACATCACTATATTTGTTTGATGGCAAGCAGGCAGCCAAATCTATGGCATTAATTAACTATCAAAATTGGTAAGATAGTAATTGATTTACAGTGGAACAATAGAGATTCTCTTCCCTCCCACTACGTATATCTGGGCTTGCTGGAGATGAAATATTATTTGTATAAAGGTCTTAAATCATTTTCCCACATTGAAGCAAGTTTTGGAAGGCTAGAGTAGAATTCTGTCTACCACGTAGACAGAGCAATATACACAACCATGCAAATACAATTTTGTGTTACAGAGTCTCAGACTAGCTCAAATTACTGCCTAATGACTTGCATAATTGCCATTCTCTCTAGTGAAGAACATTCCTGGGGTTCAAGGTTAAAGCCAATGAGGTTGTACTCTATGCTGCTGATCTTAAAAATCCTCTGATGGTTCTAATTTGTTTCATTCTGAGTTTCAAGAAACCTCTTGCTTGTCTGAAAACTGTACTTTATTCTCATGTTATTTACTTCTTGGTCGTTAGGGCTAGTAACCAAGGAATGTATACAGTCAATAATACTGAATTTGTATACTGTACTGTTTTTTTGGTTGTTACCATGTAAATGCACAAAACACATGCAGACAGAAATGAGAAATACACACTGGAGATATAAAAGGAAGTGACTCTAGAGGTGACTTAGACACAAACTTTTTTTTTCTGTTTAGCTTAGCTTTTAGTTGTAAGTTTAGTTGAAGGGAAGATATTATTCATACCATTCAAATCATTCTATACTCATCTTATGAGTAAATCTGTTTCCACATTTTAAGGGCTTTTTAGAATTCCCCAGATCTTGTGATTGTAACCATTTTATTATCATTAAAATGTAAGAAATTATGTGATCCATTTGGACCTATTTTGACACAACTTATAGGCATCCTTAATTCAGAAAAAGGGCAAAGAAAAAAAAATCAAAATCATGGCCAGAATGGTACAATAAAAAGATTCAGATTTTTGATAGTGTTGCTACAACTGTCATAGGGACTAGAAGCTAAAACATATGAAGAACAGCTGCAGGACCTGAGTTTGTCTAGTTTAATGAAAAGAAAGACCAAGGGTGACATGATAGCAGTGTTCCAATATCTTAGGGGCTGCTACAAATAAGAGGGAGTCAAGCTATTCTCCAAAACACCTAAGGACAGGACAAGAAGCAATGGATAGAAACTAATCAAGGAGAGAAGCAACTTAGAATTAAAGAGAAATTTCCTGACAATTAGAGGAATTAATCAGTGGAACAACTTGCCTCCAGAAATTGTGAATGCTCCAACACTGGAAGTTTTTCAGATTGGATAACAATTTGTCTGAAGTAGTATAGGGTTTGCTGCCTAATCAGGGTTGGACTAGAAGACCCCCAGGTCCCTTCCAACTGTTATTCTATTCTATACCTGATCAAAGACTGTTTCTCCTTTATAAAATACATACTTTTTCATATCTGTATTTTATCTAGATTGCATTTGCAATTGAGGCCACTATGATGATAATATTTTGACTACAATCTTGCCTCCATTTATGCTTTTCTGCATTCCCATCCTAAGTGCATCAGTTTTTCACAAACAATTACACTGGGCTACCATCACGGAAGGGCTAAGGAGACCAACCAGCCTATTGGGTTACAGCTCTGGTCAATCCAACACCTTCCTGATAGCTTCGAGTAACTCTGCTGCTGCTGTGGCTATTGCCATCTTAAATTTGCAAATCCCAAGAAGCTTTGTAATTATAGTTGTTACATCAAATTATTCAAATATGGATTCCACAAGTCACAGTTAGACTATTTAGGATTCTATATTTCTCCAAAGGATGTAGAGTTGGACCCCGTAAAAGTAAAGGCTGTTTTGGACTGGCAGGCCCCAATAACACATAAACAACTACAAAGCTTCTTGGGGTTTGCAATTTTTTATTGTCAGTTTATCCTGTTCTTTGCTCACATGGTTCTTTAATTAACAGATCTCCTAAAAACCGAATAGTTGACTCATAAGCCATGAGCAGATCAACCGGTACAATGGACATTGGCTTGTCAACAAGCATTCGAACATCTGAAAACATTGTTCACAAGAGAACCGATATTGAAACATCCTAATCTGACCAAGCCGTTCATGATGCAGGCAGATGACAGCGCTGTAGCAATGGTTCTCTTGCAAACCAATGAGGAGCGGTATATGCAGCCATATACCTATACGTCTCACAAGTTAAATGAAACCCACTGGGGAGCACTGCACAGTAGCACTGACAATACTTCCCCATATTCATCTAGATCAGTGTTCCCCAAATTGTGGTACACGTACCCCCAGAGTACGCATTCAAAAAAAAGTTCTGAAATACTATACATCTTGCCTTTCCCAACTTAATATTTATGTGAAATTGTTTTTTCAGCATTTGTAGACATTAAGTCAAAAAAAAGGAACAGACTATTGGATGTGGGACCGCATCTCAGATTAAAATTAACAACCAGGGAACCAAATTATGATGATCTGTCATCTTAGCACAATTTCATCCTTCTCGTTGATCCAAATAAATGTTATTTATTTGGATCAACGAGACATTATTATTTGGATAAATGTCTGTGGAGAGGGGCGGCATACAAATCCAATAAATTATTATTATTAATTATAAATTATAAATTATTATTATGAATAATTTTATTTTTCATTTATTATTATTTTGTGTATGTACCAAAAAAAAGAAAAAAATTAATATATTTTGATTGTTATTAAAATATGTACATCCATTTTTTTGACGAGGGGTACTAAGCATTATGAAAATTATAGAAGGGGTACACATATGTCAAAAGTTTGAGAAACACTGACCTAGATGTTTGTCAGTTTGTGTCAGAGCATAAAATAAAGGCTTCTCTACACTAACCAGCTTAGTTGTTGCAGTTATTTTCATATATCATTTTGGAACCCGACAGACACTTAGATGATTTTGGCTGTTCCTGCAAAATATTGTATTTATTAATCTTATTTATTTATTAATCAGATTTGTATGCTGCCCCTCTCCGCAGACTCGGGGCGGCTAGATAACCTGGATTTATATGGAATATCATCTCATGAAATCTCACAAATCTCATGAAACTTTTATTCTGCTTATACTGGGAGCTTAATTGTTCTGTTTATCTGTGAGATCTGTACATGGTCATCAATTAAGTTCAGACTAATTTCCCCAGACACTAACAAGATTCCCTAATCCCTTTCTGAACTGCTTTAAAGAGCAAGGTGCACACAATATGCAAACGTAATGTATGTGGCCTGAAATGTTCTGTATATATCCAAGTATTATGGCTTATGAACCCAATGTTGTGTAAACATTGCCAATGGTCATACACTGTATTAAATAACCCATCTTTAAATAAATCATAGTTCAGCACAATGTGTTAACAAGATCAGAAGTGGTTTTAATTTTAAAATAATAATAATAATGGCATAATGGAAAGCATTGAACCACCCTCCCACATAATGTCTTTATGACCCACGCAGAATCCAAAACATTGTTAAAAAGAAAAAAATGATGATTTTAATCTATTAATAATTATGTGAGCAAACAAAATGTAGTTTATTTAATAAACTGGCTAAGCAAATCACAGTGTGGCATTTTGTAATCATAGCCATTACTATTATCCCTTGTTTAGGGATAAATGGTTCAGAAGTTACTATTCTAAATTATTTTTCCCCAGTTCATAATAATTCATTAATATTGGCAAATAGATTGAATATATTTATAGAGTATTATATTAAGTGCTGGAGAAGACTTCTACAACTCTCTTAGACTGCAAGGGAATCAAACCAGCAAGTCCTATAAGAGATCAACCTTGATTGCTCTTTAGAAAGCCAGGTCTGGAGATGAAACTCAAATACTTTGGTCACCTAATGAAAAAGAAGGACTCGCCGGAGAAGAGCCTAATGCTGGGAAAGATTGAGCGCAAAAGAAGAACGGGATGACAAAAAATGAGGTGGCGGGATGGAGTCATTGAAGCAGCTAATGTGAGCTTAAATTGACTCTGAAGGATGGTAGAAGATAGGAAGGCCTGGAGGAACCTTGTCCACAGAGTCACAATGGGTTGGATATGACTTTGAAACTAACAGCAACAAATTAAAAATGTGTGGATTTATAAGAGGTCAAAAATGTCAGACATAGCAAGAAGGCCATTAAATATAGGTTACTATATAAAGAAACAAAAATTAAATGCAAGTGTATTAGGATTAGATGTATTTAAGGCATTTGATTGTGTGGAATGGCCTATATTGAAGATATTAATAGAGAAGTTATGATTTGGGGAAAAATTAGAAGAGTGATAAATCAACTATATTCATAGAATAAAGGGAGAATAGTTAAAAATGATTTTGTTTTAGAGACAACAACGTTAAGCTGGGGAATGAGACAGGGTTCCCAGTTTTATTTGCATTATTGATGGAGGTTTTAGCAAAAGCTATTAGGGAAGATTCATTGATTGAAGGAATTGGTGTGCAGAAGAAAAATAAAATAAATCTATTTGAAGATGATATGTTATTAACATTTTTAATCCTGTAGTGATTATACAGAGGATACATTTACATCGGAATGGATTTGGGAAATATAGTGGATTACAAATAAACTGGGGAAAATCAGAAACGATGTAATATAACCATAGTAAAGAAGTGGATATATTGAAAAGAAAATATAAATTAAAAATAATAGATAGTATCAAATATTTAGGTATTGACATCCCAAAAAATATTCAATAGTTTAAAAAATTCTGAAAAGTTAAAGAAAGATATAAAAGTTGAAATAGAGAAATATGAGAAAGTAAAATTATCATGGTTTGAAAGAATTGCAGTGATAAAAATGAAAGTTTTATCAAAAAAATTGTTTGGATGATCCCAAATAAATTTTCCAATCAAGAACTAAAGCAAATACAGAGGTTGCTGGAAGTATATTGTAATGGAGGTAAGAGAGCAAGAATAATTAAAGCATTATGGTATGAACCATTAAAAGAAGGGTAGGTTGGTTTTTCCAAATGTTAGAAATTATTGGGTAGGTGGACCCAGATATTACAACATTAACTATAGATTTAATATTATGGGGATAGATTGAAAGAATTAAGGGGAAATAGGTGATCCTATAGAAACAAATTGTATTTAAAAGGACATTTAAAAAATTGCTAAGATTCAAAATCCCCCTTTTTAATAAAAAAAATTGATATAACTATGAAATAAAAGGAGATGCTGGTTAATGCCAGGACAAGATAAAGAATATTACACAATTAAGAACATCTTCTCAAATATTAAATTTAATTGGTTGAATTTAATATAATTAGAAAAATGGATAAAATGGAAGAAAGATTTGAGGAGAAAGGCAGTTAAAAAATTTGAAATGATTATTAAAGCATGTGAGATGAATGAAGAATATATAGGTAAAGGAAGAATTGGGAAAATATATAGAATATCAACTAAATTAGAAGAGCAGACAAAAGGTTTAAAATTAATTTTGGAATCAGATTTAGAAGAAATGATAATGATTGGAAAAATATTTGGAAGTATATAAGAATTTGTCAGTTAGAATGATGGAAAATGGATATAAAGTGATATGGAGGTGGTACCTAACGCCACATAAATTAAATCAAATAGATGTTGTTCTGTCTGGGTCCCCCCAGAAGCCGACACCAACCAAAAAGAGAAGCCAGACACACTGGTAAAAATCAAAGGCAGTTTATATAAGTCCAAGCAAACACAGGTAACAAAAACTGTTCTTACAGACAGGAACACTCTGAAGCTTCACAGAGGTTTCATGAAGGCCAGGCAATAAAACAGGATTCTTGCTGGCAAAAACAACGCTGGAGATAATAAAACCCACGCCTCCCCCAAGTCTTCCAGACTTCTAGGCCACAAGCCAGGATCAGAGACGCCAAGAATCGAAGCAAGGTCACAGGACTCCCAGTTGATAACTCTCCACAAGACTGTAAGGGCGGGCCTGCCTTTTCAACCCTGCTGAGGAGAACCACACCCAAACCCAGCTGTTGCCAATTCAGGGATGTAAATACCTTTCTAATTGGTCCCTTCTTTGAGCTGCACGGTGCTGCCTCATGTCTATTGTAGCCTGTGCGTCTTCATCCAATGAATCCAGGCTACTAGCTGGGGAGAGCCCCCCCCCCCGGGGGTCTCAGTCTGCTCTCCCTCCTCCTCTTCCTGACGTTCCTCTCCCCCGTCTGCCTGATCCTCCCCCTCCTGTTCACTGTCCTCCTCCTCTGGGCATGGATCCGGCAGAGATCCAGCCGGTCCCTGAGGAGCCTCAGGCTGAATCACAAGAGATGTTAAGTATACAAATATTTGTTGGAGGTGTAAGAAAGAGCTCATGTAGTCCAACCCCCTCTACCCAAGCAGGAGAGCCTACAGTCTACACCAGTGATGGTGAACCTTTTTTCCCTTGGGTGCCAAAAGCATGCACGAGTATGCATGAATGCCCACACCCATAATTCAGTGCTCCTGCCACCTGCACACGTGTGCATGACACATAACCCCATGCTGCCCTGACCTCTATGCTCCTCCATTTTCAGACTTCTGGTCCGCCAGATAAGCCCATTTTTTGCCCTTCAGCGCCTCCACACAAGCCAAAAACCAACTGGTCAGCGTGTGCACATGCGCACTGGAGCTGAGCTAGGGCAACAGCTCGCATGCCAGCAGATATGGCTCCATGTGCCACCTGTATCACTCGTGCCATAGGTTCGCTATCACTGACCTACACCATTTCTGATAGATGGCAGTCCACACTCTTCTGAAAGCTTCCAGTGATGAGGCTCCCATAATTTCTGAAGGCTGCCTGTTCCATTGATTGATTGTTCTATCAGAAAATTCTATCTATCTGTCTGTCTGTTTGTTTGTTTGATTGATTGATTGATTGATTGATTGATTGATTGATTGATTTGCAGCCCTTCTCTGAAGGCTCAGGGTGGCTCACAACATATAAAAATAGTACAAAACAATTCTAAGCCCAATTATAAAATTAATCTAAAAACCCAAGTTTTAAAATCATACAACCTCATTCAATCATATCACAATCATACTGATGGCCAGAGCAAGATGATTAGAGCTCAACGGCCCCTAACCTACCAGCAAAGGTGAGTTTTTAAAGCCTTCCGGAAGGCCAGGAGAGTGGGGGCAGTGCGAATCTTTGGGGGGAGTTGGTTCCAGGTGGTCCGAGCTGCCACAGAAAATGCCCTTCACCTACAGCCTGCCAGAGAGCATTGCTTGACTTGCAGGACCTGGAGAAGGCCAACTCTGTGAGCCCTCACTGGGATAAATGAGGCTGGACCTGGTCCCCTAAGTAACTTGATCCTAGGCCATGTATTTCCAAGCTGAATCTTTCCTTGATCAGTTTCCATCCATTATTCCTTGTCTGGCCTTCATGTATTTTGGAAAATAGGTTGGTCCCTTCCTCTCTGTGACATTTTCTTAATATTGGAACACTGCTAGCATGTCTCTCTTGGTCCTGCTCTTTACTACACTAGCCATGCCCAGTTCCTGTAACCATTCTTCATATGTTTTAGCCTTCAGTCCCATAATCGCCTTTGTTTTTCCTCGCTGCACTATTTCTAGAGTCTCAATTTTACAACCAAAACTGGATGCAATATTCTAGGCTTAATACTGGCATTAGTATTTCATTTGGTCTTGATTGAATCCTTCTGTTAATGCAATTTAATCCTTGCCTTTCGTAAACAACTTAAAACCCACCTCTGCTGCCAGGCATGGGGGAATTGAGATCCTCTTTCCCCCTAGGCCTTTACAATTCTATGCATGGTATGTATGTATGTTTGGTTTTTATATTAGTGGATTTTTAATCATTTCTAATACCAAATTACTATTGTACACTGTTTTATTGTCGCTGTTAGCCGCCCTGAGTCTCCGGAGAGGGGCGGCATACAAATCCAATAAATGAATGAATGAATGAATGAATGAATGAATGAATGAATGAATGAATGAATAAATAATAAATTTAGAATTGCATTGGCGTTTTTGGTCACCATTGCACACTGTTGGCTCCTATTAGGTTGCTTTCATTGCTTCCAGCCTACATTACAACTTTCATGGGTTTCATGGGTTTCTTGCTGTCACCAACATGTCACCAATTTTTCATAATAAGAGCAGGGGGGGGGGCAGTCCAGCATTTCCCAAAACATAATTAGTGTCATGTCTGATCTTGGAGCATCTGCTTGATGAATAACCTGGACTAACATGTATAACCTATTTGTCAATGTGCTAATTTCCCAATGACTGCAGTGCAACATTTGCTGATACACTCCATGCCCCTTCACATCAAGTTCATTGAGGACTTGTGTGAACATTTGTCCAGAGTCACTGAATCAATGTTATGAAATACTGGGCTATAGGTTAACTTAGGATGTTTTATCCGAACAGCAGAATATTTTCAGTATGATCTACCTCAAAGAACTATGAATGATAGTTTAATAGGTTAATTAAATAAATGTTTTCAGTATAACAAATATAATTCCTGAGATGTGGTTGAAGCTGAACTCTTGGCAGCTGGATTCAAAGATATCTGGAGGATGGTAGGTTCCTGCCTTCCAAGCTATTGACACTGGCTACTCCAGAATCACTTTGATGAAGAGAAGATGAATAAAGAGAATACATTTAAAAAAGACAATGAGAAGAACTACACTTCAGGCCAATCTGTAAGGAGGTTAGTTTGTTTTAGGCTTAATATTTTAGATGAATTCAGCTTTTGCTATTTAAATAATATACTTTATGACTTACCCAGCTGACTATGGTTTACTCAACAAGTTGTGGTTAAAATAAGAAAGTGAGTTGTATAAATTCAGTAAGACTGAACATTACTACTACTACTACTGTGCCTCTCAGTAAGGGCAAGCCGTTTTAAAAGCCAAAGTTCTAGTAATTGGGTTTCTATGGTGAAAATACCCAGATTACTTGCATCATCCTATAGAGGTTCGTAATAAATTATTTCAGGGTTGTAGAAGGTTTCCTTATGAAAAATATAGCTGGTGGCACATTACTATTATCTTTAGGAGGTGTAAAAATGTAACTGTCAGTATCTGAGAGTTACTCAAGGCCGATCTAGATTCATGAAACATTTGCACAATATCAGGTTGTGGTTGGGTTTAAATGAAGTCTTATGACATGAAATATAAGCCCAGGAAGCTTGAATCATCAGGGCAAAACAAAACTAAACAGGAGGATCTTCTTCTCTTTCCTCACTTTTCCCTGCTAAAAGCAAGCGTCTGAGCTATCTTTTTGCAAGTGAAATATATGCCTCTTGGGAGAGAAAACAGCTGCTGACAAGGAAACATAACTGAAAACTGTCACTTTTCAATGACTGCCTTCAATTAAATTAAGATATCAAAGGGAGGCTGCTTCTACATTGTAATATCTAGCATGGATCTGAATGTCTGCCAAATGGTTACAATCCACAGCCAACTGAAGCAAAACCAACATTTTAACTTTTGTTTTTCTCTGCAAGTGAGTTGCAGAGATTTAGTTGTGACTGCAGATCCAAAAATTATTCCTTTAGGGATTAATTGATAGCTGCTTAAACATCTCTAAGAATCTCTTGAGAGTTGAGCTACAAGAAATGGCTTTCTTTTTCGGATAAATTTGTTTTAAAGAATTAGAGCGCTTTCTATAGGAAATCTTGTCCCAGTGCATGTACTCTAAATAAATTCAGCTTCCATCTTCCCCGCCCTGAGTCTACAGAGAGGGGCTGCATACAAATCTAAATAATAATGATAATAATAATGATAATAATAATAATAACAACAACAACAACAACAACAACAATAATAATAATAATAATGTTCTCTGCAATTATGGAAATTATTCAATACCTCCAAACATTTTCTGTAGCATTTATTTTTGTTCTCTCCCATATAATTATGATTTAGATGGGGAGAAAAATTTGAAGTCCCCTTAAAAGGACTTGGAATTATAAATGATGAATTTATTTCTTAGCAATTTTGTTTTCATGGCATTATGGACCTCAGGAGAACTTTTTGCACAACTAATTGGTGCAATACAAAATGTTACTTTTGGGAGTTGGCCCGTTGAATTTCTAGCAGATGATTTCCAGATTTCTTCTTTCTTATATTTCTTCTCACCTATGTTGAGCATAATATTGGAACATTTTTGCTGAGAGTATTAGAGATAAATGGTGCTATTTCTGAACTCTGCAGTGAAATTGACTAATCTGGCAATTGCTGCTTCTTCTTGTGAAATGCCCAAAGCTATTTTCAAAAGGTAGCCTCTCATCTTTTAGCTGGTCTCTAATGCCAATATGCACTAAGGCTAAATTGCCCATACCAAATGGACAGCAAATTGGCCACATGTTAATATGACCTTTCCCAAAAGGAAATTGCCTGCACATTTGTAATGACACACAGACCAGAGGCGTATTGGTATTCCTCTCTGAGCAACTGAGCAATGGTCTGAGACTAAGAGACTGAGGCTTAGAAGTGTTGCCTTTGTCATGGTCAGACCATTTTCTCTTGTGGCTTGACCTCCTGGCTCCAACCCTTCCCCACACGGAGGCGGAACCGATTAGGTGGTTCCGCCCAGATGCCTGATGGACCCAGAGGGCTTTCAGAGGGCGCTTGGGGTTATTCCAGATGCACTCGTCCACAGTTTGGCAGAATCTCTTGCTGCAGCCTGAAACAAGGCTGCAGTGGAGGCTCTTGACAGGATTGCGCCATTGCAACCTCTCCACGGCACTAGGCCCCGTAGAGCTCCATGGTTCAACAAGGAGCTCCGAGAGATGAAACACCAGAAGAGACATCTAGAGAAGTGATGGAGGAAGAGTAAGTCCGAATCTGATTGAACACTTGTAAGAGCTCATATTAAGATTTACAAAGTGGCGCTCAAGGCGGCAAGATACGCGTATTATGCTGCCTTGATTGCATCAGCGGAATCCCGCCCAGCCACTCTGTTTAGGGTGACCCGCTCCCTGCTTAACCAGGGGGGAGTTGGGGAGCCCTTACAGAGTAGTGCCGAGGATTTTAACACTTTTTTCACTGATAAAATCACTTGGATCCGGGCGGACCTCAACTCCAATTGGATAACAGAGTTGACTCACAACAAGTCAGTCGAGGTGACTGGGGCCCGTACTTGTCCATCTGTCTGGGAAGAGTTTGATCTGGTGACATCTGATGAAGTGGACAAGGCCTTTGGAGCTGTGAGTTCCGCCACCTGCTTACTGGATCCGTGTCCCTCCTGGCTGGTTTCGGCCAGCAAGGAGGTGACATGGAGCTGGGTCCAGGAGATTGTCAATGCTTCCTTGGGGAGGGGATCTTTTCCAACACACTATAAAGAGGTGCTTGTGCGCCCCCTCCTCAAGAAGCCTTCTCTGGACCCAGCCGTACTTAATAACTATCGTCCATAAAGGGAAGGTTGTTGAGAAGGTGGTGGCGCTCCAGTGGTCCTTGGAAGAAGCCGATTATCTAGGCCCTCAGCAGTCAGGATTCAGGGCCGGCTACAGCACGGAAACTGCTTTGGTCACATTGATGGATGATCTCTGGCAGGCCCGGAACAGGGGTTATCCTCTGTCCTGGTGCATCTCACCCTCTCAGCGGCTTTCGATACCATCGACCATGGTATCCTTCTGTGCCGGCTGGAGGGGTTGGGAGTGGGAGGCACTATTCTTCAGTGGTTCTCCTCCTACCTCTCTGGTCGGTCGCAGTAGGTGTTAGTGGGGGGGGGGTTTCAAAGGTCGACCTCTAGTTTTCTCCCTTGCTGGGTGTCTCAGGGGTTGGTCCCCCCCCCCTGCTATTTAACATCTACATGAAACCGCTGGGTGAGATCATCCAATGGCATGGGGTGAGGTATCATCAGTATGCAGATGATACCCAGTTGTACATCTCCACCCCATGTCCAGTCAACGAAGCAGTGGATGTGATGTGCCAGTGCCTGGAGGCTTTTGGGGTCTGGATAGGAGTCAACAGACTCAAACTCAACCCTGATAAGACAGAGTGGCTGTGGGTTTTGCCTCCCAGGACAATTCCATCTGTCCATCCATCACCCTGGGGTGGGGAATCATTGACCCCCTCAGAGAGAGTCCACAACGTGGGCATCCTCCTCGATCCACAGCTCACATTAGAGAAACATCTTTCAGCTGTGGCGAGGGGGGGCGTTTGCCCAGATTCGCCTGGTGCACCAGTTGCGGCCCTATGTGGACCGGGAGTCACTGCTCACAGTCACTCATGCCCTCATCACCTCAAGGCTCGACTACTGTAACGCTCTCTACATGGGGCTACCTTTGGAAAGTGCTTGGAAACATACATTTCTAAAATCTTCCTGTTTTCTAGTCAGCATTATATCCCCAAAAGGAAGCTTGATAATTTAAAATAGTAACTTTTCAAAGATCTAACTATAACACTAGCAGAAAACAAAGAAAACAGGTTCTATTGTGAGGAAAAAAAACACAGGTATTTTTAAAATAAGCATAACAAAAGAGAAAAACAATAAAAGAAATTTGCACAAAATCATTGATATTGCTATAAATTTAAGTCTTTAAATTATCATTAGATATACAAAGGGTCAGGTATCAGATTTTATCCGTTCTATTTTTAAAGAAAAGCAAATATGGGCCAGTTGCCTCATTGTGTAATAGCTGGAACAGGATGAGGCAATGATGTAATTCCATGAATGAGGAACTGAAGAAAGAGATCAACTATATAAAGATGTAAAGTCATTAGGACTCATCTATACATGGAGCCTTGAAAAGCAAGCATTTTTGGTCTAATGTCGATGTGTTTAAATTTTGTATTTTACTCTTCTGGCCTTTGTGAAAGTTTTTAATGTTAGTGTTTAGTGAAGCCATTTACAATAATTTGGGAATCGGATGGTTGTTAAATAAAATAAATACTAAACAAAGCAAATTAAGTAAAAAGCTATAAAATGAATGATAAAATGTCATTGAAATGCAAACAGGTGTATCCTTTTAAATAAGTGCAAAATTGGCACAATAACAAACAATTTTCAAATGGCTTAGTATGTTGAGGAAAAAAATAATATTTGACATATCAAGAACTAATCAGTTTATTATAGACAATTTTATCATTTTTGGTGAAGAATATACAATTAAGTGAAAACATGTGTAATAAAGTAAAGTCCACAGTCTATTGTTCCGTGAACAAATCTGTATTTTTTAAACTTATTGTGAGCACTTGTACAAAGTGGTGTCTGAAGATCTTACCTCTCTCAGAGGGTCTTGGACAACTCACTATGGTGAGGTTAAAGTGGAGGGGTCGGTGCGGAGGGGCCAACCTGGCCACAGGGTGTGGCCAGGTCAGCATGGATGGCTGAGTGTGGCTGGGTCGGTGCACTGGGTAGGCGCAACCAGATTAGCATGGAAGAACTGGACATGGAGCAATCATGGGCTTTCCCAAATATGCCCATGTTACACCAACACTCCGCAGTCTGCATTGGTTGCCGATCAGTTTCCGGTCACAATTCAAAGTGTTGATTATGACCTATAAAGCCCTTCATGGCACCGGACCAGATTACCTCAGGGACCGCCTTCTGCTGCAGAGACCAGTTAGGTCCCACAGAGTGGGTCTTCTCCGGGTCCCGTCAACCAAACAATGTCGTTTGGCGGGACCCAGGGGAAGAGCCTTTTCTGTGGCGGCCCTGGCCCTCTGGAACCAACTCCCCCCAGAGATTAGAATTGCCCCCACCCTCCTTGCCTTTCGTAAGCTGCTTAAAACCCACCTCTGCCGCCAGGCATGGGGGAACTGAGTTACATTTTCCCCCTAGGCCTTTAAAATTTTATGCATGGTATGTCTGTATGTATGATTGGTTTTTATATAATGGGTTTTAACTGTTTTTAGTATTGGATTATACTGTTTTGTTGCTGTTGTTAGCCGCCCCGAGTCTGCGGAGAGAGGCGGCATACAAATAAATAAATAAATAAATAAATAAATAAATAAATAAATAAATAAATAAATAAATAAATAAATAAATAAATAAATAAATAAATAAATCAATCAATCAATCAATCAATCAATCAATCAATCAATCAACAGAGTGCCCAATCAGATCCTTGCCTCCCTAACTTCAAGCAGGAGCTGGGCGCTGTTTTATCCCACCCCAGCACTACAACCTCAAAGGGAGAGCAATCTGTGAAGACTGTCTAAGCTCATGCTGGAGCCCAGTGATGATCAATCCATCTCTTCAAAGAATAACTTCCGCATTGTGCTTTTCCACCTCCTCTGGCCAGACTAGAGTTGATGATCAGGATGGGGAGGAACCTGGTTCTACCTCAATCCTCACAAGACATTTTAGCACACAGAGATCTCAAAAGTTGTCATATAATATATCTTTAAAATGTTAACCTACCATTTTTTTTCTTTTCTTTTTAAAATTTCTTTGTTTTCAAAAATATTTATCACATGATTTGATCGGTTTTACAGATCTTAATCCATCTTCATTACCTTTTGTGTATATCTTTAGTTCTTTTACATCTTACATTTAATAGTATACATTCATTTATTTATTTATTTATTTCATTAATATAATACATTTTCTGAATAAGAGAAAAAGACATTTGCAAGGTATCTGTTATTTTTTCTGTTTGTACTGATACTTTGCATTGTATTATTTTTATGTTTTCTTTTGAATCCATTCATGCCATTTATACCACGTTCGTTTTGATTCATTAATTTTATTTCCCTTAATTGAGTTTGTGATTTCATCGATTTCTACACATGTGTATATTTTGTCTATTATTAAATTTTCTGTTGGAGTCTGTTCATTTTTCCACATTTGCGCTATCGCTATTCTAGTTGCTGTATTTATGTATGTTATGAGAAGAAGTGTTTGTTTAGAATAGTGTCTCTTCCAAATTCCTAGAAGCATATCTTCTGGGGTGTATTCAATTTCTTCTTTAGTGATTTCTATACATCATCTATTAATTGTTTTCCATGTTTTTTGTAGTTTAGGGCAGGACCACCACATGTGAAAAAAGGTGCCTTTTCCCTTTTTGCATTTCCAGCATGTATCTTGTAATATTGGATAAATCTTCGCTAGCCTTGCCGGTGGGATATACCATCTATAGAGAAGCTTGTAGTAGTTTTCTTTGTATGCTGCTGATAGTGTAATTTTCGATATTGTATTCCAGGTTCTTTCCCATTCTGCTATATGTATTTCACGTTGTATGTTTTTTCCCCAAGCTATCATAGGGTTTTTAACCTACCATTTTATCTAGACCTTTCCTTCAGGATATTTCCTACTCTTATCTTGCTTCTGGAAAGTGAACTGAAAATCACTGAATTGCAGCTGCCCATTATGTATTTTAATTTTCTTTAAAACCTTATGGGGCTCATGTAAAACTCAGGGCTTTCTTCTTGTAAATAAGAATTTTAGTTTTAATTTTAGAGCAGGTCAGGTTCCATTTGTTATGAAAAAATATAAGTTGTCATGTTGGCATAAATAGTCTATTAGATTGAAGGTGCTACTATCAAATATGTCTGGATTTCTACTACATTATGCACGAGGAGCATCATCTATAACCAAGATGGCCAGGAGTGTAGCACATTCAAAGGGCAGCAGGTTAGAGAGGGTTGGTCTTGATGTACGTGGATCATATAGAGACCAACCTTCCCCTTTGTTCAGTAGCCTAGGCAACCAGCCAAAGCAGAGGGTAGCATTCAAATGGTAACTCCACAGAGGATTTCCCTCCATTGTTATTTTTAAAGACTTTACACTCCTTGGAAACAATTCTGCTCAAATCACAGGCTGCATCTGGCAATTTTGAGGCAAACAACTTTTTTTTTTGACAAATCATCTCTAAAATAGATATTTGGGGAGAGACGGACAGAAAAGGATGCTTAATTCAAACACGTAACTTGAAGTTTATAATCCTTTCATGTTACTTTATAGAAGGAATGATTCTTATTAGAGTCTTTCTGGGGAGTAATGGGATAGATCTCAAGTAAATATGAATAAACACAGATGGTTACGTTTTGTTTGTTTAGCTTAATTACTGCCAAATCCACACACCAGAACAGCTGTGGCAAAGTACTAACACAGTTTTTGTAGGAAGTTAGAGAAAGCTTTTGAAGCATATCAGGTTTGGTATGCTTTAGAAAGTCACAGTTTGATTTGAGTAATGCATACTTGTTCTTAGGGTGCAATATGAACCTAACAGGAAATAGGTTCACACATTCTAAACCAGAGTTGGTTTTAGCTGTGGCTTGTTGAGTAAGTCACAAAATTATATTAGCACATACTGAATCATAATTAACTTACCGGTAGCTGGTTGTTCACACAGCACTGCACTTATACAAGTACAATACTTGTACTTATACGAGTACAAGTGCACTAGAGTGCCTTCCGTCCCCTGTCTTATTGCTTTCCTATATCTCCTATACCTTTCTTCTATTCCTATATCTATTTTTCTATTCTTTCATTGATATGTTCTATTACTATACCTTCTTTTCTATTATTTCTTAGATATATTTTACTATGAGTATCTCTTCTATAACCTTCATCATGTATTTTACTATGTGTATATAGATATATACCCACTAAAACCCTCATTATGTATTGGGCAAAATAAATAAATAAATAAATAATAAATAATCCATAATAGTTGGATTCACACATTGCATTAATTCTAAACAATTGAAGCCCTATTCCCTGGTTTTTGACAAATGTAGCTTTTTCGTTTATGTACAATGAGAGAATATGCACCAAAGACAAATTCCTTGTGTGTCCAATCACACTTGGCCAATAAAGAATTCTATTCTATTCTGTTCTGTTTTCTGTTCTTGAATGAGTGGTGGGCTTACATGTATGGGTGCCCACTACTTGCACAAGGTCAGCTGCTCATATGCCCCCATTCTGAATAGGCTACAGCTTAATAGTGAGCCATGACCTGGGGGGGTGTTGGAGGGGATTGGAGACCCCTGCTTTAAAAATTATTTTATTTCTAAATATATATAAAACCCGAGACCAACATAAAACATTTCTTTAATGACAATTTCAAATAAAGTGATGGCAAAAAACTGATTTCAAGTAATCACTTCATTCCCCTGCCGGGTTACTTTACAAATTGAATAAATAAGAAATAAACAAGGATCTTCGGTTTGGGTGAGGCCCATAGTTCCCTCTAAGCTGAGCAGTGAGCAATCGCTCACTTAAAAATCATCATCAACTCAGAGTTTTCCAAACCTGCCCAGAAGCTGAGAGGGAAAGAGTGAGAGAGAGAGGAAGAGAGAGAAACAGATAGAAAAAAGAGAGGAAGGAAAATAGAAAGAAAAAGAATGGGAGTAAGGAAGAGAGAAAGAAAATCAAAATCTAGTTTGAAAGTAGCTCAACTATTTAAGTGGCATTTTGATATTTATAGAGTTGCCCTATTATGAGCTCACTGTTATAGACACACAGTACAGTATTTTATTTTGAAATTCTCTGAGGCAAAACAGGGTGGGTTTTTTATTTGTTTGTTTGTTTGTTTATTTATTTATTATTTCTGTGCCGCCCAGTTCCGAAGGGACTGCCGCTCAGACACTATACTTTTCTGCCCACCCCCCCAAAAAATTAGACGGAACACTGGCAGGCCACTAATTATTTAAAAAACAAAGAGGCTTGGGTCTAACAGAGAATATAGCTAAATGCAATGGGCTAGAATTTTAAAAGAATTACTTGCTTAGCATTCACATCCAGGACATTACAGGCTTATCCACATTGTGTGGTTTGTTTCCTGTAGCCAGAACAGGAAACCAATCATTTTGTGGGGTACTGCCATCCACCTTCATTTTCCTTTTCAAGGCACTTCTCCAAGAAAGTCCGCTTCTGCTGAAATAATTATTGTTTTGAACTTGGTTCCTCAGTTCAAAATTAGCAGAACACTTGTAGGATGTATTAATTTCAAATATAGGATTTTAAAAACTCCATAGTTTCAAGGGGAAGAAAATTGAAATTACTTACTGGAAAACTCAAGCCAGTTTAGCCTGGTATAGTGATGGTGAGCCTATGGTACATATGCCACAAGTGGCATGCAGAGCCGTATCTAAGGGAACATAAAGTATTGCCCTATGTCAGCTCCAGCACATGTGTGTTCTTTGGCCAGCTGATTTTTGCCCCTTTTTCAGCCATTTTCGCTCTCCTTAGGATTCAGGAAAGCCTCCTGAAACCTGGGAAGCACGAAAAATGGTCAAATGGACCGAACTTCTGTTTGGCCTGTTTGGCTGTTTTTTGCTCTCTCCAGGCTTCAAGCTTTCCTGAACCCTGGGGAGAGTGAAAAACAGCCCAATGGGCTTATCAGAAATCCAGAGCATTCAGTGAGGTGGGTTCACAGGGCTAGGGGTAGGCAGCAGGGGTGTTGTGTGCATGCGCGGAGGGGCAGTGTGGGGTTGTGCCCATGCACAACCCCACACTGCCCCTTGGGAGGGCATTGAATTATGGATGTGGGCATACACATGTCCACACTGCCCCTTGGGAGGGCATTGAATTATGGATGTGGGCATACACATGTCCACGCTATCATGCATGCATGCACCCTTTTTCCACCTAAGGCAAAAAATGTTCGCCATCATTGGTCTAGTACTTAAGGCACAAGGCCAGAAAAACAAGAGACGGGAGGTCAAACCCCACCTTAGCCATGAATACCATGTGGTCCTTGGGACAATCACACTCTCTCAGCCCAACTTACCTCACAGGATTGTTGTTGTGGGGAAAATAGGAATAGGAAAGTATATTGGATGTGTTCTTTATCTTGACTTATCGGTAAAAATAATAAATATGGGATATAAATCTATGGAGTCTACGCAGAGGGGGCGGCATACAAATCTAATAAATAATAATAATAATAATAACAACAATAACAACAACAATAATAATAATAACTCATTTGATTAAAAACTAATGTTCAGAAAGACCCTGTAGTATAATAACCATAACCTTTTTACATTTTTACAACTCACCTGGTAAAGTATTGAACAGCCCAGTATTTCTTAACCTCAGCAGTTTTAGGAAACATGGACTTCAGTTCCCAGAATTCCCTGGCCAGCATACTTCCCCAGGGAATTCTGAAAATTGAAGTCTGCACATCCCAAGGTTGCAGAAATTGAGAAATTCTGGAATAGCCAATCCAAAAAAATAAAAAAATAAAAAAAAATAAACATTAAAATAGCAGCCTAGTAACATACTGCATACAGCATTTTACAACATTAGAATATTAATTGAAATTATAAACTCAATGTTTTGGAAGAAAGGAAAACATAGGAAGAATATACTGTAGAAGACTTGTATATACAATTCAACTATTAAGCTTATCATGATCAGTAATTAAATGCACATTTTTACAAAGCTATATTGCAGTAATAAAATCAGGAACCTTAACATGTTCTCTTAATGTCACTTTATTATATTTTTTAAAATAAAACATAAAACTGATAAATAAATAGATAAGGGAGAGAATAGGAAAAAAGATAGAAGTTCAGAAAAGTAAAAACTATAGTAAAACAAAAATGGCTTTGATTTCTTTTATAGAAGATATAGTTAAAACTTCAATTTAATTATTTTACTTTACTATTAGCTTCCATTTTTGCAATAAATTTTCCTTACAAATTCTAAATCACACTGGTTATCTTTAGTATTGTGAGTAACTTCCATTAAGCAACTCTTTTCAAACTTCAACAAGATAATTTCTTTTCTTGGCTATTAAGAACAGGCAAATTAAAACATTAAGTAAGGAAATTAAAATATTATATACTATTTTTTCACTCCATTGATATCAATTCTGCTTAGCTGAATGTTAATTATGTTTATGATGAGTCTTCTCTTGAAGGAATGCTGCCTAAAGAAAACTCAACAATTGAGCTGTAATTAGGGAATAGTTTTTGTAAAAAAAACCCTATCACCAATGCTTATGTATTTAGTTTTGATTAGTATCAGCAATTTGACCCCAAACCAAAAAAATAATCTGTTTGGATTTCAAAGTCTGTTCTGAAAGATATAAGAGATGATTTTATTAGATAGAATAAAAGCAAGTTATGTCTTCTCTTCTTTAATTAAAAGGGTAAAATAGTTTTTCTATCCTTAAAAGTTTCCCAACTGAGCAGTCATTGAGCAAATTTTTATCTCATCCCTCTATAAGCAGGATAAACATACTTACTGGTATGTGCATTTAGCCCGGCTTTTCTCAAAAGAGCCTCTCCATTCATTGCTCCAATACAGAAGAATAGAAGGTCTGGGCCTCCTGGTCCGCTACCCCCAAAGTAATTCAGAACCATCCTGAGACATATACTACTTGTGACCTGTCAAGCTAAGGATGACATCCATTCAGCTTTAACATTGACTGTTGATTATGTTTTCCCTACAATGCCCATATAATCTTGCTTTCACTAGTGAGGCAGTAAGGCAGGTGAAGTTGAGCTACAGATTTCAGGAGCAGGTTGACCCTCAGTGCATCTTCCAATGGCAACAATAATTTTATGGCTGCTGCCATTTAAGTAGGAAAGTAAGCTTTGTATCTTTGGTTCTTGCCTAAGGTCAGTGCTGTGCTTTTCTCTCCAGCCCCCACCCACTTCACCAGAGGACATTTATTTGATTCTTAACTACGTTTTAGGAAAGAGCAGTCAGAAATCAAGACAACTTCTTCCTATATTTTTCTTAGAGTTGCTTGTTTACAAGCCTTTGCGCCGACTAAGCCATAAACCAGGGGTGGGGTAAACATCTTCTCAAGGGGCTACATAAGAAACTGGGACTATAGAGGACTTCTGGTTTGACATCACGCTGCTTCGCACCGGTGTGCAGATCTGTCCAAGGTTGGTCTCTGATTTTCATAGCTTTTTGGTCACCGAAAGACAATTGCAACCTGGTGGAACTTTGCAATCTGAAGAGAAACCCCTTGTACACCCATGTTTTGCAATACTGCACTTTCAAATCTTCATACATAATCTTATAGATTTTCACCAACAGTGTTGACATCTTATAAAATTACAAAGATATTGTAATCTTGATCTCATGTAATATAAGGAAATGATATCTATGGAGATTCTCAGTTATCTCCCCAGAGAGCAAGGGGAAGCTCATAACCAGACACGAAGAAACTGGCCTGTGGCCAGTCTGTAGGTATGACAGCTTGATATCTTTGTTGGAAGCCTTGAGAAATACAGCCAAGCCGAGGGACGTGCTTGTTGAAGGATTTTCAAAGAGAAGGTTATTTAACAACAAAAGAATCTGGGACTATCGTGAAGGACCAAACCAATGGACTGCATTCCACCTGTTTGCCTGCAAGGCTGCACTTTGATCAAGGTAGCGATGGGTGGCCTCCGAGCCCATTTCCCTCACACAACAACCTCCTCACCCTCAGGCTGCTCCAGGTCAAGAACAAGCATTGTGCAGGCACAGAAAAGCACTTTCTCTCTTTGTACTCCTGCAACCACAAGCCAAATGTACGAGTGCATGGTGACTGCACAGAGCTGGAAATGATTCAGCTTCTTCTGAACCCCCCTCCACACCTTATTTACTTTTGATTTCTAATTTCCGGTTGATCTCATATAGGTTGGACAGGGACCATAAACTGCCCAGGTTTGTCATAAACCATGGTTTGTAAATTACAATGGCTTAGCTTATACAGCATGCTAAGCCAAACCAAAGCAAGTATCTGGCATGAGGTATCAAACAGGTGATTAAAATTTATCTTTCTGTTTTTATAGGCAACTGGCATAAGTCTGTGTTCACCAGTTAAAAATGTAAACAGCAATGGGCAATCAAATTCATTATGACCATCTGTTTAACAATTTTTTTCAGCACAATAAAAAATATATTCCAACCAAAACTGTTTATATCCTTTGTGCAGATTATTCAAACCTTTTGACTGTCCAGTTTTTAGTAGTATTTCTTATAATAGTGTCTGAGATTTTTTTTTTTTTGGTGGAGGTGGTGACTTCTTGATATGGCATCAATAAATATATGAGGATGAGATGTCCAGAAACAACTTCCTACTTATTCACTAAGGCCTTCCTTCATTTTCCTTAAGAGATTTTGTTCAAGTACCAATCTTAAATGAGATATAAATAAGAAATTCAATTTTACAAAATTCAGGGAAATGAGCAGCTCTTCATATAATTTATATAAATCATATAACAACCACATCCAAAACATTATTCCTTTTTAAAATATTATTTTCCATGAATGCTTGGGCTAAGTCCGATGAAAAGTAAATGCTGTATGCACTGAAAATTCAGCCTTGGTGAGATGTATCCGGTCCCTTGCTAAAAGCCCAATCTGGAGGTAGTGTAGACCATAATCTTGGAAACCAAAGGGTTTTTTTTTGACAACACCAACCTTTTAACGAGTGATTTATTTGTGGGATTTTATGTTCTTTTGCCAGGTGTCATCCTCTTGTTGGTAGAATGGATGAAAAAATTGCACCTAAGTCTTTGACTATGTTGCCCAGCTGGTCGTAGTCCCACATTATTGCTCTCAAGTTCTTTCCTGTATCATTAGTTCCTACATAGAATACTAGTAGTTTTGTTCAAAACAAAACTTTTAAAAATGAGTCAATTTATGTTTTCCTATGGCAAGAAACAATTTCACTATAAAATATTCAGTTCTGGTATCAACTGCATACAATAAACTTTTCAGGCAGGTTTTTCCCAAATATCTGTTGCGGTAGGAACCCCTTTGAATCAACATTCAAGTGACCCAAGTGTTTAGCAAGGAGTAATGTATTAGACAATTTCCCAGCTTGGGGACTAGTCTCACAATCCGTGCAGGTTCTCATATGTTTTGCAATACTTTCAAATCTTCATACATAATCTTATAGATTTTCACCAACAGTGTTGACATCTTATAAAATTACAAAGATATTGTAATCTTGATCTCATGTAATATAAGGAAATGATATCTATGGAGATTCTCAGTTATCCAGGTTATGTTTCAAGGCTGCTTTTTTTTCAAGCTTTCCTATCCAGTAAGAGCTGAAGAAGCTTCTTGGATGAGAAGTGAAACATCTTCAAAGAAAAAATAGAAAGTACAGTTCCCTCCTGAAAAAAGAGATAAGGAAATGATGTTAAGATAGGAAACCTTGAGATCAAATAATCTCATTAGATTTCAGTTTTAATTTTTTTATTCATTTTTATAAAACGCACAATTATAGGTGCCTGCACCTGCTATAATCCTTGAGTGAGGCATGCATTTTCACCTTGATGTTATTGGATTACCAACCTAACCAATTTTCAGCCTGGTTAACAGTGAGAATTGTACCTAATTATTTCTAGTAAACTATAAATTTGCAGCTCGATTTATATTGTCAGATTAATGGGCTGTCTTTCCTCAACATGAAGAACTGTTTCTTTTACTGTCTCCAAGCCTTTTTTAAAATTACATTTAATTGGATGTAATTTTGGGGAGAGTCACTTTGGTTATTAAAGCAACAGGATAAAAACCATGACACCGTGAATTGTAATCCTGCTTTAGGTACAAAGTCAGCTGGTTGGAGTTGGGCCAGTCCTTCTTTCTCAGACTTAGGAAGGAAGCAATGGCAACCCACTTGTGAAATCTTCTCAAGAAAACTGCAAGGGCTTGTTTGGGTAGTTGCTAGGAGTCAATACTTTTGAAGGCACAATAATTTATTTATTTATTAGATTTGTATGCCGCCCCTCTCCGTAGGGGTGTACTTATTTGGTAGGAAATTATGACTGGTTTTGGAGAGTTCTAAGTTGAGGCAAGCTAATTTATGAATAATTAATCCATATTCATAATATCCAAATTAGCATTTGTTAATTTTGTTGTACTGTACTTTTTTTTATGTGTTAGGTTTTTCTTAAAAATATAAGAATTTTGCTTTATCCATAATTTTATACACCTCTGTAATGATCAGCTAAGGAGGTATTTCAAGGAAATAGGTGTTCTTCTCTATCAGTCTGGACCCATATAAATAAAAATAATAATTTAAATACAAGGTGCATCAGCGGAAAGATCATTATAAACATATTAGTAATCCTATCAGACTTCCAAATGCTTTTTCTGTCCAATCTACCAAATTAATACAGACTGTACACTATCAAGATTCGGTGCTCATGAGCGTGACAGGTGAATAAGAGCAGGAGCAAACAGAACTGCCAGCTGGAATAACAAAAATATTACAGATTAATAGATACCAGACGCTGAAGAAGACTTCAAAGGCAGCTGTCACTGGACAGCAAATATTAGGCCATTTAAAATCAACCAACTGTGCAAAACTAAAATTTCACGCACCAGAAAAAACATTTAAAACTTCTTTTCCAAATAAGTGTTCAACAATATATTGACACGGCTAATAAAGGAATTTATTTGGGTGAGGAAAGGTAAGGCATTGCACTTTACGTAGAACATATTGTGCAGAATTTTCTTATACAATACACTTGGTATATCATGCAGCATTGTGCATAACTTATAATAAGCAAAGTGGCAATTATGAACAAACAGAGCATAAAAACCACTTGACTGAACAATTTCATCAAGGCTTTCAATAATATTGGTTTATACAATGTGGTGCATCTTTCCAGCTATTTCCCCTTCTTTTCCCCAGTACATATATATTTGTACATAGAAAGATAACAAGCAATGAAACAGTTTCACCACTAACTTCCTCTTCTACACTTTGCTACGCCTATAGGGTTTGCAAAAAAAAAAAAAACCCCTTAAAAAACAGTTTTGCTTAGCAAAGCCACTGCTATAAAAAGATTCAATAAGGAACTATTTTTTCAATAACTGAGTAATTGATTTGGAAAGCATCTAATATTGCAGAGGAGAGATTTTAACTGCAGTCCCTGGCAGTACTGTATTTTTGGGGAGTAAACCCATGTAAATTAGCTGCATAGTTTTCATGTTTGAAGCCTTTATATTGGACCACTGATCTAGCAATTGAGGTTTTCTCCACTGTCCACATAGCCCTGGCCCTCATATTGATTGATGCTGCCTTATTACTCTCTCTCTCTCTCTCTCTCTCTCTCTCTCTCTCTCTCTCTCTCTCTCTCCCTCTGTGTGTGTGTGTGTTTGGCTTTAATCTTGGCAGCCATAGTATCAAAGACCCCCCTCCCAAGAGAAGACAATTCATCATTATGCCTATGGAAGGTCAAATTCTGTTAAGGCAGGGTGGGAGGAGACATTGGGGGCCCTGCTGTTGTGAGTGGGAGAAGTGATGCAAACTGGAGCAAGCTGATTTTTTTGAATTCCTTCAACTATGTTGAGGCTCTTCCACAACATGAATTATACTGATTTCTTATGTCTCTAAAAGTGGTGGGAAGTTTCAATAATGATTCCCAGAAGTTACCAGAGATTGAAGCAGTGGGTTTAGTTTCAGTAAATGAACAAAGGATTTAATATTGTATACTACTTATTTATGTTAGGAGCAAAAGGAATAGGTGACACGAAGGTGGAGGTTGGATAAAGGTTATGGTATCAGAAGAAAGATACAGGGTTTACGTAACAAAAGAAGCTGTGTGAACTATAAGGAAATAGCAGACAGAACCATGACTGTGCTGTGTGAGCAGAATTGAAATTAATTACAAGCCATCAAGCTGGGTTCAGCTCTTTAGCCCAGTATGAATGTATACTTACCAACTTGATTAGTGTCTGCTAATATTGTGTAGCTGCCAAGTACAATCTTGCTATTCATCTTATCCTTGTCTTTCCTTTCTTTTTTAGCTTCAATCAAGCTGACCATAATCAATTTTCCAGTCCATCAAATGCTTATATCACAGTCTTCGGAGAGGGGTGGCATACAAATCTAATAAATAAAAAATGTTCAAAATATGTGAGTTTCTGCTTGCTAATTATTGTCTGAAGAAAGCAACTGTCTTTATTTGGATCCTGACTATTTGCTTGATTTCTGGATACTCCAATGCCCAGATTAATACTTCAATTGTATCTCATGCTCATTCTCATTTTCTAGCTTTTATAATGATAGGTCAATATTTGAAAACCATTTGACTTTCTGCTTTAATCTTTATTATTGAAACATTTTAATCTTTATGATTTTATTGAGGTTTGCTATTGTCTTCATCGATACATTTAATCTAATATTTATTTATTTATTTGTCATACAAATATAGTATTGCATTGTAATATGTTTAACATAAGTATAAAGTAGAGATAGAAAAGATAAAAAGAGATTATGACAGGAACATTACATTTCCAGCCTATCTTCCTTCTTTAACAATGTTTGAACTCCTTTAAGTTCTTTAATTTTAACTAATGAAGAGATGTCATTCATACATTTACATTTGTTAGTATGTCAACATTAGCTATGGTCCCACTCCATCCTGCTGTTCTGATACTTACTGAGATAACAGAGATGAGCCCAATATCTATTCACTATTTTTCCCTTCTTTCATTTTCTTAATTTAACTCATATTTGATACCTGTAAGTTATTATCTGTTCCACAGAGAGTTCTTGAGTTATGGCCACAAACGGGGACCAGAATTTCCATTGCTAAATGATGCAGTCATACAGCATAACATAACGTGATTATATTGCTTAGCAATAGCAATCCTGCTATATTTGCTGGAAATCTTAACTAAAGAGACTTCTTAGTTCTTCAGAAAGAAAGAGGAGCTTTCCCGACTGGTTGTGTTTTATTATACAAATGCAGGAACAGAGTTGGGAAGGAGCGATTCTTAAAGAATTCAAACGGAAGCATCGACCAACTTTTCAACCGCCTGCGGGAACTTTCAAATCGCCAACGTCCTTCGTGCCCGTTGAGATCAAGGTCTCTCGGAGAGACCGAATAGGAACGAAAAAGCAGCGGAACAAAAGGTAGTTTGCCACGCGCCGCCGACCGGATGCAGTTCGGGGTTGCCTCTGCTGAAAGCGAAGATTATGGAGCCGCAGCTGCGAGTGTTGGAATTATACAGCGGGGTCGGAGGGATGCACTATGCGTTGAAGGGTAGGTTTATCCTCCGATCCGCACATGTATTCGGGTCCCGCCTCCTAGGAATGCATTTCATGGCTTGGCTTCCTGGTGGGGAAGCCACCTGCAGTTGCAATTTAAACTATAGGAACCAGTGCATTGCAAAAAATAAATCTTATGTTTAATGCAGAGGGACATGACTGTTTAAATGAATAAGCCGTTTACTTCTAATTGATTTTAATCTCTGAAAAGGTAATGCCAGCTGTTGGTTTGTCTGCAAATTTCTGACTTTTTGAGTTCCAGTCTTTTCAAATCAAGTGTGGATTTCTGGCAACTGCCTGGGATAGGTTCTTGCAGTTTTCTTGATAGAATTTAGAAGTGGATTGCCATTGTCCTCTGATTCACATGGAGGAACAGCTTCACGCAGCTCAGCATCCCGAAGGACGTCCAAAGTGGCCACTCCGTTCATCTGGTTCAGCATGCACTCTGGGGAATTCTGGAGGTTGAAATCCACTCCTTTTAAGATTGCAGAGACTAAGCAAAAAAAAAAATTATGGGTCTGCCTGGCCATCCCTTGCTTTTACTCCTAGAGAGAGTTACTTGACAGCTAAAATTTTATTTTAGGCTTCAAAAAGAAATGTGAAGAATGATCACCTCATCACCTTTGGGTGCGATCTCTGTTTTAGCTCTATGACAGCCTGCTGCCATTCCCAGCTGACCTGGAACCAAATTATTTTTAGAAAGTTTGGAAATAAAGGCAGGGACCCACCTCTTGAGAAATGGTAAAGGACCTATGTTTGCAGGGAGGGTGGAGGGAACAACAAGAATGAAGGTAGGCTAAAGATCTTTATGCTGGGAGGCCATGAGGCATCTGCCTAGGAATTGTTGAGACATCGTAGAACAGTGATGGTGAACCTTTTCTTCCTTGGGTCCCAAAAGAGCATGCACATGTGCTATTGCGCATGTGGGAGTGCCCACACCCATAATTCAATGCCTGGGGACGGCAAAAACAGCTTTCCCCACCCCGCCTACCCCACCCCTGGATGCCCTCTGGAGGTCGGAAATGGCCTATTTCCCAACTTCTGGTGGGCTCAGTAGGCTCGTGTTTCGCCCTCTAAAGGCTTCTCTGGAGCCAGGGAAGGGTAGAAATGTTCTCCCCCATCGCCCCTGATGCTCTCTGGAAGCCAAAAACGCCCTCCCAGAGTCTCTGTACAAGCCAAAAATTAACTGACACATGCTCGTTTAAGCTGACCTAGGACAACGGCTCGCATGCCAACAGATATGGCTCCGCATGCCATCTGTGGCATCCGTGCCATAAGTTCGCATCACTGTCATAGAAGAAAAATAGTTCTCTTCCTTATCCCATGGAAGTAACAAGAACAGCAATTAGAAATTCCAGTCCTGTGTAAGAACAGTTACTTTCATAGGTTTGTTTCAATGTGTGACACATTGGATTTTAGCTCAATTCACCAAAAGTTTATAAGTTGTAAAAACTAGGACACTATGTCATAAAATAATTAACTGGATTATAAAATCTGTAAATCAACTTTTTTAATATCACATTTTTATCCTCTCCGTCCATCCTCTTTTCTGCTCTGTTTTCATAGTGCTATTAACTGACAATTGTTGCTTTTTTCTCTTAACCTTCAAAATACATATACCAAAAATTGGCCATAATATATTCACATATACATATTGAGAGACTATTGGCAAATTCATGGCACATTGCATTTAACTATCTGGATGGACCAATAAACTAAAGAAAGACTTTACATTGTCATTTAGTCAAGAACAGTCAACTTGATGTACTCTAGATATTTTCAGACCATAGTAGTCTATAGGAATTGTAATCTATACTAACCAGAAGATCTTAGTGCATACATTTTAGTGTACTGTATGAGTTAAGTAAGTCATAATGCGTTTTGTTGAGTGAATTTAATCGTTGTGGTGTGTAAACAATAATTTATGTGATATCAATCCAGTAAATTATGGCTTATTTAATAAATCATAGTTAACCAAATGACTGAGCATGATGCTTGAATCATGCTTTGTTGTAGGCTTAATTTGTTTGATCATCTGAAGCTGCATTGCTACCCACACTAGGTGTCAGTGTTAATTGGTTGGCACACTGTGGCATTAGTTACACCTTAAACAAAGCAGTCTGCAGTCAAAGAATATTTAGTTGAACTTGGATAATCTTCCATTTAAACAATGTTACAAGGAATTGGATGGGAGACCAATCAGGAGAGCTCAAAGCTGGGAATTAGAAAACTATAAAGATATCCTGGAAAAGGTGCCAAATCCTGTACATAATTTGCACAGAAACTTAATGAATATGTTGGTAAAGTCATCAAAAGTCAAGTTTGGCACAAAATAAATTTTACCTTCCTACCAAGTAAGAAGTATGATTACTGTCATCTGTCTACAAAGCAAAATGTGCTTATCTTAAAACTGTTTTATTTCTGGTAAAGTATATACCATAAAAGGAAACTATACAAAATTTCTTGAATACGCATAATTTCATATGTTTAATGTTGTTCCTCCAATTTTTAAATCTAAAATTATGAATAGATCTTAATGACTCTATAAGCACAGGCCAAATAACCATTACTTATTTCCAAATAAAAAATATTAGTTTATTTGGGCACCTGGGTCTGATCCTGCTTTGGAGGATCACATATCTAAAGGAGCATTGATGTTTACTTTGGGGGTCCTGCTTGCTATGCTTCTTCTTCTTGATGGTAACTGATGAAGATGATGCAGGTAGCACCACCAGGAAGAAGACAGACTGAAATAAAGTATCATCCATCATGTTGAAGGATTGGTAGACTTACAATGTGCCGCCCCGAGTCCAAGGAAGAGGGGCGGCATACAAATCTAATAAATAAATAAAATAAATACATCCTATATCAGGGGTATCAAAATTGATTTCATTTGAGGGCCACATCAGGGTTGTGTTTCACCTTGAGGGGTGGGGAAGGAGGCATGGTCAGCATGATGCCTTGGTGGCCTGAGCACTCTGCCAGCAAAAATGGGCTCCTGAGCTCCTTTTCAGCTGCAATGGCCTTCTGCAACCCTCTGCCAGTGCTACTGCCTTACAAAGAATAAGGGCTTCAATCTGAAGTTGCTTCCATAATCTTGAAAACGTTGAAGCTCAAGTGCTTGGATGGTTGATTGAAGAGTATGAGAAAACATTGGTTAACATTTTCAGTAGTTGAAAAATAAATAAGAATAGTTTTCTAGAATAGTTTTACTGAGATATAACTTACTCAGTTGAATATAGAGAAACAAACATAAGGGTCATTCTTTGTCAAGTGGACCAGGTGCCCACTTGACTGATTTTTGCAGCCTTATTTGAAAAGAAACCATCACAAAAAACAACATATTTGATAGGAAAAAAACATGTTCTTTCTAATGAAATAAAAATGAAGCTGATTGAAGGTGAGGAAACAGAGAGCTCTGTTTCATCACCTTCAATCATCATTAGAAAAGCAAGTTTTTTTCTATCATATATGTTGTTTTTGTGATGGTTTCTTTTCAAATAAGGCTTCAATTTTACCTGGTCCACTTGGCAAAGAATGACCCATATGTGTGTTTAAATCACTGCTCCATTACTGATGCCTCTTATTCTATTTGTCCTCCCCTGGAATTTTAGCAAGTGGAATACCTGCAGAAGTTGTGGCAGCCATTGATGTGAATACGGTGGCCAATGAAGTTTATGCACACAATTTTCCTACCACACCACTGTGGTCAAAAACAATTGAGGTAAGTGAAATAATCATTTGAAATCCTTATACATTTATCTGTTTACATGTTGGTGAAGCCATAGTCTGGTACTATGCTAAATAAGAAACTAATTTGGTTCCCCCCACCCCACTTTCGTACTTTATTTCTTTTGCTTTGTAAATGAGGGAGAAGAAGATTCACACTGTGGTCTCAATTAAAGCAAATTGCTGGTTTCAAACAGCAAGCTGCCCTAAAATGTGATTTGATTGTTGATTACTTAACACAGGTTTCTGAACTCTGGGTTGCAAGCCCCCTGGGCATCAGAAGCAATTAAGTAGGGATGGGAGGGTCACAGTTTTTCTTTAAACCTGATCAGATTTCCAGAGGCAATGTGTTTGCTCCCAATTTTGCAATTTTGAAACTACAACTATTTGAGAATGCCTGCAGTTTAAAGAGTTGTAACTAAAAATAAGTAATCTATCTTTTGTTTTATTCATAGGGACAAATTCAGTTATTATTTAGGGGAACCTCCAAGTCTTGTTCAATGTACTGAATAAAATTAATTATGAATTATAGCCTAGCACATCCCATCACCCCAGCAAGTTTGGATTCACTCCAGAATGCCTGATTAAGTAACTCAAAGCATATTGTAGGGATTGACAATGCAGCATCCCTAAAAGATCACTCCCCAGGCAGGAATGATTCATTTAGGCAAACTGTTAAGACATTTTAAAATTACAACTAAGGTGTTATTGGAAAAGGACCATGTCAATGCATTTTGCCAATTATAGTGATTCAGAATCAAGTCTTGCTATTGAAACAAGGTTCAGGTTCATATGTTTTTTTTCTCCACTCTTTGCCTTTGCTCTTCTTTTGAATGATTAATCAATCGTTCATGTTTTTATACCAGTATACTGAAAATATAACACCTTAAAATATAATAAAACAATAGGCAGCATGGTAGGTAAAATAGGAACAATGAGTAAGAAAAGTCCCTAAAGCACTTTGCGTAAGTACAAAAGGTCAAGGAACAAGGGGAAAGATAGTATAAGTTCTTAAAGTTTTCCTTGAAGCTTGTTATAAGCAGCAAGTAAAGAAAACGTGAAATAGTCCCACTTTCTTCTCTCTCTGCAAGTCTAAGAGTATCTTACATATGATGAGAAATGTTTCATTAATCTCTTATTTGTTTAGGGAATAACACTGAAAGAACTCAACAGCTTATCTTTTGATATGATTTTGATGAGCCCTCCTTGTCAGCCCTTTACGAGGTATTTGGCATCATTTTCTTTTGGAATGTTTCTCAACTTTTGTTGAGAAAATGTAGCCTCAATATAAACTGAGGCTGAGTTCTAGGTCAAATGTAGGCCTAAATCTGGTTTCAGTGTCTGTCCTCTAGTCCAGTATTTTTCAACCAGTGTGCCGCGAAGCTCAGAGAGAGAAAGAAAGCAAGAGAGAAAGAAAGCAAGAGAGAGAGAGAGAGAAAGAAAGCAAGAGAGAGAAAGAGAACGAGAGAGAGAGAAAGCAAGAGAGAGAGAGAAAGAGAACAAGAGAAAGAAAGCAAGAGAGAGAGAAAGAGAGAGAAAAAGCAAGAGAGAGAGAGAAAGAGAGGGAGGGAAGGAGAGAGAAAGACATAGAGGGAGGTAGGGAGGGAGGGAGAGAGAAAGTGAGCAAAAAAGAGAGGAAGGAAGGAAGAGAAACAAAGAGGGATGGAGAGAGAAAGAAGGAAGGGAGAGAAAGAGGGAGGGAGAGAGATATAGAGCGAAAGGGAGGAAGAGAGAGAGGTAATTTTTTTGTCCAAACTTTTTTAACCCCCACCCTCCCCCCGCTAAATGTGCCCCAGGGTTTTGTAAATGTAAAAAATGTGCCGCGGCTCAAAAAAGGTTGAAAATCACTGCTCTAGTCTCTCTTCTCCTAGTGTGGACCCTAACCACTCTTCTAAATTTGGGTCATTTATTCTAGTTATGTTAAACTCATATATTGGTATTCTGGTTAATGAAAATATTCCGACAGCCAAAAGACCAAAGCCAAATGAATATTTTACATTACAATTGTTTTTAGGTAGCATATTTGCATTTAATGGAACATCATGGTATCCTTCAGTTCATGTGAGCTGTGGTGGTACAGTGGCTAGAGTGCAGTACTGCAGAATACTTCTGCTGCCAGCTCCCTGCAATTTGCTAGTTCAAATTTTACCAGGCTCAAGGTTGGTTCAGGCTCCAGATTGTTGGGGACAATATACTGACTCTGAACCACTTAGAAAGGGCTGTAAAGTACCTTAAAGCAGTATATAAATCTAAGTGTTATTGCTATTTTCATGCTACATGGATCTTCATTTCCACTTACTAAAGTCTTTTGTGTGGATCTGTGAAAGAGCATTAGTGTTTCAGCTCTAAGGCTACTGAACCAATTCTCATAATAATCATCAGTTCAAGCTAAAGATTCTCAGCATATGTGCAATTGCACATCCAAATTTTGATTCAGCTCACAACAGATTTAAACTTAATATTAACCGCTCCAAACTTGACTGTAAAAAATATGACTTCAGTAACCGAGTTGTCGAAGTGTGGAACTCATTACCGGACTCCATAGTGTCATCCACAAACCCCCAGCACTTTACCCTTAGATTATCTACGGTTGACCTATCCAGATTCCTAAGAGGTCAGTAAGGGGCGAGTACAAGTGCACTAGAGTGCCTTCCATCCCTTGTCCTATTTCTCTCCTATATCTCCTATACCTTTCTTCTATTCCTATGTCTCTTCTTCTATTCTTTCATTGATGTGTTCTAGTACTTTATCTTCTTTTCTATTATTTCTTAGATATATTTTACTATGAGTATCTCCTCTATAGCCTTCATCATGTGTTTTACTATGTGTATATAGATATATACCCACTAAAACCCTCATTGTGTATTGGACAAAATAAATAAATAAAATAAATAAATAAATAAATAAATAAATAGTTGATTTTAAGAAAATGCTATTTTTAGAGGCAGAAGTATGAGTTCTTCCAATTTTGTGCACATAAGTTAAACATACTGGCTTTTAAAATTTTACATCTTTACTTCTTCCCCACAGAATTGGTCGACAAGGTGATATTTTTGACCCTAGGAGCAAAAGTTTTCTCTATATTTTAGATATTCTTCCAAAGTAAGTATTCTGAGTAACTGCTGTCCTCTAATATTACCGTTAAGATTCCTCACGCCATTATGTCTAGATTTTAAAGTCTATATTACTTTCCATTGGTGGTAGTTTTGTATAATTTTATGCATCATAGATTTTTATTGTTAGAGTTGCCAAAGAAAACGTATTAAAAGGAATATAAAATTTGTATATTTTTATGAAATATTGAACATGAAAAATGGTCACATAAAATCATCATATTTTAGGAACTACAGTTTTATGCTGACCCTGTTTAGGTCTAGCCATTGTCTCTTCCTCCCTTCTTCTTTGAAAATAGGATATGGCGTATGAATTTGAGTTGATTAGCCAATACCGCATTTGATTCCATTTATCTGGTCTTTTTTAGTACCTATGAGCAAGATTGGTACAGATTGGAAACAGATTTTTTCTATCATAATTACCGTACTTCTATTATACACATTCAATATATTGTTACAGTAAATTATCAAATATAGCATATTGGTTGCTATATCTTTATAATATCTCATATATAATATGCTTGATAGCCAGCATGATATATATATATATATATATAATGTTGGATTATCCTAGGTTCTATCCAGTGATGGAAAATTCAAGACGCATACGTGTGTAATGCCACGTAATTGTGATATGCCTAGAAGCTGGACTAGAATGTGATGTATTCCTGCACAACGAGATGATGTACGAGATGATCTTGTTCCTGTGTGGCCTAAGGAGCCTCTGAAAATTATAAAAGAACATTCTTGCAGCCTTCAAAGGCTGTGTGAGAGCATGACACTCTAGCACAATTTCCAGAAGGTCCATTCTCATATGGCTTCAGCAGCCTCCAAAAAATGGGAGAAAGTCTTGTGTAATTGGGGGACTCCAGAGATTCTTGTGTGATTTTTGGAGACTCCAGACTTTCTGAATTCTCTGGAAGTCATGTGAGAGGGTTCTGCCCTCACACGTCCTCTAGGTAAGAGCCTTTAAAATGTACACAAGTACAGGTCACGCTTTTCCATGCTTGGAGGTTGCAAAGATATGCAAGAGCATTTTTCAAAGTTTTTAGGCCTTGTGCAACCCAAAATTGATAAGATAGGGGTTTTTTCCCCCTGAGAGACAAAGATAAATAGAAAAATGTTTACATTTATTCATTTGTTTGTTTAATTAATGTGTCAGCCATTTCATTAGTAGAAGGGACTTTGTTATAAATTATTTCTTCTCCACCCTCTCTTCATGTGTATGTCACACTAGCTGAGTCAAGTTAATCTTTTTCTGAATTTTTGATATACTGATCCTAAAAAACTTTGCCATCCCTGAGAATCACCCAAGACTCATGGGTGATTTATAGTCAGTTGCTTTTGCCCACTCTAACCTATATCTCAGAGTGTTTTATTAATCCCATCTATATTTCCATGCCTTCAAGAAAATCACTTAATTGAAAGTGTTTTATTTTAATTTTTAAACTCTCTAACATGTTCATATCTCTATTCTACATGTGAAATGTCTATGTTAAAACACTTCACATACTGACTATTTAGTTATACAGTAGTCCCTCGCTATACCGCGCTTCACCTACTGCGGCTTCACTTCATCGCGGGTTTTCAAGAAATATTAATGAGAAAAATCATTCGCGGATCTTCGCTGGTTCGCGGGTTTCTGCGGAAGTCGATCGGTAGATTTAAACAGCCCGCCGAACTCGATCGGCAGATTTTTCAAAAAAAAAAAATCTAAAATTGCAAATACAGTGATCCCTCGATTAGCACGGTCTCGATTAGTGCGAAACGCTGCAACGCGGTTTTTCACAAAATATTAATTAAAAAATACTCCACGGTTTTTTTGCTATACCACGGTTTTTCCCACCCGATGACGTCATACGTCATCACCAAGAGTCACTTCTCTGTCTCTTTCTCTTTCTTTCCTGTCACTATGCTTCAATCATTTTCTCATTTCTCTTTTTTCTCCCCTTTTTTCTATCATTTCTCTCTCTCTTTCTTCCTCTCTCACACTCTCTTCCTCCCTTCTCTCTCCCCCCCTCCACTTGCCCACGAGAAGAAAAAAAGCAACCTCTGCCGGGCAGCTCCCCTTGTGCCCCCGCTTTGTGCCTGCCTCTTTTGGGGATTTTTTTTTCTTTTCTTTTTTGCGCTGGCGGCGGGAGCTGTTGGGGAGGGCTCTGCCGGGAAGGCCTCTCAGCTGCAGAGCCGAATGGGGGCGGAGGCAACAGCGGAGCCCGGCGCTGGGGCCATGCGAGGCTGTTCATCCAGGGGGGCGTGGACTGGCAAGTTGCCCTCCTTTCTCTCTCTTTCTCAAGATCGCTTGCCGCTTGCCTATTGCAGCGAAGGGAAGCAAGGCTCCAAGCTGCAAAGCGGCAAGCGGCAAGCGATCTTGGGGTTTCCCCTTTGCCTGGGCGGCGGGAAGACCAAGGGAAGATTCCTTCAGCCGCCCAACACCTGATCCGCTCCGCAGCGCGGCAGCAGCGAGGAGCCGAAGATGGGGTTTCCCCTTTGCCTTTACCCCATCTTCGGCTCCTCGCTGCTTCCGCGCTGCGGAGCAGATCAGCTGTTGGGCGGCTGAAGGAACCTTCCCTTGGTCTTCCCCGCCGCCCACACGCAAACTCCACCATCTGCGCATGTGCGGCCATGAAAAAAAATGGCGCGCATGCGTAGATGGTGTTTTTACTTCCGCATCCAGTATAACGCGGAAATCGGTTAGCGCGGGAGGTCTTGGAACGTAACCCCCGCGCTAACCGAGGGATCACTGTACTGTATTTAAATACATGTACTGTATCTAAAATAAATACTGTGTGGGAAGGGTTTTTAAACACTTAAAACAATGAAAACTTACCAAACAATTACAATATAAATACTTAAATAAGTACTATCAGTCAATAAATTCCCCATCGCGGATTTCACCTATCGCGGCCGGGTCTGGAACGTAACACCAGCGATAGGTGAGGGACTACTGTATGTTCTTTTTTCACAAACTCAAATGTATGATTAAGGAAGTGACAAAAAACATTTTTGTTTTTGTTTTTCTATGCTCGGAGCAGTCTAGCTTGAATGCATTGCGTTATCTGGCATTTTAAAAAATGCATTTAATCTTTCTTGGCCATATGTCTCAATGAAACAGCAGTTTCAGTTTTAACCTGCTAAATTCTGAGACTTGGTCTTACCCAGTTCTTGTCTTCTACTGAGATAAAAGTTAATACATTTCTGATTTATTTATTTAACCTGCTGCCAGTAATTTCTGTTTTTTAACTGAAATAATGAGAATGAGATGTAATCTGGGGGTAGGGTGAAAGTTAACTAAGCTTTATTTTGATCCAATTGTTCATACTTACAACTAAATTTTAAACAAATTGTTTTTCAGGCTTACAAGGCTGCCAAAATATTTACTTTTAGAAAATGTCAAAGGTTTCGAAACATCTTCTGCCAGGTATATTGGAATTAAACATTAATGCCAATTTTTATTTTGTTGGCAAAATAGTAAGGAACTCATAAAATTTATACAATGGGTATTTTCAGATTGGAAAAAATGTAACATTGCCTTGGAACATGGAGATAACACATAATACCTTATTGTATTTAAAAAATAATAAAAATTCCTAATTTGTATAACTGAAGTTGAAAGATTAAACTGTTTTTAGTTCAGACATAGTGATAGCAAGGCTATATTTATATATTATATATTTAGAATTAATATTTCTGTTGGAAAATTTGACGGCATTCTAGCTTTTTATTTTAAGACTAGTTGCTTATGAAGGCAAGAGATCTTGTGTTTAAACTAAAACATTAACTTCTTCTTAGTAGAGTGAGGAAAAACTACAGGGATTCCATCTGTTCCTTGCTCACTTTTTCTACAACTATTGTAGAAGATACTTCCTTATTATCAAAATATTGATTTTGATACTTTATTTCAGGATAAATAACATCGGCAACTAATTTTTATAGCACATTTCCCAGCCCAAATAACTAAGCTTAATTCATATTGCATGTTTTTCTTTAGCTTAGTATTGTTAGGATCTCAGACATAGTAGTTTATAACTGTTTTATAGACTAAGATAACTGTATGTTATTGTAAAAGTATTAATTATAGTATCTGAATCCAATCATTATGATGATAGTGAAAATTTTTATTTGGACAACTTTGGATATTCATTTATAACAATGGAATTGATAGTTTTGTTTTGTTTTCATACTACCAGGGATGAACTTATACGAACGCTAAAAAAATGCGGATTTACATACCAAGAATTTCTGTTGTCTCCAACTTGTGTGAGTTATTTGTTAAAATTACCGTAGTTCAGTTCAAAATTTTCCTGTAGATTCACTTACTTTTGAGAGGTGCTAATTGTTACATACTGTTTCTCAGACCAAAAATATGCCTACCAGTTTGTTCCTGGGTTAACTTTATTGTTATTCCATCAAAATTCAATTCTGCCTCTTTTCTCACAGAAATGCTAATGCAAAAACATTTCTTGGAGTAGAAGAGCAACAGAGATAAATGTTTGAATTATTTCTCATTGGCCATGCTGGTTAAGAGTTGAAATCTAAAACACAACATTACCAAATTATACATACATGGTTGTCATATTTGAAATGAGGATGTTGGGAGTCAGGAAATATAATGATGGAAGGATTTGATATTGTCCCTCTTTCAATTAGAGAGGCAGTTTGTCGTCAACAGATTAAGATGACATAATCCAGTTGTGTTTATATAATAAAATGGCACTTGCATCTCAGACTACTTTGCAATTTTGAGAGGAAGATTTGTGTATGAGAGAAAGAGAAATAGGAGGGAGGAGGGGAGGGGAGGCAGGATGGATCAGGCAAAAAGGATTTAGCCAATTTGTGGTGAGAAAAGAAAGGAATGATTGAGTTAAGGAAAATAAAAAAACCCTTGAAAATAGCAGTCTTGTAAAGAGATTTGAACTTCATGCATATACATGAACCTGTCCTTTCAGATGCAACCACTTATTCAACACATATTCTCAAGCAAAGTGGGAAAATTTTACTTTCTCCTTCCTCATTGTGATGCAAATTACTGCTGTTCTGTTGTGATTGGTGAAAATGCAGTCTTCTTCAGAGTCCCTGGAAAGAGAGGGAAGAGTTTACTTCTTCCCTTCCAACCACCTTGTTCCTGTTTTTTTCCACTGGTAACAGTCAAGGGGAGAAATGAACCAGGGATTTTCAAGCAGAAAAGAGGGCATTGAAGAGGATTGCCTGTGCTAATTTTCTTTTAAATTTAATCTGGAATATATTTCACAACTGTGGACTTAGTGACTCCCACATATTATGCCAGTTTTACCATTTTACTATAAGGCTTGAAATTTTGATAGCTCAACCTTTGTTTTGAAAAGTCCAGAGGCGTCAAAGACGCGATATCACATTGTCATCAGTAGTGGGTCCTAAATCTCATCTCTAGCAGTTCACGTGCATGCTTGTATGCATACACAGAAGCATCCGGATGGGTGGGTAGAGCCTTCCGGCACTATTATTTCACTGAACCGGGCCGAACCAGAAGAAACCCGCAACTGATTGTCATCATGTGATGTACCAAGACTTTCCCCTCTTTGCTAAAACTGGGGTGGGCGTGGCCAGCTCATGACATATCCGGACCACGATATGTCCGGACACTCCTGATCTAAACCAATGAGATTGTTATTTATTTATAGATTGGGATTCCAAACTCAAGATTGAGGTACTTCCTGATTGCAAGACTCCATTCAGAGCCCTTTTCTTTTCTAACACCTGGGAAGGTGAGGTTATATTTTCAAAAGCTATTGGTTACAGTAATTTCAAAATCTGTGAGTGAAAATTTTAAAATGTTCCAGATATATTTTATTGAAATGTGCTAAGCTGTTTAAAAAAATGAGAAAACATTGATTCTTGAAAGTAAATAATATCATGCAGCCTACTTTAATATAGTACCTATAAAAAAAGGATTATAGTCAAGCATGGTGCTTTTCAGTTATGTTGAAACTGCAGTTTCCCGAAGTCTCTGCTAGAGGAAATGATTACAGAGAACAGCATGCAAGTTTGAGGTTCACAATGTTTTTTTTCCTGTTCATTTGTGTTGTATTAAATTGCTATTTAATTTGATATGAGTGCATGGATTGTTCTTTCTTTAGGAATCTCCTGTTAGAAGGCATTTGGAAGGATATTTTTTTTTTCAGAAAAGAACTTGAAATTGCTCTAATGCAGTTATTTTCAACCTTTTTTGTGCCGCGGCACATTTTTTACATTTACAAAATCCTGGGGCACACCACCAACCAAAATGACACAAAATGACACCCCAAGACACTCTCCTCTATTTTTCCATCCCTGTCTCCTCCCCACCCTTGTGTGTGTGTGTGTGTGTGTATAAACACTCTTGAACCATTTCCAAAAACAGGTGAGGGCTGGGTTTTTTCTCTCTCTTAATCTTTGGGTGCTTTTTATCATATGCTTTAAATCAAGAGTCACTTCTCTCTCTCTCTTTTGTTTCTCTCTCTTTCTTCTCATTCTCTGTCTCAATCATTTTCTCATTTCTCTTTTTTCCTCCCCTTTTTGTTCATTTCTCTCTCTCTCTCCCTTCCTCTCCTTTTCTCTCTCTCTCTTGCTTTCTTTCTCTCTCACTCTTGATTTCTCTCTTTCTCTTTTCTTTCTCTTGCTTTCCCTCTCTCTCACACTCTCTTTCTCTCTCTCTTTCTTTCTTTCTTTCTCTTTCTCTCTCTCTTTCTCTCTCTCTTTCTTTCTCTCTCTCTCTCTCTCTCTCACTCTCTCTCTCAGCAAAAAGTTGCGAGACCGGAACCTGAGCTTCCTTCTTCGCGGCACACCTGACTGTGTCTCGCGGCACACTGGTTGAAAAACACTGCTCTAATGGAGCAGTTAACAACTTAGTTGTTAAGGGCATATTGAAACATTATGCAAAGTGATCCACAAACCCAGTTTTGGAATCTTTACCACATGAATGACTAGCTGGAAGAATATCCATTCAGTATTTTGAGAAATGAGTACTTGAGAACAAAGAGTTTCTATAATTACAAATGAGTTTGAGAGCCCATTTTTGCTGGTAGAGCGCTTGGGCCACCACAAGCACCCCGACATGAATGATGTTGAGCTGGCCACGCCCACCCCAGGCCCAGAGGTCAAATACAACCCTGATGCAGCCCTCAATGAAATAGAGTTTGACACCCTTGCTTTACCTGATAATCAGCTTTACTGTTAGATTCAATTTTGTCTGCCCGAAAGGGGTTTGCTAATATACCTGGAAGGCACCGGATGAGAAAAGTTGATTTATAAAATAAAATTTAATTATCTCGAGAATATTTGATAGTTGATAATCTTAGAAAAGGATCTTATTCAATAACCCTATACATGGTGACTGATTTAATATATTTATTTATTTATTTTATTTATTAGATTTGTATGCCGCCCCTCTCCGAAGACTCTGGGCGGCTAACAACAATAAAGAAAACAATGTAACAAATCTAATATTAAAAAGTAATCTAAAAAACCCCAATTTAAGAGACCAATCATACAAACAAGCATACCATGTATAAATTCTATAAGCCTAGGGGGGGAGGGAAAAAATTTCAATTTCCCCATGCCTGACGACAGAGGTGGGTTTTAAGGAGCTTGCGAAAGGCAAGGAGGGTGGGGGCAACTCTGATATCTGGGGGGAGCTGGTTCCAGAGGGTCGGGGCCGCCACAGAGAAGGCTCTTCTCCTGGGTCCCGCCAAATGACATTGTTTAGTCGACGGGACCCGGAGAAGGCCAACTCTGTGGGACCTAACCGGTTGCTGGGATTCGTGCGGCAGAAGGCGGACCCAGAGATATTCTGGTCTGATGCCATGAAGGGCTTTACAGGTCATAACCAACACTTTGAATTGTGACCGGAAATTGATCGGCAACCAATGCAGACTGCGGAGTGTTGGTGTAACATATATGGCACTGAAATGCATTTCATTTGCCTTTTTTAATAAAATACAGTTACTAAGTTCACACATTGCAGCAGTCTGTTATTACTTGCCACCACAGTGCTTAGTAAAATGCAGTAAACCAAACCAAACAAATCACATGATAGTTTAGTGCAGTGCACGAAGCTGATCTGCTTTGGTCATCCTTGCTAAAATACAGTTTGAAATTTCCTTTGAATGTTTGTGAACATAATACAGTACATAATTTTCTGCACATCTTTCTTCAAACAGATTTTAACTGATTTCCCAAGCCAGGAAACAGAGAATTCAAAGGCGTGTAAGGTCACTGCAACTGTGGCAGAAGGTGGTTCTCAAGGACTTATGGAAGACCCCAGTTCTTGTCATGATGCTAATGGAAAGCAATGCCTAGAGAAGGGGGAGTTTCTTTATAAACTTGAAACGGAGTCAGAACTGGAGAAAAAGCAGCAGTGGGACAACAATCCATCTTTACAGATGCTCAAAAGTTTTCTCCAAGATGATAGAGAAGAGCTGAGTCAGTACTTGTTACCATTGGAGCCCATGCTACGTTATGTTCTCCTTTTAGATATTGTCAGACCCACTTGCAGAAGATCTACATGTTTCACAAAAGGGTAAGATCCTCTGAAGGAGCCTGTTAATTGATTGGGTGTAGTTTTCATAATAAAAATGTTTTCTTTCCATCGTCTTTTTAAAAAACTTAATCAATAAGCCAAAGCTAAATTCATTTATCTCAGTCATTTAAAAGACTTGCTGAGAAGATTCGCAGAGGAGATTGACATATTTAACGATCTTTCCAAATAATCATCTATATCTCACAAAAGCATAGCCCTGTTAGTAGCTATTGGCAAAGATATCTGTTGTTTCATGTCATTATAATGTTCCAGGACAATTAAGTAAGAGTGGAGAACCGAATCAGGAAAGGGTTCTTCCAAGGACCGCTGGAGCTAGAGCGCCACCACCTTCTCAACAACCTTCCTCATAAAGGGAAGGTTGGAGACTGGACGATAGTTGTTGAGAATGGCTGGGTCCAGGGAAGGCTTCTTGAGGAGGGTGCACACAAGTGCCTCCTTGTAGGGAACCGGAAAGGACCCCCTCCCCAAAGAAGCGTTGACAATCTCCTGGATCCAGCTCCGTGTCACCTCCCTGCTGGCCGAAACCAGCCAGGAGGGGTGGAACTCAGGTGGTGGAACTCACAGCTCCAATGGCTTTGTCCAGAAGACTAGATAGCATTATGGTAGAGGAATCTCTTTCTGCAAGACAACTCTTTGCTACTCTCTAGAATCCATTTCTCCACAAGGAGAATCCATTTCTCCTTGTGGAGAATCCATTTCTCCACAAGGAGCAGGAGGGAGCTATCTTGTAGTAGTCTGAACTGTTGTATGTAGTTTAAAGGCTAATCAGCCTTGGAGATTTACCAATGAATTTTATGAAATTGTTTGCAAGGAATTGCGACTAATAAACAATTGAGCAAAAGAGACATGCTTCATTACAGTGTTTACCATCAAGCAACTTTTCACTACTATGCCAAATACATAGAATGACGCTGGTTCCTTTTTCTTTCTTTCTTTTTAAATAGTATTACTTCTGTATACAATTCAATCTTGTAATATATAGTGCATTTTACATGCAGTTTCTGTCCTCAGAAAGTGTGCAATGCAGTGGAAAGATGTAGCCTCTATTATTTAGAGGTCCAACTCCTTTTGTCTCTCTCTTCTGTTCACTCTGGGACTAGATAGAACAGTAATTTAAACTTGCCCAGCTTTCTTTGTCTCCTTTACTGGAATCTGTTTGCCTCTAGTTATGGTTCAACCCCCCCTCTCTTTCTCTCTCTCTCTCCCCCCCCCCTCTTCCTCCCTCCCTCCCTCCCTCTCCCATGACAGCTTTCTTTTGTATGTGTGTGTATGTATGTGCTTCTGCTCAAATATCAGTGAGCCGAGCATTGTATATATTTGTGCTGTGTACATCTGGAAAATGATTTGCAAGAAGTGTTTTGCCTTTGCAAGACCACATCATGATTCTGTTGTTCATTAAAGCAGTCTTTATTGTTTTCATGCTTCAACAGCTTACAAAAATGCACTATTTTTTGAAGAGTCACAATAACCTTTGAGTCACTCCTTCAAAGAAAGCATGACTGTTTTAATGTTCAATACATTTGTGGTCCTGAAAAGTTCAAATCACTTCTCCCACATTAATTTCAAAGCAGGCATAACCATGGGAGGTATAATTAGAAAAGCTATGGGAAGATTTATATGCTGAGTAATTTATATGGATGCAATTCAAACAGTGAATCATCTATCTATCTATCTATCTATCTATCTATCTATCTATCTATCTATCTATCTATCTATCTATCTATTCAATTTTTTTATGCCACCCTTCTCCTTAGACTCAAGGTGGCTTACACCATGCTAGCAATAGCACTTTTTAACAGAGCCAGCATACTATGCATATAATGCACACATATCTCATTTGCAGTTCACCATGTTGATGCAGAAAAAAAATATTGACAAGGCATTAGAGCCCTCTGAGATAGCCATATGTATAGAGCATTTGATTTTATTTATGACCAAACTGGTTGAACTTGCATTCCCAGACTACTTTTATTAAATTGGTGTTCAATTAGATGCTTTTATAAGCCATTTGCAAATAGAATCTCTCTGCTCATCAATAGTACAAATCTCACAAGGATTGTAATGTATGACTCTTAATTGATTTGAAGGTATGGACATTATGTAGAAGGAACTGGTTCCGTATTACAGATGGCAGAGGACATTCAGGTACAGTTGAACCCTTTATATATTCATGGCTTAAATTTATGGTGCATGATTTTCTTGCTGGTAGCGTTACCAGCAAGCTTTAGTTTAGTTAATGGCTTGGCTTTAGTTTATGAAAAAAAAGATAAAAGTAACACTATCAGCAAGAAAATCATGCAGGTTGCCTGATGACCAGGACTCAAGATTAGGTATGTTGTTTGTTCTTTTATTAATATATTTAATTACTGGTTTTTTTTGGACTATAAGATTCATTTTCCCCTCCCCCCAAAAAATTGGTGGAAATGTCTGTGTGTCTTGTAGAGATAACAAAGTTAGAACCCACCTCTGCTTTGGGGTATGACAAAAGCAAAGACAAAAGTCTTGAGAGCCAGCTCAATATTTGCATATTTTTTAACATAGGTAGAATAAAGCAAAAAAAATCACCTTTCTTCTAATGCTAAGTTACTGATAAATGATACTGGGAAATGTAATCAAATAACATTTGGAGAGGGGAACCTTCTCTTCTCCAAATGATTTGCAGTTCATTGCGAATTTGGTTTTCAATGCAATCTGTTCAACTTATGCCTCTATTTGATTCTATTAATAAATGTAATTTTATTCCTTAAATGAATTGTTGGATTTTATTTATTTTAGTGATTCATGCACATTAATATGCAAGTACAAGCTTCCTCCTGCACCTTGTGGCTGCGCACGCAATGCCTTGTGGCCCAGGCACACGGACGCAAGCGCAGTATCGAACACTCAGCTTCTTCACATGCACAGAATCAGAAACAAGCAAAACATAGCCCCCAGAAAACTGAAAATAAGATGCCTTCTATGGACTGGTACCGACAGAACTGGCTCCGTGATGTCACCTCTGGTTTACTACTGGTTCCATAGAACTGGTGTGAACTGGGAGGAATCCACCTCTGCCCCAAACATAAAGGGAACAAGATCAGAGGAGATCACAGGGAAGTGAAATATCCCCAGGCCACATTTCCTCAAGCTATGTCTCTTGTGTGCATGCATCTCGACCTTATGATCAGATTAGATTTATTGGATTTATATGCCGCCCCTCTCCGCAAACTCGGGGCGGCTCACAACAATGGTAAAAACAATACATAATAACAAATCCAATACCCACCAATCCAATTACAATTTTAAGCTAAAAAATTCATAAAAAACCAACCCCAGAATATTAAAAAACAAGCACACAATCAATCTAACACCAAAACAACATGGGCAAGGGGGAGATGTTTCAGTTCCCCCATGCCTGACGGCAGAGGTGAGTTTTAAGGAGTTTGCGAAAGGCAAGGAGGGTGGGGACAATCCTAATCTCAGGGGGGAGATGGTTCCAGAGGGTCGGAGCCGCCATAGAGAAGGCTCTTCCCCTGGGGCCCGCCAGACGGGACCCGGAGAAGGCCAACTCTGTGGGACCTAACCGGTCGCTGGGATTCGTGCGGCAGAAGGCGGTCCCGAAGGTATTCTGGTCCGGTGCCATGAAGGGCTTTATAGGTCATAACCAACACTTTGAATTGTGACCGGAAACTGATCGGCAACCAATGCAGACTGCGGAGTGTTGGAGTGATATGGGCATACTTAGAGAAGCCCATAATTGCTCTCGCAGCTGCATTCTGCACGATCTGAAGTTTCCGAACACTTTTCAAAGGTAGCCCCATGTAGAGAGAGTTACAGTAGTCGAGCCTCGAGGTGATGAGGGCATGAGTGACTGTGAGCAATGACTCCCGGTCCAAATAGGGCCGCAACTGGCGCACCAGGCGAACCTGGGCAAACGCCCCCCTCGCCACAGCTGAAAGATGTTTCTCTAATGTGAGCTGTGGATCGAGGAGGACGCCCAAGTTGCGGACCCTCTCTGAGGGGGTCAATAATTCCCCCCCCAAGGTAATGGATGGACAGATAGAATTGTCCTTGGGAGACAAGACCCACAGCCACTCCGTCTTGTCTGGATTGAGTTTGAGTTTGTTGACACCCATCCAGGCCCCAACAGCCTCCAGGCACCGGCACATCACTTCCACACTTATGGGCAATGTTTGTGGTTTGAAGCTATTTCCATCTGTCAAAAGCATCAGGTCCCGCAGATATCCCTGATCTAGACAGAGTGTTCCATCTCAGCTCTGCTAGGATTGTGGAATCTTGCAAATCATGATGATGGATGATGAAATAATGGATGAAAATAAGAATGTTATATTTTAGTCATATATTATGAACTATTTGCCAAACCCTTTTCTACAGCTTGAATCTGTATTTAAATCCTTCGATGATTTATCTGAAGAGGAAAAGCTTAAGAATTTATCAATGCTCCAACTGCGGTATTTTACTCCGAGAGAAATAGCAAATCTGCATGGATTTCCCCTTGAATTTGGTATGTGTTTGGTATTTCTTAAAAATGACTATAAGTAATTTTTAGAAATGTGTACACCCCATAATCTCAGTGAAGATGCTTAGCATATATGCTCATGTATAAGTTAATCTGCATATAGGTAAAATTGTGACCAGAATTCCACGAAAAAATGAGCTACTATAAATAACCAGACCTGCAAAATTGCAATGAAAGAGATAATAATTTTCCTTTGCTTCCATTCACAAACTTGTTTTTCATATACCTCACATTTTTTCTTGCAGTATCAGAATTGTTTGTTTTTTCCATGCTACTAACAATTTTTAGCTTGAAAATTGCAATATATGACAATTATTGGCAATTTCTAGGCATTGCAATTTCCTTCCTACTGGAAATGTGTACAGAAAAAGTGAGAAAATGTGTACAGAAAAAGTGAGAAAAAGTTTTGTGTCATCATTTAAAACTAGAGAATTTTAAAAAAATAAATCCAAGTTCTATTCAGTGGAAAGCTGAACCCAAGTATGGAGATATTTTGTAATCAAAAATTCTTGGCTTAATGGCAAGTATATTATATATCGCAATGGTGAAATTCACATTTTTTTTACTACGGGTTCTGTGGGCATGGCTTGGTGGATGTGGTGTGGCTTGGTAGGCATGGCTTGGTGGGCATGGCAAAATCATCATTCCCATCTCACTCCTGGGGAAAGGATATTGCAAAATCTTCATTCCCTCCCCACTCCTGGGGAAAGGATATTGCAAAATCTTCATTCCTACCCCATTCTTCCCCCTTCCTCCCCAGAGATGGTATTTCCCGGTTCCCTAAACTACTCAAAATTTCCGCTACCAGTTCTCCGAACTACAGTGTTCCCTCAATTTTTGCAGGTTCGAACTTCGAGGAAAGTCTATACCACGGTTTTTCAAAAATATTAATTAAAAAATACTTTGCGGGTTTTTCCCCTATACCACGGTTTTTCCCACCCGATAACATCATATGTCATCGCCAAACTTTAGTCTGCCTTTAATAAATATTTTTTTTAATAAACTTTAATAAATAAACATGGTGAGTAATAATCTGAATGGTTGCTAAGGGAATGGAAAATTGCAATTTAGGGGTTTAAAGTGTTAAGGGAAGGCTTGGGATACTGTTCATAGCCAAAAATAGTGTATTTACTTCTGCATCTCTACTTCGCGGAAATTCAACTTTCGCGGGCGGTCTCGGAACGCGGAAAGCGAGGGAACACTGTATTCAAACTTTTTGCTATTGGTTCTCCAAAACCTGTTGGAACCTGCTGAATTTCATTCCTGGTATATGGTAGGCTATAAATTCTTCAGTAGGCAAAACCTCTTGAACTTATTCTAAGTTGTTTCTCCTTATGAACTTTGAATATAATACATTTTCCTAATGTGACCACAGATTTTAAATTCTGCCTTTGTAGTAACATGCAAATGTTCTCTGTGATTTGATTGTTTTATATGTGAAAGAAGCACATAGAAAAGGCAGTCATATACCCTTCTAATGTTTTATTTTCATTAATAAAATCTGCCTCCTAAGGCTGCTGAAATAACATTGTTATGCTCAATTACAATGTCCATGCATCTGTGGCTAGCTTTCAAAAAGATGACATCAGATTATTTAGGAAATGCTTCTACTGCTAATGTTTTTTCCCCAAGGCTAGCTTAGCCTTCTTCAACCTGGTGCACTTAAAATATGCATGGTTGCATGCAAGCAGAGCGTTATATAGATAATGGTCAGATACATCAGGAAGGCATTAAATTGGATAATGGGTGGGTCAGAATAGAAATGAAGAGAGATGTTGACATACAAGCTTGAGACAGATTTTTCTCTTTTCCAAGTGACGGATTTTGTAGAGCATACCATTTAGTACTGAGGTCATGCTGGAATCCAATTTCTCCACAGTTCAGTGGACACGAATGTAACCAGGAGGAAAAACACTTTAAATGAGGGAGAAAAAAATCATCGGTAAATGGTAGTGAAAAGGCAAGAAAGACAAGATGTTCTCTAAAATAGCAAAGTTCTTGAAAGAACCACTCTTTACCGCGCCAAAGAATAATGCTGAATGTTTAGTAGATTAAATATCATGAAATAATCATATTTGATTGGAGTAATCCATATTTCATGGTTTGGATAAAACCACCAAAACCCAGGCAGTTCTTTCAGGGTTCTTGAAGGATTCTTTCACATTTCTGATAATATTATAAGTTATAGAAAATACTAAGAAAATAGATTGTTTGCAATGCAGCTCTATCTGAAAAGCTCAAGATATTGCCAACTGAAGTTCAATGCCTATATTAAAACAACAATATAGTTTTCTTGGCAACAGTTTGAGTTTGTCTTTGCTTTCTTCTGTTATATATACAGTGATACCTCGTCTTACAAACGCCTCGTCATACAAACTTTTCGAGATACAAACCCGGGGTTTAAGATTTTTTTTGCCTCGTCTTACAAACTATTTTCACCTTACAAACCCACCGCCGCCGCTGGGATGCCCCACCTCCGAACTTCCGTTGCCAGCTAAGTGCCCGTTTTTGTGCTGCTGGGAATCCCCTGAAGCTCCCCTCTATGGGAAACCCCACCTCTGGACTTCCGTATTTTTGTGATGCTGCAGGGGAATCCCAGCAGCGCAAAAACAGGCACTTCGCTGGCAACGGAAGTCCGGAGGTGGGGTTTCCCAGCGAGGGGAGCTTCAGTGAAATCGCAGCATTGCAAAAACACAGAGGTCCGGAGGTTGGGTTTCTCATGGAGGGGAGCCTCAGGGGAATCCCAGCAGCACAAAAACGCGCTTCGGCTGGCAAAAGGGGTGAATTTTGGGCTTGCACGCATTAATCGCATTTCCATTGATTCCTATGGGAAACATTGTTTCGTCTTACAAACTTTTCACCTTAAGAACCTCGTCCCGGAACCAATTAAGTTTGTAAGACAAGGTATCACTGTATTTGTATTAGTTGGTTGGTTGGTTGGTTGGTTGGTTTCCCAATCTAGTCTATAATCCTGGTGATCTCCCATCAAAACACTAAACAGGCTAGTTATTCTTAATTTCCAGACCAAGGTTTTGCTGTTTTCTTCTGAGACGACATGTCCACTCATTATTTATGTTGAGTTCAGTGATCTTACTCTCAAGTCAAAGAGGACTTAGTTCCGTACTGTCGTGTCTTAGAATATAAGTAGTTGAAGTTAACTGTCTATTTATGGCTAATAATTTGTAGGATCTCAGTGTCAAAATAATAGCAATAACCATTAATTGCCTTTGGAATTAAGATATTTCATATTGCTGAAAAATGTTTTCTCTTTTTAAAAAAAATAGAAACATAGAAGATTGACGGCAGAAAAAGACCTCATGGGGCCATACTATTCTGTATTTTATCTTAGGATGGATAAGAATCTAGATAAGAATCAGGTGTTCAAGATCTTTTTGCCTCTACTTAAGAACCATTTTCTACTTAAGAACCTGAGCCCGAAAAAAATTCCCAGGAAATTTGAGAGCAGCACGAAGGCCCGGCCAGTTTCTTGTCATTCCCCCTTTAATCCTGGCCATTTGGGCTGTCAGAGGAGCCTTTTGGTGGCGCTTAAGGAGGCTCTGGCAGTACAGAGCAAACAAAGCATTTTCCTTTCTCTGAGTGCTTGGACAGGGAATAAACCTCTTCCAGCGCCCAGAGAAAAGAAACGCTCCCTTCGCTCTGGGCAGCCAAGGAGTCACCAGAGCGAAGGAAAGGCACCAACTACAAAGTGAGCAAGCGAGAGGAGAGGGGAGCCCTTCAGCATGGGAAAGAAAAGATAGCAGCAGCAGCAGCCAGTGTATGGGAGGCAACCTCGTGCCAGGTGTATTGGAGGCGCTTGCTCCTCCTCGCTACCTCAGAGTCCCTCTTTTCTTTTTTAAGCCTTAAAGTTTTGGATTTTTTTATTCCTCTCACCTCATCTTTTTCCTTCGGCAGCAACTGTCCTCCTCCTCTTCTTCCTCCTCTTCCTCCCACCCAATTCCAAGCTTTTATTTCTTTCCTAATGGGTTTGCGCACATTATTTGCTTTTACATTGATTCCTATGGGAAAAATTGCTTCTACTTAAGAACCTGGTCACGGAACAAATTAAGTTCTTAAGTAGAGGTACCACTGTATATTTATCCCAGGCATGTTTAAATTCAGTTACTGTGGATTTACCAACCACGTCTGCTGGAAGTTTGTTCCAAGCATCTACTACTCTTTCAGTAAAATAATATTTTCTCACGTTACATTTTTTTGTTTTAGATTTTCCTGAAAACATTTCCCTAAAACAATGTTACCGTCTACTTGGAAACAGCCTCAGCGTGTTTGTGGTTGCTAAATTAATTTCCTGTCTCGTTGAGCCTATCAATAAGTGATGAATTGTTCAAGTGAACTTTCTGGGGCCATTATACTACATCAGAATATGGATTTCTTTCATGGAAGAGGATTGAATCTGATTGCTATGGTATATTTGTGTGGATGCTCATCTTTGTTTATAAAATAAATAATTGTCAGATGTGTATCTGTTTCACCATTTGTGAAAATTGAGGGTCTTACTGAAGTCCTGTGTTACTATTTTAATTTATAAATACTGGATCCTGAATTTATGAAAAAATAGGGATTTATATAAGTAATTTTAAATCTTAAACCCAGCTCAGTGGTGGAATATAAATGTTTTTAAATTAAAAAAATTAAAAAAAATATTAAATTACTTCTTTCTGAAAACAGCTCTATTGCATTTGATAAATTGGAGTAAAATATGATTTAAAATGAAGTTGGAATAAAATACAGTCTAAAATGAAATTAAATAAGTTGGGGTACAAAGTCAATGAAATGGAGACTGATAGACTTATCAGTCTCCATTTCATTGACTTTGCACCAATAGTCATATGCTCTAATTTTGGATAATGCATGAATTGTATAATTTCCAGTTCATCTCTAACTGCTTTAGCAGCTATTCTTTTATCTGCACACCCAAAATACATCTCAAATGCTGGAACTATGTTTGTTCTGGGACTGCAGTTGACTATAGACCCCGAACTTCTGCTCCATAAAAGAGCATGGGGTAACCTTAGCTTTATAAACTTAAATTAATGGGGCTAGGGATCCTGGATAACTATGGTTCTTTAGTTTAAACAGTAAATTTGAACAGGCTTTTGCTCTAAATATATACCATTGATGATGGCAAGCCCAAGATCCAGTCTTGGAAAAAATTATGCCTAAGTATACAAAGGTGTTACCCTGTTCAATTGGTTCACCAGCTAATTGCCATCTATATTTCTGATGGTGTTTTCCAAACACCATTATTTTTTATTCAGATTTACTAATGATTAGGGAGCTATCCTGGCAAAACCTTCCTACACAATCCTACTTGTGAATATGATAATAATATCATATTACCACCATAAAGCAAGCTGTTACAGTAAGTATTTAGGATCATCATCACGTGTACTATGGGATCCTACATTAACTCTGGCAGGTCATTGATATATAAACTAAATAATAATGGGACCAGGATATATCCTTGCCTTAACCCTTTATTTGTGCGAATCCTGTTAATCGGAGTCCCATTAACCCCATACCACACTGTCACACAGGTAGTTGTGTAAAGGGCTTTACACAACTTTACACAAAAGCCAGGAGGGTAGGTTCTATTTTAAGAGATGTTACTTTACTCCATAGTACTTCTCTGTTTACCATATCAAATGCTGCTTTAAGCTCTATTAAAGCAGAAAACAGAAGTTTCCTCTTATATGCATATTTGGCAATTCAAGACAATAGCAGTATATAATATCAGTACAGTAGAACCCCGACTTACGAGACTAATTGGTTCCGGAAGGAGGCTCGTAAGTCGGAACGCTCGTATGACGAAACATTGTTTCCCATAGGAAACAATGTAAAGTCAATTAATCCGTGCAACAACAAAAAAAAACCGCTGCCGCCGAATGCGGAAGTTAGCGTTCGGCTTCAGGAGAAAGCTGCGAAGCGGCGCGCGTGTTTTAAAACGTCGCAGCCGGCCTGGGGGGCTCGGGGGGAAGCCCCCGAGCCCCCCAGGCCGGCTGCGACGTTTTCAAACACGCGCGCCGCTTCGCAGCTGTCTCCTGAAGCCGAACGCGGAAGTTAGCGTTCGGCTTCAGGAGACAGCTGCGAAGCGGCGCGCGTATTTTAAAAGGTTGCAGCCGGCCTGGGGGGCTTGCCTGCACCCCCCCGAGCCCCCCAGGCCGGCTGCAACCTTTTAAAACACGCGGGATACGAGCGCCAAGGAGCTGTCTCCTGAAGCCGAACGCGGAAGTTCTCGAGTAGCTCGTAAGTAGAGCTGCTCGTATGTCGAGGTTCCACTGTAGTAGATTGGCTTTGTCTAAAACCTGTTTGTTCTTCTGTGAAGATACTGTTTTCCCCTACCCAGATATCAATTCTGTTGAAAAGGTACCTAGCTATATTTTTGCTGCATTGTCAATCAGGCTAATGGGCCTATGTGAAGATATTAGGAAACAACAATTTGCTCAGGTGCAAACTTATCAAAGAAATTGAATCTGGCTTTCTAGATTTTTATAACTCTTATTTGGTACTATATGAATATTCAAGAGGTCTGGTTTCTGAATAGTTATAATGTAATCGCTTTTCACACAATAGAGAAATTTTAAGGTTCATAGAGGACTATGCTATAATATAGCACCTGGAATTCAGTTGATAGGGCTGTCAGCATAGAGCAGTGATTTTCAACATTTTTTGAGCTGCAGCACATTTTTTACATTTACAAAATCCTGGGGCACACCACCAATCAAAATGACACAAAATGACACTCTAAAACACTCTCCTCTCTTTTTCCATCCCTGTCTCCTTCCCCCCTTGTGTGTATGTGTGTGTGTATGTCTGTACACACTCTTGAACCATTTCCAAAAACAGGTGAGGGCTGGGGGGGTTTCTTTCTTATTTTTTGGGTGCTTTTTATCATATGCTTTAAATCAAGAGTCACTTCTCTCTCTTTTGTTTCTTTCTCTTTCCTCTCATTCTCTGCCTCAATCATTTTCTCCCCTTTTTGTTCTCATTTCTCTCTCTCTCTCTCTCTCTCTCCCTTCCTCTCCTTTTCTCTCTCTCTCTTGCTTTCTTTCTCTTTCTCTCTCTTGATTTCTTTTTCTCTTTCTCTCTCTCTTGCTTTCTTTCTCTCTCACACACACACACTGTCTTGCTTGCTTTCTCTCTTTCTTTCTCTCTTGCTTGCTTTCTCTCTTTCTCTCTTGCTTGCTTTCTCTCTTTCTCTCTTGCTTGCTTTCTCTCTCTTTCTCTCTCTCTTTCTCCTCTCTTTTTCTCTCTCTCTTGTTTTCTCTTTCTCTTCCCCTTTCTCTCTCTCTCTCTCTCGCTCTCTCTCTGTCTCTCTCTCTCTTGCTATCTCTCTCTTTCTCTCTCGTACACCACGCTGGCAACCGCGGCATTGAGCAGTTGTTGCGGGGCAGCGGCAGGGCGGTCAGCTGTGAGCGGAAGCTCCAGGGGGGGTGCAGGGTGGTGGCTGGATGTGTTGCTGGATGCTGTACATTTTGGCGCTGCACTGGGCATGGGCACAGGGCTGGCACCTCCGTCACGGCCCAGTCAGTGGGCCAGTGCCAGCCCCGTGCCCATGCCCTGCGCAGCACCAGCATGTATAGCATCCAGCAACATGTCTAGCCATTGGTGCCTCCACCCTGGCATTCCCACTCACAGCCGCTGCGCCGTGGTTAGTGCCTGGTGCCACTGCTGCCAGCGCGCTCCCGCTTCCGGCACCCTCCCGCCAGACCCCAAAGTTCACCTGCCACCGCCAGGCGGGACGCTGCAGCTGCTGGTGCCTCCACCCTGGAGCTCCCGCTCACAGCTGCAGCTCTCCCGCCGGGCTCCAAAACTCACCGCAAAGAAGGAAGGCGTGAAGAAGGAAGCTTAGCTTCCGATCTTGAAACTTTGCTCTTCGCGCCCTCAGCTGAGCTTCCTTCTTCGCGGCACACTGGCTGAAAAACACTGGCATAGAGTATGCAAGCTTGAAGACATACTTATTCTTCAAAACATTTGCTAGAAAGTTATAGAAGTGTATTTAATTAAACTCTTGTCAATGTGATAGCTGCTGTCCTTGAGAAGTGATAATTCACCATCCCTCTGAAGATCTGCATATACGGTATGTCACAGAAGTGAGTACAGCCTTTCCCATTTTATAAATATTTAAGTATATTTTCATGTGACAACCCTGAAAAAATGACATGGCTACAATAAAATATTGAGTTTATAGCTTGTACAACAGTGTAAATGTGCCGTCCCCTCAAAATAACACAACACACAGTCATTAATGTCTAAACTGCTGGCAACAAAAATGTGTACACCCTTAAGTGACAATGTCCAAAAGGGACCTAAAGTGCTCAATATTTTGTGTGGTCACCATTATTTTCCAGTACGTCCTTAATCCTTTTGGGCATAGAGTTCACCAAAGCTTCACAGATTGCCACTGGAGTCCTCTTCCACTCCTCCATGACCAGTGTCTGTTAGAGAATCTTGCACACCTTCACCTTCCATTTCAGGATGTCCCATAGATGCTCAATAGGGTTTAGATCTGGTGACATGATTGGGCAGTCCATCACCTTTACCCTCAGCTTCTTTATCAAGGGAGTGCTTGTTTTGTAGGTGTGTTTGGAATCGTTATCAGTTCAGTCTCCGAAGGGAAGGGATCATGCTCTGCTTCACTATGTCACAGTACTTGTTGGCATTCATGGTTCCTCTAGGGAACTGTAGCTCTCCAGTGCTGGCAGCACTCATGCAACCCCAGACTATGACATTTCCACCACCATGTCTGACTATAGACAAGACACACTTGTCTTTGTACTCCTCACCTGGTTGCTGCCACACACATTTGACATCCTCTGAACTGAATAAATTTATCTTGGTCTCATTAGACTACAGGACACGGTTCCAGAAATCCGTGTCCTTAGTCTGCTTGTCTGCAACAAACTGTTTGTGGGCTTTCTTGTGCATCATCTTTAGAAGAGGCTTCTTTCTGGGATGACAGCTGTGCAGACCAATTTGATGCATCGTGCGGCGTATGATCTGAGCATTGACCGACTGACCCCCCACCACCAACCCTTCAACTTCTGCTTCAGTGTTGGCAGCATTCATATATCTATTTTCCAAAGCCAACCTCTGGATATGATGCTGGGCACTCGACTTCTTTGGTCGGCCATGGCAAGGCCTGTTCTGATTGGAACCTGTCCTATTAAACTCCTGTATGGTCTTGGCCACTGTGCTACAACTCAGTTTCAGGGTCTTGGCAATCTTATAGCTTAGCAACAATTCTTTTTTTCAGATCCTCAGAGAGTTCATGAAATGCCATGTTGAACTTCCAGTGACCAGTATGAGAGAGTGAGAATGATAACACCTGCTCCCCCTTTACGCCTGAGACTGTGTACCACTAATGACTCACATGACACCAAGGAGGGAAACAGGTACTTGGGCCCCATTTGGACATTATCACTTAGGGGTGTACTCAGTTTTGTTGCCAGCATTTTAGATATTAATGGTTGTGTGTTCTGTTATTTTGAGGTGACACACATTTACACTATTATACAAGTTGTATACTTAATACTTTACATTGTAGCCAATTCCGTGTTGTCATATGAAAAAGTATATTTAAATATTTATAAAATGTGAGAGGGTGTACTCACTTCTGTGACATAGAAACATAAAAGACTGACTGCAGAAAAAGACCTCATGATTCATCTAGTCTGCCCTTATACTATTTCCTGTATTTTTTTTCTTAGGATGGATATATGTTTATCCCAGGCATGTTTAAATTCAGTTACTGTGGATTTACCAATCACATCTGCTAGAAGTTTGTTCCAAGGATCTACTACTCTTTCAGTAAAATAATATTTTCTCATGTTGCTTTTAATCTTTCCCCCAACTAACTTCAGATTGTTTCCCCTTGTTCTTGTGTTCACTTTCCTATTAAAAACACTTCCCTCCTGAACCTTATTTAACCCTTTGACATATTTAAATGTTTCGATCATGTCCCCCCTTTTCCTTCTGTCCTCCAGACTATACAGATTGAGTTCATTAAGTCTTTCCTGATACATTTTATGCTTAAGACCTTCCACCATTCTTGTGGCCCGTCTTTGGACCCGTTCAATTTTGTCAATATCCTTTTGTAGGTGAGGTCTCCAGAACAGAACACAGTATTCCAAATGTGGTCTCACCAGCGCTCTATATAGCGGGATCACAATTTCCCTCTTCCTGCTTGTTATACCTCTAGCTATGCAGCCATACATACTGTACATACTGTACATATACACCCTCAATGTCTGTCTTAGGAATGACTCTGGTGAAGAAAAAAAAAGGAAGATGTTTCCCCATCTGAGGAGAAGACTGAGAAGATTTGAGAATGGATTTTATTTGTAATTCAAAGACACAAAAGGGTCCCAGGTTAGCATTTTTAGCCCATGTTCTCTAATAAACTCAAATATAACTATCTATATTGGACATATTACTGCTGAAGGTAAGTACAATTCACAGGTATTAAGTAAATTTGCTTGAGATTTGTCATAAAATTCCATTTGCATACAAAAAGATTCCTTTAATTATGCTTTAAATTGGATTTAATTCAGACTAAATTAATGCTAGCTTAAAAATACTAAGAATTTATTGAGTAAGCTGGAAATTAATTTGTCTTAGTCATACTCATACATAAGTCACTTAATAAATTACAGTATTGTGGCTGAATTGCCTCCAGAAGCTGTAAGGAATTCAGAGAATTCCTGTGGTGAAGTCTCAGAGAAAAATCCAGATCCATGAATTCAGACTGTATTAACTCATTTTCTGTCTGGATTTTTAAACTCTTTTTTAGACATAATACTCAATAGAAAATCAAAATAGCTGATAAGTCATGATAATGTTTATTGCTCTTCAGTTTGATAGCATTTAATATATCTCCAATATGAACATTTTGAAATATTTTCAAAAACTATTTTTAGAACCTGGAATGAGGTAGAATACAAAAGAAAATGGTGCCGATGAAGTTTTATTGCTTCTACATCTGCCTTCTTTTAATTTTACAGGCTTAGCATTTTTTTGTCTATGCATCTCAGAATATTGAGATTCAAGATATTTTCAAGAAAATCAAATAATATGTTCCTTTTTATTTTGACTCAGTTGCTCAACTTTCTAAAATATCGTTATGGATAAAAGTTACAAATCTTGTAGGAGTATATACAAAAACTGATTTGTTTTGTTAGTGGGGGGAAAGGGAGGGGGGAGAAAGATGAGTTTAAAATCCAGACAGAAAATGAGTTAATACAGTCCCGGATTATTTCCTTACAGTCAGCTAAACTTTTTTTAAAGTTTAGCTGAACTATTTATTTATATTTATTTATTTATATTTATAAAAGCTACAGAAACCAGATTAAAACAAACAAGCTATCAATATTGGATTCAAAGCATCAGATAGGTTCTGCTTTACCTTGCTGACAGTTGTTTCCTGACCCAACAAACACACGTGGAGTGCTAAAAACCCCCAAAACAGTTGTGTGTATGCAAAATCAAAAATCAAGATGGCGTCACCTATGGCACTGCCAAGAGACCCAGTTCACGAGCATGTTTAGCCAACCGTTGCTGCCGGTTTGGTGAGCGGAAGGAATTCCCACTACTGTTCTATGGAACTAGTCCAAATTAGCAGAAATTAACCTCTGCAAAACATCCTCACCCTATTAAATAATCTAACTCCCTTCTTACTTAAATATTCTATCTATTTCTTCTTATTTCCTTACATATGAACACTACAATTGTGTTGGTCATGACCTTTAAAGCCCTACATGGCATTGGACCACATCACCTCCGGAACCGCCTGCTACCGCACGAATCCCAGCGACCGATAAGGTCCCACAGAGTTGGCCTTCTCCGGATCCCGTCGACTAAACAATGTCGTTTGGCGGGCCCCAGGGGAAGAGCCTTCTCTGTGACGGCCCTGGCCCTCTGGAACCAACTCCCCCCGGAGATTAGAACTGCCCCCACCCTCCCTGTCTTTCGCAAACTACTCAAGACTCACTTATGCCGTCAGGCATGGGGGAGTTAAGATATTCCTTCCCCCTAGGCCATTACAAGTTATGCATGGTATGTTTGTGTGTATGTTTGGTTTTATAATAAGGGTTTTTAGTGGTTTTATTAATTGGATTGTTACATGCTGTTTTTATCATTGTTGTTAGCTACCCCAAGTCTACGGAGAGGGGCAGCATACAAATCCAATAAATAAATAAATAAATAAATAAATAAATAAATAAATAAATAAATAAGAAAGAAAGAAAGAAAGAAAGAAAGAAAGAAAGAAAGAATAAATAAATAATAAATAAATAAATAAATAAATAAATGTTTACCTAAAACCTGCATTCCAAAGAGCAGATTTGAAATCAAACTTAACCTTATCTAATAGCCTTCTTCAGTTTTCTCCAATCTCTATATCTGTTGTGTTACATTTCCCATCTTTCCCAAAAATCATGTTCATAATATGAACATTTCACTGTCCTGTTTCATCAGACTATTTGTCCAATTTATAAATATATCAGATTTTTTTAAAAGATCAGTATTTCCTGACTAGTAATAACCCTGCATAATTTGTTACATGTACCTTTTATTTGGAAGTGCCGTCAATTTAATTTTTTAGAGGAAATTTGAATTTCGCCGTTAATGTATTATACAAGTACCGTTAAAAAAAAATCTTGTTTATATAAACTACAAACTTGTGAGATTAGTGGAGGGGCAGTATCTAGATATAACATCTGATTTCCACACAGAATATATCATGCTTTATCTTGGGTATGTTTAGATAAGATTGAAGAAATCTCTGGTATAAGTGAAGTCTGGAAAATTGCTGACAGTTTCATTGTACAAAACCAGATGATCAATGACCTGACCTTAAGAACATACGTTCCTGTTTTATGATACCACAAAACCATTATTTAATGGCAATATGTGCAATGTGGATATGTTAATATTTTATTCGATTCCATATTTTTAGTTGCAATGTTATTGATTAAGGGTATTTCTCAACTGTGGCAACATGAAGATACTGTATGTGGAGTTCCTCTGCAGGAATTCCTAAGTTAGCAATCCATCCATTTTCAAATCGTCAAGATTGAGAAACATTAGTGTAGATTAGGGATCCCCAAATTTGGCAACTTTAGGACTTGTGCACTTCAACTCAGCCAGCTTTTACAGATGTCAGAAATTGTTTCTGGAATTGTGAAAAAAGGCTAAAGTTTAGTGCAGCATAATTTATTGTTGAATCATGTTTATTCATTGGCATAATAGAAACATAGAAGAGTGACGGCAGAAAAAGACCTCATGATCCATCTAGTCTTCCCTTATACGATTTCCTGTATTTTATCTTACAATGGATATATGTTTATCCCAGGCATGTTTTCCTACCGCCCAACCACACTGCTCACCCATTTTGAGACTGTCAGAAATCACTACCCCTAAATCCTTCTCTTCTGAAGTTTTTGCTAACCCAGAACTGCCAATGCAATACTCAGATTTAGGATTCCTTTTCCCCAAGTGCATTATTTTACATTTGGAAACATTGAACTGCAGTTTCCATTGCTTTGACCATTTATCTAGTAAAGCAAAATCATTTACCATATTACAGACCCCTCCAGGAATATCAACCCTATTGCACACTTTAGAGTCATCGGCAAATAGGCAAGCCTTCCCTACCAGACCTTCCCCTATGTCACTCACAAACATATTAAAAAGAATAGGGCCCAGAATAGGATCCTTTTAATCTTTGCTTCTGCAAAGATTAAAAGGAATTAGAATGATTAAAACCTGAATAGTTGTACAGTAGACGGTTTTTAAAACAAAACAAAACTTGGAAATCATTTTTAGATGTGTTTGATCCACATGCATATCGGCACAAGGTTTTTCACTCCAAAGATCCCTTTCTTTTTCAATTTTCTTCCCACTAACATCTCATTGTCTATCATATAATTAGGCTTCCCTCCCTCCTTTGTCCTTGGGTATTTCTCCCTGCAAATTTAGAGTTGTACCAGTGTTTGCAAACCAAATATTTTGGCACAAGTAAGAGGGGACGCCTCCATCTGTTTCAACTCATATTTGTGCTTTTCCAAAGCCACTTGAAGTCCTTCTACCCTGTTTCAATGATATAATTTATTTTTCCATTTAAGCCCTTTGGATTTTGTTTCATGCTATATGATCTTGTTTGGAAATACATATTGGATATTATGACTTCATTACACCTTATAACCACTGGATCTGATTAGAGATCAATGTTATAAAGCTAAATCAGAATAAGGGTAAATTCTTCCTGTCATCAATTTAAGTGGTGATCAGGAAACACTTTTGCTGTATCTTACAATATTTTTATAGTTGAATGATAGAAACATAGAAACATAGAAGACTGATGGCAGAAAAAGACCTCATGGTCCATCTAGTCTGCCCTTATACTATTTCCTGTATTTTATCTTACAATGGATATATGTTTATATCAGGCATGTTTAAATTCAGTTACTGTGGATTTACCAAACACGTCTGCTGGAAGTTTGTTCCAAGGATCTACTACTCTTTCAGTAAAATAATATTTTGTCACATTGCTTTTGATCTTTCCCCCAACTAATTTCAGATTGTGTCTCCTTGTTCTTGTGTTCACTTTCCTATTAAAAACACTTCCCTCCTGGACCTTATTTAACCCTTTAACATATTTAAATGTTTCGATCATGTCCCCCCTTTTCCTTCTGTCCTCCAGACTACAGATTGAGTTCATTAAGTCTTTCCTGATACGTTTTATGCTTAAGACCTTCCACCATTCTTGTAGCCCGTCTTTGGACCCGTTCAATTTTGTCAATATCTTTTTGTAGGTGAGGTCTCCAGAACTGAACATAGTATTCCAAATGTGGTCTCATCAGCGCTCTTTATAAGGGGATCACAATCTCCCTCTTCCTGCTTATTATACCTCTAGCTATGCAGCCAAGCATCCCACTTGCTTTTCCTACCGCCCGACCACACTGCTCACCCATTTTGAGACTGTCAGAAATCACTACCCCTAAATCCTTCTCTTCTGAAGTTTTTGCTAACACAGAACTGCCAATACAATACTCCGATTGAGGATTCCTTTTCCCCAAGTGCATTATTTTACATTTGGAAACATTAAACTGCAGTTTCCATTGCTTTGACCATTTATCTAGTAACGCTAAATCATTTACCATATTACAGACCCCTCCAGGAATATCAACCCTATTACACACTTTAGAGTCATCGGCAAATAGGCAAACCTTCCCTACCAAACCTTCCCCTATGTCACTCACAAACATATTAAAAAGAATAGGACCCAGAACAGACCCTTGTGGCACACCGCTTGTAACCTGTCTGTGCTCAGAATACTCGCCATTAACAATAACTCTCTGATGTCTACGCTTCAGCCAGCTTGAAATCCACGGAACTATCCACTGAATTATAATGCTAAAAATGTATTTGAGAGACATGAGAGACATTTGAGGGACATGAAGAAAATAGTGAAAAAGATCTACCATCCCTTAGAAAAAGAGGGGGGGGGGTGAGAAACATTTTCTTTCCTGATTTTTCACAGAGCAAAAGAAAGGGAGAAATACTTTCAATCTTGTAAAATTCTATTAATGTAACCTGTCAATAAACGTAGAGTGAGTACCTGGATGTGCTTGTCTAAACCAGCTCAAAGGATTAATATGAATTCTAATAATAGCTCAGTTTTATTCAAATTCCTGCCTCCTGAGCTGTGTTTGCCAAAGACAATCATTCATAGATATTGATTGAAAATGATTAATAAATTTTAAGTATTCTGTCTATCATTTAGTTTCTTATTATGATTAATACCCCATTATATTCATATATAAAACCTCCTCTTTTTAATCAGGAATGATGCTGATGAACCTAAGTGACTTTCCACTGAATATCATAAACATGAGGCAGGTACAAATTAGATAAATCTAAGCTGTATTCTCAAGAGAAAATATGTGTATATGCATTACACCATTAGAAAATAAGAACCAATATTTCAGTATCTGCGCAAGAGAAGTCTTGGAAAACTGTTGATTTACTTTTAAATATTAATTGCAAATATGATCTATAGATTGTACTTTATAGCAAATCCCTTTATAGCAAATAAATCACCTCTAGCATTCCTAACTAAGAAAGAGGAAATAAAGTGCTGAATAAGCATCTTTATGAATACACAAAGACATTTTCAAGAGCAAAGTACATCTGACATAGGATTAATCCTTGAATATAATACAGATTTCACTTCAACTGACTGCACAAGTCCAGGAAAGCTGGAAGTGAGTGATGGAGTGCTTAAGCTTTCTTCCTTGGATCCTAGTGACATTATTGATATTTTTTGGGGGAAACTATGGATCAGATTCTGATGGAAAAAATAGACCCAGAAGGAACATTAATCAGGCACAGTGAGTACCATTCTTGACATTTTAATTACAACTTTCTTGAATTCATATAGATACAGAAAAAAGTTGTCACAGTTGTCATAGCCTGGGGGCAAAATTTTGGACACACAATAAATTTATCAGAATGGGAAAAAATATGGACAGTTAACTACAAAATAATGCTCTCAATCCCATACAGAGAGAATATTTACAAGATGTTCTACAGGTGGCATCTTCCCCCAGCTCGTCTGTCTAAAATGTACCCTAAACTTTCCCCCACTTGCCGGAAGTGCCGGAAAAAACCGGGCACCTATTATCACATGTGGTGGACGTGTCCATCACCCAAACAATTCTGGGGGGAAATTAGAAATATGATAGAAGGAATCATAGGAAAGGAAATACAGTGATCCCCCGTTTATTGCGTCCCCGACCATTGCGAACAGGGTAATTTGCGATTTTTGAACCCGGAAGTCAAAACACCATCTGCGCATGTGTGCCCTTTTTTTCTATGGGTACGCATGCGTAGATGGCGCCGGGCAGATCAGCTGCTGGGCGGCTTCCCTGGGTCTTCCCCCTCTTGCTGGCGGGAGGGCAAAGCCCCCCCAGCACCCACTCACCCGCCCTTCGCCCGGGAAGTTCGCCAGGAGTCAGCGGAGAACGGCGCGCCTGTTTTAAAACGATCGGAGCCGGCCGGCTCCGATCATTTTAAAACAGGCGCGCCGTTCTCCGCTGACTCCTAAAGCGGGGAAGTTCGCCAGGAGTCAGCGGAGAACGGCGCGCCTGTTTTAAAACGATCGGAGCCGGCCGGCTCCGATCGTTTTAAAACAGGCGCGGCGTTCTCCGCTGACTCCTAAAGCGGGGAAGTTCGCCAGGAGTCAGCGGAGAACGGCGCGCCTGTTTTAAAACGATCGGAGCCGGCCTGGGGGATCGGAGCCGGCCTGGGGGGGCTTTCCCTTTCAGGGCGGGTGAGCGGCGGGCGCGGCAGCAGCGAGGAGTTTGCGTGGGCGGCGGGGAAACCCCAATCTTCGGCTCCTCGCTGCTGGGAAGTAAAAACACCATCTGCGCATGCGCAGATGGTGTTTTTACTTCCGCAGCGCTACTTCGCGAAAACCCGCTCGTTGCGGGGGGTCCTGGAACGGAACCCTCGCAACGATCGGGGGATCACTGTACTTATAAGACCAGAATTGTTCTTACTTGGAATATTTAGGCAACATTTTTCAAAGAACGACAGACACGTAATACTGCATATTACAACAGTGGCCAGAATTATATATGCTCAATGCTGGAAAGAGGAACTCACACCAAAGATATATAATGTGATAACTAAAATATACCAGGTAGTTGAAATGACTAAATTGACTTACGAACTACAAGATAAGGACATGGAGGACTTTCACAAAAGCTGGGATAGATGGTATATCTGAGTTGCAAAAAATAAAATAAAATAAAATGAAATGAAAAGAAATTAGGAACCCCAAATCCAAATTTAGAGGCAATAAATTTAAATATCATCAACAAATACTAACAAATTATAGCACCATTATACCATTGAAGAAAAAAGGATATATGATTGATATAATGATAAGGAGATTATAAGATTGTACTTATGTATTAAATGTATAACAATTGTAAAAAGGAAGATTTTCCTTTGTAAGTTAGACGTAAGCTGCACATAAATCACACTACTCTTCGAGTAGTGTCAATTGTAAATAATGATACCAAATATGTTATATATAAAGCAGAATGCTTTATTTCTTTTCTTTTTCTCATCTTCTTTTCCTCTTCCCCTTTTTTTTCTCTCCTTTTTTCATATTTGTTTTATGTGTACATATCGTCAATATGTTGTCTTTTGTTGTGTAATTTTAATGTAAATATTTAATAAAACTTTTTTCAAGAAAAAAGAAAAAAGTTGTCACAGGAATAAAAGAAATTATGTAGCTTCATTAAAGTTCTTTGCAATGTGTTCTTCCCTTTGACATAACAGGCCTCGTATGTCGTCTGAAGAGGGCAATTTAGTCTTCCACACTGGCTCTGCCAAGAATATTGAGTTCAGGACTGGATCCCAGGGCAGAATAAAACTTAATGAAGAAGACCTTGCTGATGTTTTCAGTCAGGTAATGATTTATTTATTTTATTTATTTATTTATTTTGTCCAATACATAATACACATTGGAGAGAAAGATATGTAATAATATAAGTAAAGAAAAGAATAGAAGAAAAGATATAAAAGTATAGGTGAACATATTTGAAAGGAAGAAAAGATAAATGAGATAAGGAGAGACAATTGGACAGGGGACGGAAGGCACAATGGTGCACTTATGCACGCCCCTTAACTTTGGATTTGTTGTTTACTATCTAAATGCAATTCTTCAATAATGCTCAAAGGGAATTCAGAAACTCAGATTTAAATATGTTGACATATGTGCTGATTCATATACATTCTGATCAGGCATTGGTTCCTTCCGGTTCACACCACTTTGCCCAAACCAGTGGTGACCCACTAGTGACATCACAATGACATTACTGAACTGGATCGGTTGGCGCCAGTCAATGGGCACCGCATCTTTTTTATTTATTTTTTCTTCTGAACATGTGCAGAAGCTGGGTTTCTGGCACTGTGCATGTGGTCGCCATCTTGTTTTCAGCTTTCTTTTAAAAATATTTTTAAATTTAATTTTTTAAATTTAAATTTTTATTTTATTTTTCTTCTGAGCATTTGCAGAAGCCAAGTTTGCGGCACTGTGCATGAGGTCATCATCTTGAGGAAGCAAACCAGCAGCAATATAAATTATAACCTACTCTTGCTTGGGTCCTCTCAATTTTTCAGTCCCAGAAAGCTGCCCTTCCCCTATTTTTCAGCCATGCACTATTTTATGTCCTTCCCTCCTTCCCATTTTTATTTGGTTTTCATGTGACAACCCTGAAGAAATGACACAACTACAATATAAAGTATTTTTAAAGAAATGTTTAATCCGGTCCCAGATTAAATAATCCGGTCCAAACATAGGATAATCCATAGATTTTATTTATTCTTATAATTCCTAGGTTATTTCTATATATTATATTTTTGTAACACATATATAAAAAAGGAGTCCAGTGCATAACCAGGACAATTATTTCAGACATCATGTTATAACCTGCTATATATCAAAAGTTTCACTATATATATTATTGATAACTAAAGGTAATAGCTATAATAGGTACCAAACATGTAGGAATAGTAACATTTCCATTGGCAGTAAAATATATTGCTTACACCAATATATTGATTGCACAAGGCTTTATCATCAAGTGTCCTAATTATTTCAAATGATATCCTTCAAATTAGTTTTATTGTGCTTTGACTACACCATTACTTTTCTCTTTTGCTTATACTCACGTACCCTCAGATATGGCTACACAGGAGGCACACATGCCATAGGTTTGCCATTATGGACCTATACTCTCTCTCTCTCTCATGCAATGCAGCCTTTATGCATTTATTAGCCTTGATTGTTATTATTTTGGCAAGCAGCTACAATAATTTTGCATAGATTGCAAGACCAATCCGAGGCTCATGAAAACTCTACAGTTTGAGGAAAGGAGATCTTCTTTCACAATTCTTTTAGCACAAGCCTGTGATTGAAAATTGAAGGATTAAAGAATCATAGAAAGATTAAATAAGATTCTATAGTTTATTTTTACAGTCACTGTTAGTTTAATTATAAGCCTCTGCTATATCATCCAAAACAGCCTTATTATGTTTGGTTTTCGATCAACTATCTGGAGTTTTTTGTTTTTTAACTAATGGTGTTTAATACTAAAAAGCATGTTGTAAAAATTCCTGAATTGTTTGGCAAATCAGAAGTGCATTTATATCGAAATATAATAAATACTTATCCTAGTTTAGAAAAGATGTCAGCTACTTTAGAAAAGTCCCTACAGCTAGTAAAACTGCACAGGAAAATTCAAACTTTCCCCCTTCCCCCCTCCTCCTCCTTCTCCTCTTCCCGCACAACTGTTTGGATAAGTCCCCGCAGTTTCCTTGGCAAGTTTTTTCAGAAGTAGTTTATCTATGCCTCCTTCCAAGGCTCAAAAGAGAGTCAACCAGCTGGCTTTGTGTCCAAGATGTAATTAAAAATCCAGTTTCCGGGATTCTAGCCAAGTGATTTAAGCATTAGACCAATTGATTTAAGCATTACACCAATCTGTCTTTTGTTAGAATCCAGGAAGTTGTAGAATCTTCAGGGACTCTGCCCCGAAGGTTAAGTTACCCAAGAGCTTCTCAGGGTATATAATCTCTGTCTTAGCCAGCTTTAGTGTTATAACCCTCTCTCTCTCTCTCTCTCTCTCTCTGAGTCATACCCAGTGAAGGGCTACTAAAATTTTTACTACCACACTGTGGGCAGTGTTCCCTCTAATTTTTGGGGGGTGGGTGGGCGGAAAAGTATAGTGTCTGAGCGGCAGTCCCTTCGGGACTGGGCGGCACAAAAATAATAAATAAATAAATAAATAAACAAACAAAAAACCCACCCTGTTTTGCCTCAGAGAATTTCAAAATAAAATACTGTACTGTGTGTCTATAACAGTGAGCTCATAATAGGGCAACTCTATCAATATCAAAATGCCACTTAAATAGTTGAGCTAGTTTCAAACTAGATTTTGATTTTCTTTCTCTCTTCCTTACTCCCATTCTTTTTCTTTCTCTTTTCCTTCCTCTCTTTTTTCTATCTGTTTCTCTCTCTTCCTCTCTTCCTCTCTCTCTCCTTCCCTCTCACTCTTTCCCTCTCGGCTTCTGGGCAGGTTTGGAAAACTCTGAGTTGATGATGATTTTTAAGTGAGCGATTGCTCACTGCTCAGCTTAGAGGGAACTATGACTGTGGGCGTGGCTTATGCAGGACGCCCTGCATTTTCTTTCAACATCTTTCAGTGCAGATTGGGTGCTCTGGGGTGGAGCTCCATTTTCCCTACCCCACTGCGTTTCCCATCCCCCTCGGTCCATGCAGCAGCCCACCCCTGGTCATACCCAAATATTGTAACATAGGGGGATTTTGCAGAATTCTTTTCATTTGAACAAACACCTTAGGGAGTGGGGTAGAGTTTTAGCCCTCCTATTACTGATCAATGGAAGAATTCTACCTTTCATGCATTTGGCCAGTGAGACTTATATGTGTGTTGTTGTTAGTTACGAAATCGTGTCTGACCCATCATGACCCCATGGACACTGTTCCTCCAGACCTTCCTGTTCTCTACCAGCCTCTGGAGTCCATTTAAGTTCATGATGACTGGTTCAGTGACTCTATCCAGCCATGACATTATTTGTCATCCCATTCTTCTTTTCCCTCAACCTTTTCCAGAACTAGACTCTTCTCCAGTGAGCTCTTCCTTCTAATTTGGTGGCCAAACTATTCAAATTTCATCTTCAGGATCTGGCCTTCTGCCAGCTTGATGTCTCATCCATTTTTAACACATCATCATTTGGGCCTTTATTTATTTATTTATTCATTTATTCATTCATTCATTCATTCATTCATTCATTCATTCATTCATCCATTCGTTCAATTTTTATGCCGCCCTTCTCCTTAGACTCAGGGTGGCTTACAACATGTTAGCAATAGCACTTTTTAACAGAGCCAGCATATTGCCCCCACAATCTGGGTCCTCATTTTACCCACCTCGGAAGGATGGAAGGCTGAGTCAACCTTGAGCCGGTGGTGAGATCTGAACCGCTGACCTACAGATCTACAGTCAGCTTCAGTGGCCTGCAGTACAGCACTCTACCTGCTGCGCCACCCCGGCTCTATATGTGTCTGGCCTGGAAGTTAATGGTATTGGAGCATTGTTTGCAAATTCATCATTTGAAAGAAGACAGCAGAAGCAATTCCTAAAAACAGCAGGGTCTGTAAGAAACAGAGTCTCTTCCTGGACAAAGTTCTTTTTATTCACTGAAAATAATAGTTTGCTGCAATTTTTAAGCATTTGAGAATTGTTTATTCACTCTCTTTCTAAATATAGATCCAAAGGAATAAAGATGAAATTCTAGAACTAAAAAGACTTTCCAGCACACACCTAAATGTTTCTAGTGAGATCATCCAGCTTCAATCCCAGGTATTTTTTAATATCCTTTGCATATCATTTGTATGTTTTTGCCCCTCCCTGGTACAAAGCTGAAGGGATCAGATCCTGTGGCCTAGAGGTTAATTCAGAAGCTGCAGTAAGGGCATGGCTAGCTGATGAGGCCAGAACAAGGCTGAAATAGTGCTATCCTAGTCTTCCTTAATTTTAAAAAATTCAGCAAAAAACATGTGATATATATATATATATAATAATAATAATAATATATACACCATATATATATGGTGAATATATTATTCACCATAGTTGATTTATAAATAATAGAATCCATTTTTAACTACTACCAAATATGTATTGTTTGAATTAACTGTACATTTTGAAAAGGGAATAATGCATTACTTAATGGGTTGATGTCTTAACTATTGAACAATTGGATAGTGGATGGAATCAGTACCACTTTAAGAATACAGACACATAATGTAGATGCAGGAGTAGAATCTGAAGGGCAATGAAGTGTTACAAAGATTGCACAGCTTATCCTGGATTTCTAGAAAAGCTTATTTTGAAATAACAACACCTACAATTAATGCAGTAAAAGAAATGTTTCTTGAATGTATATATATATTTGTGTATGTGTATGTGTGTGGATGTGTACATACACACACATATACATGCTCATACACAAACATACACACATACACAAACACACACACTCACACACATACACACACACACACACACACACTACATTTTTCAGAGTATAAGATGCACCTTAGTTTTGGGGGAGGAAAAGAAAAAAAAATCGACCTAACAGCTAGCATTCATAGTCTGTTCAGCTTCAGCACAATATTTTATCCTCTGGTTAGGACGAAAAAGCCTTTTTCAGAGAGAGTAAGAATGAAAGCAAGCCTGCAAAGACTTAGGGCAGGAAAAACTGCTTTGGAGGGAGTAGGAATTAAAAAAAATATGCAGCAAGGAAGATCGTTAGCACCTCATTAGAGCTGAAAGAGGGAGTAGGAATGAAAATATGCCTGCAAAGACTTAGGGCTGGAAAAAAACCTTCTTCAGGGGGAATAGGAAGCCAGGAAGATCGTTAACACCAAGTTAAGGCTGGGAAAAAAGCTTTTAAAAAGTTATATTCAAAGTATAAGATGTACCCAATTCTTCAGCCTCTTGTACTCGGTATATTAAATACTGTACTAAAATTCTCAAAGTAGATTCTGCTGAAATAGTATCCTAAATCAGTTAGAATTAAATTCACCTGAAATCTGCAAACATTCATAAAATTCAATAAATGTAACATAGAAAATTTGCATTTTATTTTTAAAAAAGGTTTGTGCTATAGAATGTTGTAGCTGTTTTATTAAAATTATGAAATTGGACAGAACAGAGTAAGATACGATAGTGACAACAAATATATTTATGCCATTCTTTTTCTGCTGTAGATTGTGAATATTGAAGACCGACTTCGTAGTCTTGAAACTGTGAGTAACATGATGTACACATCTTATGTACTTTAGAGTTAATTAATTGCCAGAAGTAATAATGCTGAAAGAATGACTTCATTTTTGCTTTATATTTTGTTCCAGACATTCTTTAAAAACTCCTGTAATAACAACCCATGCCAGAATTCTGGAACCTGCATAAATCTACTCGATGCTTTCTTTTGCATTTGTCCCAACAATTGGCAGGTAAGATTCTTAGTATTGCAATTTTTAAAATGCACTTTACAACAGCACTTTGCACTATACAAGAGTCAGTGGAGGCAGCACTTCTATTATCCAGGTTGTGAAATTCCGTTGTTCTTGTAGCCAGCTTGTGCATTCTGCCCTTGATCTCAGGCATAATTTGTCTTGGTCCTGACCAATCACCATATACTGTAAGTTAGACTCCATAATTCTTTCTCCAGATTTTTAAGCTGACGTCTTTCTAGTCACCTGCATTTGAGGTCTTTCTCTTGGAGATGCCAGGAGTTGAAGTGGAATTTTTGGCATGCAAATTTGTATTCTGCTATTGCATTCCATAACCTTTCCTTGCATTTAATACCTGTCAGCAGAAAATCTGATTATTTTGAAAAGTGCTGTATACCAAAGGATGTCAGAAGGGAACTACTTAGTAATGGAATTCGTAGGTATTGAAAATGCATATGCTAGCCAGCTCAAGAATGATGCTTAGTTGAAAAATATATAAAAGAGGGTGGTTTAGACATGGGAAATGGGAGGAGGGAGCAGAAATTATCAATCTCCCCAGCTACAAAATTACAGTTTAATTCATGCAGACAAACCTTTAAAAAAGAGGTACATAGTACCTCTATGTACGAACACCTCTACTGACAAACCTTTCGAGATACGAACCAGGTGTTCAAGATTTTTTTGCCTCTTCTCATGAACCGTTTTCTACTTATGAACCTTCGCAGCGGGCAAGAAGAGATTTTCAGCGAAATCAGGGGGCAAAAGCGAGCGGAGTGGAGGAAGCAGCTGGCGAGCGGGCAAAGTGGCAGCGAGATGGGGTGGCTCCGGAGAGCTCCTCAGATGCTCCGATCTCGCTGAAAATCCCTTCTTGTCCGCTGCCTCCTTTGCTCCACTCTCTTTTGTCCCCCGATTTAGATGAAAATCTCCTCTCATCCACTGCTTCCTCTACTCTGCTCACTTTTGTCCCCCGATCTGGATGAAAATCCCCTCTCACCCGCCACTTCCTCCGCTTGCCGCTTTTTTTTTTAAGCCTTAAAGTTTGGGATTTTCCTAGTGGGTTTTCACGCATTACTCACTTTTACATTGATTCCTATGGGAAAAATTGCTTCTACTTAGGAACGTTTCTACTTAAGAATCTGATCACGGAACAAATTAAGTTCGTAAGTAGAGGTATCACTGTATATTTATTTATTTATTAGTTCAATTTCTATGCCACCTTTCCCTGAGTTTCAGGGCAACTTATATATATATAAGCACATATATAACAAAAGCACCAGCCTGAAGATGACAAGTGGGACCTCGTCGAAATGTCGCCAGGAATCTCTGAAACTTACACAGGAAGAAACCCGAATATGCTAAGACCTTCATACCTGTACCCGTGAAAATCTATGAAAACAAATATATATATGTCATCTAATATTACAAATATTACACACAAATTTCCCTATATATAGTATGTTTTTCAGTATAATGTATATTTTGTGTGTGTGTGTATATGGTATTAATTTTTGGGGCTAATTGTATTTGGGCTGATTTTCAAAAGAGCTCTATGTTTTTTTATAGTGTTCCTATGCATTGAATTAAATGAAAATGCAATATACTTAAATGAACAAGGAAGGTGCAGCCACAAAACCAAGTTTTGTTTTACTGTTTATAAAGGAAGCATTACAGTGGGAAAGTTAGATACTCTATACCAGTGTTTCCCAATCTTGGCAATTTGAAGATATCTGGACTTCAGCTCCCAGAATTCCCCAGCCAGCATTCGCTGGCTGGGGAATTCTGGGAGTTGAAGTCCAAATATCTTCAAGTTGCCAAGGTTGGGAAACACTGTTCTATACCAGTCTTTTTTCACTTTGACAGCTTTAAAATATGTGGATTTTGACTGCCAGAATTCTGCTGGCTGGAGAATTCTTTGAGATGAAATTCACACATCAAATTTGCCAAGATTGAAAAACATTACTTTGTGCCTTTTGAAATTTTATATCATATATTGGCTTGATGCACATGTTTTAATCACCGATTTACTTGGACAATAAAGTGCTTCTCTTTTCAGGGACCAGATTGTTCTATTGATGTTAATGAATGCCAGATTTATGAAGGAACATCCTTAGGTTGCCAGAATGGAGCAACATGTGTAAATAACCCAGGGAATTATAGGTAATTCTAATGATCTTATGAGCAGTCTTTTGTGTAGCACTTTTAAGTGTCACTTTTCTTTGAGAGAACATCTGTTCTAGTCAAGAGACAGATGGATAGGAAGATATACAATAGATAGATGCTTTTCTAGGCCCTTCATAGTAGGACAGGTTCATGTGGCAAATCCCAAACTATTTAATTTTACCTTTTCGCCTTATAGGTAGTTCTTGATTTATGACTGTAACTGAGATGGCAATTTTGAAAGACTGTCATAACTGTCACATGTGATTTTAAAACCTTTTTTTTTTGGCAGGTTTTAAAAGTGAATGCAATATTTATTAAGCAAACACCATAGTCATTAAGCAAACCCATTTTTTACTATGGGTTGGGGTATTTTTTGCTGGAAACCAGAAATTAACTTTTTTTTTCCCCAAAAGAAATGCTGCAAATCATGATCATAGAATACTAGCTGTACATTTTTGGCTTGATTTATAAATTCACTAGACTTTTCAAGAACTCAAAGTATGTATCACAACCCTGATACATAACATTAAAACAGAGGCCTAGACAAATACTGTACAACATGCACAGAGTTGGTGTCAGCAAATGACATTTTCCCATTTCAAACTACTGGGACAATTCATCATTGACCACCACCTTTGTACCAGGAGTGGGTTCTAACTTCCCTCACCCCGGTTTGCTTCTTCCCGTGCTGCATGGCTTCCCACCACACAAGTATGTCATGCTTTGCGTGAATACACATGCATGCGCAGTGATGAAAAACAAGATGGTGGCGGCTATGGACCTGCACCGACACAACCGGCTCCATAACATCATCACAGGCTTATTAATGATTCTATTGAACCAGTTAGAACCGGTAGGAACCCACCTGTGTTCTGTATTCCTTTAAGGATGTTTTAAGACAAGATTCAGAGACTTAGTCCTTATTTTCCCCAGTGCCCCTAACAAATTTGTAAGCAGTATCAAGAGGTAATGTTCACCATTCTGATATTTTCCTACCATATTGCAGAATCAATAACATGAAACACACCAGAAAGCTGGAACAACTATTTTCTTATATTTCCCAGAATAATTTTGAAGTAGATCCGCTAAACACTATCTAGAGACTAGGTCTGTATGATTGATCTATTGTGAGAAACAAAAAATACAGCAAGGTTCAGCAGTTTAGCCCTCCTGGGAATTCTGTCATTTCCTCCAAGTTATCTATGCTATGGCTCAGTAACAGAAGGGTCTCTCCTATTTGGAGAGACACAACTTCCCTTTCTTGGGAGGAATAGTAATGAATACGTGGGGTAAAAAACTCAGTGTATTCTGTATTGTATGTTTATAACAAATGTCACCATATCTCAGGGGTTGCCACAAAGAAGAAGGAGTCAACCTATTCTTCAAAGCCCTTCATGGCATTGGACCAGAATATCTCCGAGACCGCCTCCTGCCGCACGAATCCCAGCGACCGATTAGGTCCCACAGAGTGGGCCTTCTCCGGGTCCCGTCAACTAAACAATGTCGATTGGCGGGCCCCAGGGGAAGAGCCTTCTCTGTGGAGGCCCCGAATCTCTGGAACCAACTCCCCTCAGAGATTAGAACTGCCCCTACTCTCCCTGCCTTCCATAAACTCCTTAAAACCCACCTTTGCCGTCAGGCATGGGGGAACTGAAACACCTCCACCGGGCATGCACAATTTATGTATGGTATGTTTGTATGTGTGCTTGTTAGTATATTGGGGTTCTTTTTAAACTTTTTTAAATATTTAAATTTATTTGGATTTGTTACGATTTGTTATGCCTTGTTGTGAGCCGCCCCGAGTCCCTGGAGAGAGGCGGCATACAAATCTAAATAATAAAATAAATAAATAAATAAATAAATAAAGCACCTGAGGGTAGAACAAGAAGCAATGGGTGGAAACTAAACAAGAAGAGAAGTAACTTAGAACTAAGGAGAAAATTCCTGACAGTTAGAGCAATTAAATAGTGGGACAGCTTGCCTCCAGAAGTTGTGAATTGTTCAACACTCGAAGTTTACAAGAAGATGTTGGACAACCATTTGTCTGAAGAAGTGTAGGGCTTCCTGCCTAAACAGAGGGTTGGACTAGAAGACCTCCAAGGTCCCTTCCAACTCTGTTATTATTATTATTACGCGTGGCAGACTATGGATAGCCTTCGATTTAGCTCATTTAGTGACCATTCAAAATTACGACAGCACTGAAAAAAAGTAATTCATGACCGTTTTTTACATTTATGACCATTGCAGCATCTCCATGATCGTGTGATCAAAATTGAGGTCCTTGGCAATTGTGTCATATTTATGAAAGTTACATGACCTGGGGTCAAGTGATCACCTTTTGTAAACTTCCGACAAGCAAAGTCAATGGAGAAGCCAGATTCACTTAACTACTATGTTACCACAATGATTCACATAACAACTGTAACAAAAAAGTTGTAAAATGGGTCAAAACTCACTTAACACATATCTCACTTAGCAACAGATATTTTGGATTTAGTTGTGGCTGTAAGTCAAGAACAACCTATATAGGTTGCAAAACAAAAAAGAAATTCAACTCTTCAGCAATAAATAGATGTTCTCTCTTTATCTTCTCAGCCCTGCCCATTATTTTCCAGAAAAACATTTGATTTATCCTTTTTTCTCAGGCAGTTCACCAAAATCTGGTCGAGATCTTGTTCATTAATCATGATTCATTGGGTTTGAGTTTTGATTTAAAAAGAGACTGGTTTATATAACTCCCTAACAAAAGCTTTTCAGTGAAAACCATTTTTTTGCTTGACATAGGAAAATAATACTAAACAATAGCTTTTAAAGTAATTTATCTTTGCAAATACCAAACGGACATTTGTTTTGTTTTAGAAAATTTTGTCATAGCTTAAAAGTTTGTTAAATGAAGACAAATTTAGATCAACATATACTTAGAGATTTTTTGGGGAGGGTGTTATTCAAAAATTAAAATCTTTATAATAAGAAAACTATAGAACTGAATAAAATATGAATAATAAAACCATGTGAGTGTCGATGTAAGTGCTTCTCTCTCTGTGTGTCTCTCTTTCTCTGTCTCTTTCTCACAGAGAGAATACAAAGTAAGTAAATGATCTTATCAGTTGATCAACCTCAACTTCTTTTATTGCTGTACTCTAGAGCAATAAAAGATGATGATGCCAATGAATTGGTAGGATAATAAACTTGCTCTGTATTCTCTCAGGGTGAGAAAGAGAGTGGCAGACAGAGAGGGAGGGAGAGAGAATGAGAGAGACAGAGGCAGACTCTCACACTGAGAGAAGCTGGAGCCAAACATTATTAAAGCCTGAAGCCTCATTTTTTTTCCTCATTCTTTTCTTCCATCCCTTATTTTCTCCTTGTCACCTTCTCACAACCCAGGAAGAGCTTTTTTGCTGAATCAATTATTATTAGAGGCCTAAACTGACTTTTTCCAGAGGCTTTTGAAACTGGGTGAAGAATAACATGAAAGTTGGCCAAGGTTCACAAGTTCCTCTTTCTGTTTAGATAATTGTGTCAAAGCCCAAGCAGCTGGTCAAGATCAAGGAAGCAAGACTTCACTGAGTTATCTTTAATCCTACATTAGGGTAAATATCAAATCTTGGAAAATGTTCTAGGGTTTATTCATCCTCATTCATAGTAAGGTGAAGATTCTTTGAATGAAATAAAACACTTCTTTCCAGCCTTCCTATAGGTTGTGTTGCTGTTTATGAGATACCAGCTGACTTACTCACTGTCTCTTGATTATTCCTGCTCTCTTCAATTTATTTCACAGCCTCCCCATAATTTCTTATAAATTGAATCAAGATTCAAACTATTCTTACTATCAAAGTGAGTTTACTAAGGTTCTTCTACAGCCAACGTCTTATAATTTTAATCAGATTAGATCCAGCCTCTTTCTTCTGTGGTAGCAAAAGGTGAGACTATTCCTCATTGAATCTCAGCCTTCTCACCTCTGATAAGCAGGGGTAGGTTCAGACCAGCTTGGATCAGTTCGTCTGAACTGGTAGCAGCTCACTGGTGATGTCATACGATGACGTCACCAAACTTGATCAGTTGATGCTAGTCCGTAGATGCCGCCATCTTTTTTTTTTTTTTGAATTTTTGAAATTGTGCCACTTTTTGCTGTCCCCAAGCTTCAGGAGGTGAAAAACAGCCTAATGGGTCTACTGGATATCGGGAGGCTTTAGGGAGGCCTGTGTCCATGTGGAGGAGGGGCAGTGGGGTGTTTGTGTGTACACATGTGCAGAGCATTGCATTATGGGTGTGGGTACCCACATGCATGCTATTGTGCGCGCACACATTCTTTTGGCACCCTGACTGCAAAAGATTTACCATCATTGCTTTAGAACATGCAGAATAGATGATGTGATGATATTTTTAGTTTTAGTTTTACTTGAACGTATTTGAATATGTAATTTCTATATTGATGGCAGACTCCACCTTCTGTCCATCCCTCTTTTTGGTGATCATATATCATTATATGATATATCAATTCTTGTAGTGTTATTTTGTCATTGTTTATTTTACTCTATTATTATGCTTCTGTTTATGCTTCTTTCATTTTTCTTTCTTTTAATCACTATAAACATCATAGAGTAGCCCAGTGGCGATATAGCTGGCAAATACCCAAATATTAATAAATTTAACAAATCACATTTTTTTCTCATACAATCATATGAATATTCATATTATAAATTCATGTGAATTGGTCATCATCAGCCAATGTAATAAATCAATTCATCATTAAAAAGTCAATGAGATAAATTGCAAACTGTTTTGTACGAGGGAACTGATTAAATTATTTCCATTCAGTTTCACATACATTACCTCATAAGTCCATTCCATTCTGTTACGATATCAACTTGCATTTTAAATTCATTCTTCTGCGTTAAATCTTCAGATTTTTTTTAGATAAAATATGTAAAATTCTGTTTTTAAGCTAATAACTATGTTACAGTATTTGGAAACATAAAAACTGAAGGTAACTGTTTTCTGATTATTTAAAAGTAATAAAAGCCAAGACATTCCACTATATCTCTCTCCCCCCCCCCTCCAATTCATAAGAAATATCACATTCGAGCTGGGAAAACATGATTGTTTCTATCAAATAGGAATTTTCTCTAAGAATATAATGTTTCATTTCAAGGTGTAAAAATGAGGAACAGAAAGAAGACCGAGTCATCACGTTTAATGATGTGATGATTTGCTTAATGGCCACAATCCAAAACTGATCAACTGCTATAGTTAAGTCAGGAGTGGTCATGTAATGTTTCGCTATGCAATTGAATCATTTAGTGATAGAGTTATTGGCCCCAATAGTGAGTGGTAAGTGAGGATTATTTGTAATGTAGAGAAGCGATGGAGGAAGAGTAGGTCTGAATCTGATCGAACACTTGTAAGAGCTTTTATTAAGACTTACAAAGTGACGCTCAAGGCGGCAAGATGCGTGTACCATGCCGCCTTTATTGCATCAGCGGAATCCCGCCCGGCCGCTCTGTTTAGGGTGACCCGCTCCCTTCTTAACCAGGGGGGAGTTGGGGAGCCCTTGCAGAGCAGTGCCGAGGATTTTAATATGTTTTTTGCTGATAAAATCGCTCAGATCCAGGCCAACCTCGACTCCAATTGGAAAACAGAGTCGACTGACAACGAGTCAGTCAAGGTGACTGGGGCACGTACTTGTCCACCTGTCTGGGAAGAGTTTGATCTGGTGACACCTGATGAAGTGGACAAGGCCATTGGAGCTGTGAGTTCCGCCACCTGTTAACTGGATCCGTGTCTCTCCTGGTTGGTCTCGGCCAGCAGGGAGGTGACACGGAGCTGGGTCCAGGAGATTACCAACGCTTCCTTGGGGAGGGGAGTTTTTCCAACACGCTATAAAGAGGCGCTTGTGCGCCCCCTCCTCAAGAAGCCTTCCCTGGACCCAGTCGTACTTAATAACTATCGTCCAGTCTCCAGCCTTCCCTTTATGGGGAAGGTTGTTGAGAAGGTGGTGGCGCTCCAGCTCCAACGGTCCTTGGAAGAAGCCAATTATCTAGGTCCCCAGCAGTCTGGTTTCAGGCCCGGTTACAGCACGGAAACTGCTTTGGTCGCATTGATGGATGATTTCTGGCGGGCCCGGGACAGAGGTTTATCTTCTGTCCTGGTGCTCCTTGACCTCTCAGCGGCTTTTGATACCATCGACCATGGTATCCTTCTGCACCGGCTGGAGGGGTTGGGGGTGGGAGGCACTGTTCTTCAGTGGTTCTCCTCCTACCTCTCTGGTCGGTCGCAGTCGGTGTTAGTGGGGGGTCAGAGGTTGACTCCGAGGTCTCTCCCTTGTGGGGTGCCTCAGGGGTCGGTCCTCTCCCCCCTGCTATTTAATATCTACATGAAACCGCTGGGTGAGATCATCCAAGGGCATGGGGTGAGGTATCATCAGTACGCTGATGATATCCAGCTTTACATCTCCACCCCATGTCCAGTCAACGAAGCAGTGGAAGTGATGTGATTAGAACTGCCCCTACTCTCCCTGCCTTCCGTAAACTCCTTAAAACCCACCTTTGTCGTCAGGCATGAGGGAACTGAAACACCTCCCCCGGGCATGTACAATTTATGTATGGTATGTTTGAGTGTGTGTTTGTTAGCAAAATGGGGTTCTTTTAAATATTTTAAATTATATTTAGATTTGTTATAAATTGTTGTGTTATGCTGTGAGCCGCCCCGAGTCTGCGGAGAGGGGCGGCATACAAATCTAAATAATAAATAAAAATAAATAAATAAATAAAAATAAATGAATGTGAATAAAATCTTACATTGCACACATAAAATGAATATTTACATTTTTTATTTCGTTATTTTTTTCAAAAGTTGCATTTGTACACCAGAAACATACGGACAGTACTGCACTTCAAAATTTGATGATTGCCAAGGAAGATCCTTTCTTCTTTGTGGGCATGGAGCTTGTGTGGATGGAAACAGAGAACAGCTCCATCAGGTAAGCATCAGAGAAGCCTTGTATCAAGAGTAGTTACCTGCCAGGAATACTTTATTAGGAATTTGTGCAGTATGTGAGGAGTTGTACTCAATTATCCAAATAGCTTTTCCCAAAACTTTGAGATATACAGCAGTACAGTTGCTGTACTGTATATCCAATTTCCTGGATGTAAGTGTCATTTTTTCAATTGTCCTTTGAGTTCTACTGAAGATTCCATTATTTGTGGAATTTAATCAAAATTAACTTTAGCTAGCCTGGGAATAATAAAATTTTATTTATATGTATTTGGTTGAACATTTAGCAGCAACATTTTCTTAGAATGCTGTGGTCAGCATCCTTCATCAACCTAAAAAAAACTGGAAGTGGAAGAGGGAATCTTCAGCGAAGAAGTTATCCATTGGCAGAAGGTATCTCTGCCTGATTGCGGAGGATATCTGTCTTCTCTCAGCATGAGGATGGATATGTGTTATCACATTTTGGCTTTATTTAAAAATTCCCCTGATTTTCCTAGTAGCATTTAAGGAAAGTTACGCAGATTGTTAGAGGAAAGAGGTGACAGGAAATTTTACTTTCATAAATTGTCTTCCATAGGCTACTATCTTGCTGTGTAAAAGATTTCGCAGATCTCACTATATTTTAGCAATGTTTTATATGCATATTTTCTTATTCATTCAACATTTCCCATGTTTTTAATTGCTACAAAAGGAACATCAATCATACTTCATTTAAAAGGTATGTCTCCAAAATGCTTTGAGCTCTTTACTAGCAATATCTTACTAGTTCCTGTAATAGCTATAGTTGCCATTTTGCAACAAAGGTGATTTTAAATAATATCAATATACTATTTGCTGTGTATTAGAATATAGACTTCATCTACTTATGTTTAAATCAGGAACCCATTTTATAGCCTGCAAGTTTGTGAGTGAGGAACTTTTATTAACCCGCTTCTTCAGATTATAATTACATGGTTTGACAAAAATAAATCAGCTAATGTTCAGATTGGTGTGTTTCTTTCTGCAGGTTTGAGATATATTTGTTTGAACCTCTGTTTAGGTTCATTTCGTGATTACCCATCATTTTCTACCTTTTTCAGAGAAAATTATGGGTTTTCTTTTTATGACACGATAACAATACCTTTCACCGTGTGTAGCATTAAGGTTTAATTGTTAGAGGGAGGAACAGAAAACCTGGGGAAATAAAATAAACTGAAATTGCATCAAGAATTTTGACAAGAATGGCTTGGTAATAGTAACAGTGCACTGAGGAGTAACTCTTAGGAACAATCACAGATATTTTCATGTTTACCTTATTTTAACCTTGCAGCCAAATTATTCTTGCATCTGTGATGATGGCTGGGTGTCGCCTCCAGGGAGCCTTGCTTGCAGTGTTGACATTGATGAATGCAGCCTCCCCAAACCACCTTGTTCAGTGAATCCTCCTGTACGGTGCATCAACATACCAGGCTTTTATTTCTGTGATCCTTGTCCAGCTGGTGAGCAGTATTTCATAAATGTCCTCTCATGTGTTTCTCATGGGGATTAGCATTGGCATTAAGGAGTTTCATGGTGCCATCTTCTTCCCACCCTTCTTTCTTGAAACGGATGTCCATGTGCCACCTCTATGTTTGGTTGAGGCAGGCAGGATTCCCTTGAGTACCATTTATTAGGGGTCAGGGAAAAGGGAGGGTCTTGCCTTCTCTTTCTGCTCAAGATCCCCTTGGACAATTGGTGGGCCATTGTGTGACACAGAATGCTGGACTTGATGGGCTTTGGCTTGATTCAGCATGACTCTTCTTATGTTCTTATGTTTCTGAGATGCTGTTTTCAAACTATATGAGAATTGGAATGGTCTTCTTGGGGAGGAGAATCAGAGTGATCTTCTTGGGGAGAAATACTCCTGTTCGGCCATTTTCAAACATAAGACAAACCTAGCATTTTTTTAAATGTGATTTGATAGCTGGGAGGGACATAGAGTATAGCTGCCAAGGTACTAATGAATTTGAAACAGGTAATGGAATTAGTTAATTTTCCTCAATTGTTGTCTTAACACATTGGAATACTTTTATTATAGTCACTATCTACCAGATAAACAAGTCTAGATAGAAGATAGATAGGAGATAGAAGATAGAATTCTTTATTGGCCAAGTGTGATTGGACACACAAGGAATTTGTCTTGGTGCATATGCTCTCAGTGTACATAAAAGAAAAACATACATTTGTCAAGAATCATGTGGTACAACACTTAATGATTGTCATAGGGGTCAAATAAGCAATGAAGAAACAATCAATATTAATAAAAATCTTAGGATACAAGCAACAAGTTACAGTCATAAGTCTTGAGTGGGAGGAAATGGGTGATAGGAATTATGAGAAAAAAGTAGTAGAAATAAAAGTGCAGACTTAGTAAAAAGTTTAACAGTGCTGAGGGAATTATTTGTTTAGTAGAGTGATGGCGTTTGGGAAAAAACTGTTCTTCTGTCTAGTTGTCTTAGTGTGTAGTGCTCTGTAGCAACTTTCTGAGGGTAGGAGTTGAAACAGTTTATGACCAGGATGCGAGTGGTCAGTAAATATTTTCACAGCCCTCTTTTTGACTTGTGCAGTATACAGGTCCTCAATGGAAGGCAGGTTGGCAGCAATTGTTTTTTTCTGTAGTTCTGATTATCCTCTGAAGTCTGTGTCGGTCTTGTTGGGTTGCAGAACCAAACCAGACAGTTATAAAGGTGCAGATGACAGACTCAATGATTCCTCTGTAGAATTGTATCAGCAGCTCCTTGGGCAGTTTGAGCTTCCTGAGTTGGTGCAGAAAGAACATTCTATATTAGTTAATTAGTTTCACTTTATACTAGTGTATGTTTGTATGTGTGTGTGTTTATATACCTATGCATGGTTCATTTACAAATCTGGGACAAATGTATTCTTTTTAATTTCCTTGTTTGCGTCTCCATATATGTATAAAAAAATCACCCACGCATGACTGTCTTTATATGATGGAAACGTAAACAGTCCACTACATTTCCATACTGATTGTTATAGAAATAATATTTTTTTCATTTCTGAATCTAGCTCTGAAAACATGGTGTTATACATAGAAACATAGAAGACTGACGGGAGAAAAAGACCTCCTGGTCCATCTAGTCTGCCCTTATACTATTTTCTGTATTTTATCTTAGGATGGATATATGTTTATCCCAGGCATGTTTAAATTCAGTTACTGTGGATTTATCTACCACGTCTGCTGGAAGTTTGTTCCAAGGATCTACTACTCTTTCAGTAAAATAATATTTTCTCATGTTGCTTTTGATCTTTCCCCCAACTAACTTCAGATTGTGTCCCCTTGTTCTTGTGTTCACTTTCCTATTAAAAACACTTCCCTCCTGAACCTTATTTAACCCTTTAACATATTTAAATGTTTCGATCATGTCCCCCCTTTTCCTTCTGTCCTCCAGACTATACAGATTGAGTTCATTAAGTCTTTCCTGATACGTTTTATGCTTAAGACCTTCCACCATTCTTGTAGCCCGTCTTTGGACCTGTTTAATTTTGTCAATATCTTTTTGTAGGTGAGGTCTCCAGAACTGAACACGTTTTCGTTTGGCCTGCTTAATTATCTGAATAGATTGTACCCCCTCATCAACATGAATTTTTTTTTTCATCCATGTAGTGAATTGTTAAATACAAAAAATATATCTAATAAATGGAAAGGCACAATTCTTTTTGAATTGGTTGTCTTTTATGAGGTACTGCTCCAGTTCGTACATGTAGCAAAAGCCTTGAACAACAAGATTAGCTCTTAAAATACAGTAACTTTTCACAAGATGGTAACATGGTCATTATCAGAATTTAGAATTATCAGGCATTCGTGGTCCAGAAGTCCAGATTTCAATAACAGAGAATGAATGATTATCAGAGCTCACTAGTTTGTTACTGTTCTTTTATCCATTGCCAATTGAACATTCATTCAATCGTTTTACCGAGAAGAAGACTATCAATCATAGTGCTGCATGAAACAAAGGAAGTAGCTGGCATTGCCTATTTTTTCTTAGGAAAAGACATAAATGGGGAAAAGGTCAATCATTGAAGAAAGGAAAAGGAATTGTTGAGGACATCTTGTTCAACAGATCTTGGCCAACTCTCTGCCTTCTATACTTAACGATCACAGTGTAAGAATAATACAGACAAACTCAGTTCAGAAAAGGGGCAAATATTCAGGAGAAAATAACAATACATTTTGTATATCTTATAAAAAGAGAAAAACCAAGAATGCTTAGTTTTGAGAAGAGAAAGATGAAGGAGAAATAGGGCTCCTCAAATACATCACGGAGAAGAAATCCAAAGCTTAGCCTTGCATCATTTAATCATTGGCATCATCCAAGGCAGAAAATAATGGATTTTACAGGTTTAAAAAAGTAGATCTTGACTGACTTTTTCAATAATAAATAAATGAATAAATTAACATTATTTTGTATGGAGGTGCAAATTACATTCTTTTTAAAATAATTTCCTTCTATGACAGCTGAAGGGGTACATATTACTATATTTTAATCCATAGTTGAACATTTTCAAGTTATTTACATGTTCTGTTTATGGAACAGATCACCAAGCCACATTTTTCATGGATATCACCACACTGTTCCTTTTTAATTTTTGGCAGAGACACAAGGATGTCTTGAATCAATGAAGTGAAGTGCAGTATTTAATATAGTCAAAGTCATAAGATTTGATTCTGCTGACCATATTTCCTCCTGATTTATATACTGCTGTAAATTAATTTAAATGGCTTCTACTGATATCAGGGAGATCTGAGCCTCTTCCAAATTGTGAAACAGTTTGTCTTTGGCAAAGAGTTCCCTCAAAACTGTTGTCTAAGAGAAGTATTTATTTTTACTTCACCATCACATGTCATCACTGCTCAATAAGTTTACTGTTTGCTTTAAATCAGGTTATGAAGGTGATGGGAAAGTATGCACACCGGTTAACATGTGCTCAGTCGACAATGGAGGCTGCCATCCACTTGCTGTATGTAACAGTATATCAGGTAATATTGAAAACAACATTAGGTTCGTATGAAGGCTATATCTAGCCAGCAAAATTTTTCTCTTTCCTTATCTAAAATAGTGTTTCTCAACTTGAGAAATTTGAACATGTGTAAACTTCAATTTCCCAATTTTGCTTTAATATTTTGGCTGGGATATTTGGGAGTGGAACCTACATATCCTAAAGATGATTGAGGCTAAGCAAATCTGATCTTCAAGACAAGATAGTTTCCTAATTCCATTCTGTACACTAAAGCTGGCAGTTAAATCTTAACTTCCAGAGTACTGATTGGGTCCATCTGACAAAGCTTTTAAAATGCACAGGACGGGGCCACATTTTGGCGCAACAGTATCCTTCAGCTGACCCCTGAGATAAATGAAATCAGAGCCTCAGGGCTGATCTTGGATGAGTGCTCAATAACAAAGGAAGATTATGAAATTGAACTACAATCCCTTTTAAAAACTCAGTTCAGCCAAAAAGACATACAGTGGTACCTCATCATACGAACTTAATTGGTTCCAGGAGGAGGTTCGTAAGGTGAAAAGTTCATAAGATGAAACAATGTTTTCCATAGGAATCAATGTAAAAGCAAATAATGCGTGCAAATCCTTCAGGAAAATCCCAAACTTTAGAAGGGAGGCGAACAGAGGGCAGGGAGGAGCAGCTAAAGGGAGCGGGTGGAAGAAGCAAGGCTAGACTAAAGGGTGAGTGGGAAGGAAGAAAGGCAAGGGGGGCGCCCCTCCCTTTTCTTTCTTCAAAAGACACCGTTTCAGTTCCTTTGAAGCATGTTGTTCTCTGCAAAGTTTTTCCTCCCCGAAGCTGCCCCTCCCTCCTCCCTTTTCTTTCTTAAAAAGACACCCTTTCAGTTCCTTTGCAAGCACGTTGTTCTCTGCAAAATGTTTCCTACTCCAAGCAGCCCCTCCCTTTTCTTTCTTCAAAAAAGGGGGGGGGAAAAGAAACCCCTTCATCCCAGCAGCAGCTGCTTGGGTTCGTAAGGTGAAAATAGTTCGGAAGAAGAGGCAAAAAAATCTTAAACACTGGGTTCGTATCTTGAAAAGTTCGTTAGAAGAGGCGTTCGTAAGATGAGGTACCACTGTATTAGGTTATTTGTTACCTTCTGTCTATGTTGCTATGGAGGCTTGGGACTGTGGGTTTTCTCAATCTTGTCAATCTTAAAATGTGTGGACTTCGAATTCTAGTAGTTCAGGGATATCAAACTCAATTTCATTGAGGGACGCATCATGGTTGTGTTTGATCTCGGAGGGTGACGTGGCCGGGGGGCATGGCCAGGATGAAGTCACGTGTTGGAGCTGTGCTGGCCTGAGTGCTTTGCCAGTGAAAACAGGCTCCTGAGCTCTATTTTCAGCTGCAATAGCCTTGTACAACCTTCTGACAGCAAAATTGGAGCCTTGGAGGACTGCACCTGACCCTCACAAGCTTTATTTTAGCTGGCAGAATCACCCAGCAATCCTTTGCTATTCCCAAGAAGGCCTCACAGGCCGGATCTAAGTTTTGAGTTTTACACTACTATGGTAGTTGAAGTTCACATATAAAGTTGCCATTGAGAAACTGCCTTAATGGAACCTGTGCTTTCCAATTATGCTAGAGCAATAACTCCAAGACATATAGACCTTAAATATCTGGAGTTGGGGGCATCTTTTAGCTACAATACAGAAGGAAGGAGATTGTCTTCCAAAACATACAGAGATTCCAATGGAACTCTATGGCCTTCATCTGATTTACTATATTTTTCAGTGTATAAGACGCACCGGTGTATAAGGCGCACCTAGATTTTAGAGGAGATATTCTGAACCAAATGGTGTAGTATTATATTGTTTAATAAAATACCAGTGTAGCAGAATACTCTTTAAAACCATGTATACTTTTAAAAACCATGTACACTTTTTACAAACTTCAAACTTGACAGCTTCAAGACTTGTGGACTTCAACTCCCAGAATTTCTCCACCAGCCATAAGAACATAAGAAGAGCCATGCTGAATCAGGCCAAAGCCCATCTAGTCCAGCATTCTCTGTCACACAGTGGCCCACCAATTGTCCATGGGGATCTTGAGCAGAAAGAGAAGGCAAGACCCTCCCTTTCCCTTGATCCCCAACAAGTGTTACTCAAGGGAATCCTGCCTGCCTCAAACAACATAAAGGCAGCACTTGGACATCTGTTTCAATAACCATCTATATGCTTGGCATCCATGAATCTGTTTAACCCTGCCTTGAAGCTATCAAGGCTGACAGCTGTCACAACCTCTTCTGGAAGTGAATTCCATAAACCAACAACCCTCTGGGTGATGAAATATTTCCCTTGATTTGTCCTCACTTTCTTACCTATGAGCTTTAGGGAGTGCCCCCTTGTATTGTGTGATAGAGAAAAGAATTTTTCTCTATCCACCTTTTCTATCCCATGCATGATTTTATACATTTCAATCAAGTCACCCCTTAAATGCCGTCTTTCAAGGCTGAAGAGACCAAGGCGTTGTAACCTGGTATCATAAGGGAGGTGCTCCATTTGCTTTATCATTCTTGTTACCCTTTTTTGCAACTTTTCCAGTTCAGTTATATCCTTCTTGAGGTGCGGTGTCCAGAACTGTACACAGTACTCCAAGTGTGGTCTCACCATCGATTTATACAGAGGCAATACAACGCTTGCTGACCTATTTTTGATTCCCTTCCTAATCATGCCAAATATGGAATTTGCTTTTTTTACTACTGCTACGCACTGGGTTGACATCTTCATTGAGCTGTCCACCAAAACCTCTTGGGTTATCTCAGAAAGTTTTGTCCCCATCAGTTGGTAGGTTTAATTGGGGTTCTTTGCCCCGATGTGCACAACTTTGCACTTGTTTAGATTAAAATGCATTTGCCACTTTATTGCCCACTCATTCAATTTCGAGAGATCCTTCTGGAGCTCCCGACAATCAGTTTCACTTTTCACTACCCAGAACAATTTAGTGTCATCAGCAAACTTTGCTACCTCACTATTTACCTGTACATCCAGATCATTAATGAATAAGTTAAAAAATAAAAGTCCCAAAACTGAACCTTGGGGTACACCACTTCTTACTTCTTTCCATCCAGAGAATTGTCTATTTATTGCCACCCTTTGTTTCCTACAATTTAACCAGTTACCAATCCAGGACAAGACCTGTCCTCTAATTCCGTGGCTGAAGAGCTTTTTTAGGAGCCTTTGGTGAGGGACTTTGTCAAAAGCCTTTTGAAAGTCAAGATATACAATATCAACTGGGTCCCCTTTATCTGTGTGTTTATTTACACCCTCAAAGAATTCTAAGAAGTTAGGAAGACATGATTTGCCTTTGCAGAAACCATGTTGATTTTCTTTCAGCAATGCCTGTTTTTCTATGTGCCCAGTAATTTTATTTTTAATAATGTTTTCCATCACTAGCATGAGCCATACTAGCTCAGAAATGGGAACTGAAGTCCACAAGCCTTAAATTTGCCAGGTTTGAAGACCTTGCACCCCTAACTCAAACAAACAAACCAAACAAACAAGGACAATTCATTTTGTTAATTGTTCCTTTAGTTACAGAAATGGCTAGTGATAGAATAATTTACAATTACAGTTCCCTGGTGAGGTTGCCTTAATATTACTACTATAACATGAGGTTTTCAAAGATCTCTCTCTTGACTACTCCAATTTTCACAATTGAAATGCGTGGAAATATATGGTAATAAACTTGAAATACTCCTTAAAAGAAGTGTTTCTAGAGCAGAGATCTCCAACCTTGCAACTTTTAAGACTTGTGGATTACAACTCCCAGAGTTCCTCAGCACCTATGCTGGCTGAGGATCTCTGGGGGTTGAAGTCCACAAGTCTTAATGTTGCCAAGGTTGGAGACCCCTGCCCTAGGATAGCATTTCTCAATCTTAGCCACTTCAACTCCCAGAATCCCCTGGTCAGCCTATGCCATGAGAAGCCCCCCTCCCAGATAAAACCTGCAAGTCCATCCAGTTCAGAAACCCCTGAACCAGAACTGAAGAGGGAGGTACCTTTTGCTGAATCTGAGAGGATTCAGCAAAAGGATCTACTGGATCCTTCTCTGAACTTGCAGGGATCGTATCGCCCCACATTTCAGCAACCCCGTCTACTGCAGAGCCTTTCTCAAGAGTTCATCTTCAAGAATGCCAAAGGAGCAATGCAGATACCAACTTCCCCACTTTGAATGCCACAGCCCACCTTCATTTTAATCCGGAGTCGGCTCAATTCCGGGATCCCTGCCTAATTGAGCAAGCAGCATTCCTGGAAAAGGAAGATGAGAGCCAGCGGACGGTTGTTCCAGGCAGCCACGGGTGTATTCTGCCTTCCCCATCCTGGGAGGAAGCTGCCAAGGGGATGAGGAGGGGGCTTCGGGTGCAGCAGCAGCAGCTCGCCTGCTCAGAACACCTCCCCAGCCAAGTGGTCCCGGCGTTTCCTGCCACAGCGGCAAGCCGGAGACCCAGCTGGACAGCAGGCTTGCGAGAGAGGGGGGGCTTTTTTTAGCCCATTCAAGTGCAGCAGGCAGGCAATTGCTGAGGTGGCCTGATGGCTTTTCTTAGAGAAGCAGCAGCACCGGGAATGTCACATCCATGTCCCAGACACCCGCCACCACCACCAAATCGCGAGGCTGAGGAAGTTGGCGAACAGGCTCTGAAGGGGCAGAGCCATCGCTTGCACCAGCACCATGTACTTGAAAGTCCCTGTAGCAGCAGCTGAAACCAAAGCCACGGAATGGGGCTCGGCTACAGATCCACCGGGACTGGCTAACTCGGGTGGCGCACCTACTTTGTCCCTGCCACCTGGAGGAACAAGGTTTCAGCCGCTGCTACAGGAACCCCAAGAACATGGCGCTGGTGCGGGCGATGGCTATGCCCCTTCAGGGCCTGTTCGCCGACGTCCTCAGCCTTGCAATTCAGCGGCGGTGGCGGCGGTGGTTGCCTGAGGCATGATCATGACATTCCCGGTGCTGCTGCTTCTCTAAGAAAAGCCGCTGGAGCTGCCTCCACAGTTGCCACCATCACTTTGTTCCTCCAGGAAATGTTACGTCCACTCCCCAGACACCGGTGGGTGGTTGGTGCCTGGACATGGATGTGATATTCCCTGGAGGAACAAGGTAGTGGTGGCGGCAACTGCTGAGGCGGCTCCGGCAGCTTCACTTCAGGAATGTCATGTCCACACCTCAGGCAGAAGGGGTCTCAGCTCCATCAGCCCCCACTCTAATCTCCCACCTTCAGGGGCATTACTGGGGCTGAGATGTCAGCCTCCCGCTGAGGGCTGCCAGGCAGCCTCGGCAGCATTCGGTGTATAAGACGCACCCACTTTTTGATGCACTTTTTTGAAGTAAAAAGGTGCATCATACACCAAAAAATACGGTATATGACAAAGAAGCTTTGTACTCAGGGCTAGCTGCAAACATTGTGCTATATATATGTGCGTGTTGGTGTCCCCTAAAACCCACTCAAAGTTTATGGAACACAACTCAAATTTCTTTGGGAGAGACTCTTAAATTTCAATAATACCTCCATTTATCAGTAACACTATTGTTCAGTATCTGACATGTAGTGTGGTGGCACAATAGTTAGAATGCAGTATTGCAGCTAATTCTGCCCACAGTCAGGTATTTGATCCTGATTGACTGAAGATTAATCCAGACTTCCATCTTTCCAGGTTTGGTAAAATTAGGACATAAATTGTTGGGGACAATATGCTGATTCTTTAAATTGCTTAGAGGGTGCTGTAAAGCACTATGAAGTGGCATATACTGTAAGTCTAAATGCTATTGCTATTATTTTCATAATGCTTCACATTAGCTAATATGGCTACTGATTCTGGCTGGTCAGACGTCTTCCCCTTTAGCATTTCCTATTACGTTTTTTCTTTGTTCACAACTCTGGTCTCTTCATTTTCTGGCATGGATGCTACTATAACATTTGTGTACTGTCAGATAATGAAAAATTGGGGTGTTATTAAAGTAGCAGACAATAAGGATGCCCAAAGCAAATTCAGATTATTGTTTTGACTTCCTCTTTTTTAAATTTATAGGCCCTAAACCCAATTGTCTTTGCCCAGATGGATACACTGGAAATGGTTATGGTTCAAATGGATGTTTTGCCCTGAGTATCATATGCCAAAGCCACAATCCTTGTGTAAATGGACAATGTCATGTATGTGTTTTTAAAAGTAAATTTATGAACATGAAGCATTAAATCTTCAGTGCTGTTGTTAAACTTTAATTATATAGACTTATACTTTCTTAGACCACATCTACCTTATCAATAAATATCCCATTTTTTAAAAAAGATTTTTATTTTTCTCCACCATTACAACCAAACAACATAGCACGTACACCTTCATTATAGAATAATAATCAGATATTATTTCTAACAAACAATAATCTAAAATTACAAAACAATTTTAAGTTATAGTGCTTTTATTAAACCTCTTCATTTTCTATCATATTTAATTTAGGTTTCTTCAACTCTTATCTTTCTTGTCTTTTCAAATCTTGTAGATATGATTGCAGTTTCTTCTCCAATTCACTATATTCCATTTCTAATTTTACTTTGATTGTTTTCTTCTGTTTATTTCTCTTACTCGTATAGGTTTTCACCAATCCTCTGAAATATGTCTTGGCAGTATTCCAAAACTCTATTCACCTTTTTTAGCAAATCTCACATGTACTTCTATTAGTAACTTGTATCTCATTGCGTATCTAGTATGTACTCGATAAACCTTATCCTTATCATTTAATAATTTTTCTTTACTTCTTCCAAAGCTTTTGCTAACATTTCAGCTATTGTTTCCATAATATTTTTTCCTCTCTCTTCTAAAACATTTTGAAAATGTAAATAAAAGTCAGATTTATCCATCTCGAGAATTATAATTGTTCTTTCCTATCTTTTGTCAACTGACACCAATTCCTCCACTTTTCTTTCATTAGCTTCTACTTTCTCTTCTATTTGCGGAGAACACTGATATTTTTTTCTATGAGGCCCTTAATGTCTTTTATTTCAACTGTCATTTGGGTTAGCTTTTCATTCCCTCCATCAAATCTATTTTTAAGATCTTCACTGAGTAATGTGATCATGTTTCTAACTTCTGATAAGTCACTTTTCTCTCCAGGGCCATGTGGTAATGAGGGTATGGTAGACAATGTACTTGGAGGATGATGTTATTTCTTCACAGCCATTTTGTAATTCACTTGATATATTTAAAATCCAATCAAAATGGGTATAGAAACCTGATGCCAACAGTATCAACAAATCAGTTATAATCCAATCAATATGGGTATAATACAAAATTTAAAAACACAAAAATAGGAGGAAAAAAAGAGGCAAAAAGAAAAAACAGAAACAACATAAAAATGAGGTTAATAATAAAAATAGTAAAAACAAAATAAAAAAATAAATAAACAGTAAGGTTCCAGTATAAATCCAGGTCCAAAAATAACATAAAGAGGAAAAAAAGATATGGCAACAGTAGAGAAGGAAGAAGACACCAAAAAAGAAAGGAAAATATAATAAATATAGGATCAAATAATCTGTCCAAATATATTTTTAAAAGAAAGGGGAGGGGAGAGAAACGGACTTCCAGCTTCTTCACCCTAATCCAAATAGGCTAAGTAGCAAAGTGTCTAAGAAGTGACTAAGTGACTAAGAACAAAAAGGAAAAAAGGAGGAATAATAATAGTCCAATTCTTAAAAGAAACAAAACAAAAATTTTATCAGAGAAAAAAGAGATGGTATAAATAAAGGAAGCAAATCTAGGCAGCATTAGTCAAAATACAAGTCTCTGTTCTAAGAAACAATAAGATTCAAGTGAAAGCAGTTCCAGCTGCAACAATATTTCCAGCCTAGAACAATGTCTGCACTAGTACTGTGTTATAAAGCAAAGGAAAAGACAGGGGGGGATTTTTAACTTCAGCACCATTTTCAATAAAAAATAATAAAGAAAAAATAGAAAAAGGAACAATTAGGATCTAAACAAGCTGACAAAATTGATCCTTGAGCTTAAACCAAGTGCAGCTTTCCAAAAGAATCTTCTTATTTCATAGGCACATTCAGATTTATAGAACATAGAAACAAGTCTCCACCTCTCCCACCGCTATCTGGAAGCAGCTTTTTCTACTGCTCGCTTCCCTTTTCTTCAGTCTAAAATCGATAATTAAAATATTCAGCTCCGAGTCCTCAGAGAGGGACGGCATACAAATCTAATAAATTATTGTTGTTGTTGTTGTTGTTGCTGTTGTTGTTATTACGCTACTATTCCCCATTCAAATATAACGGCAAGCAAATTACAATTCTCTTATCCAAACGACTCCAATGCTTCACTTTAAATCATGCCACTTCGCGACTAGGATTAATGATGCCAGGCATCTGCCTGCAGGAATCTGTGATTACCCCAGCAACCAAGCTGTCTTCTTTCTTCCCCAACTCTACCAGTTGGTTTCAACCCAAAATCTGGCCCTGGATGCCATGGTTCAATGCTTCCCCCCAGGTAAACAGAGGGAAGTGACCATCTCATTCTGGCTGCAGCTCCATCTCTTGATATCCCAAATGTTATTGATATCAATGTATTATTGTAATATGAATTATAATACATTATTATTAGACTAATGGTATATTAAAATCAGGGTTGGGTTCTAACTTACCTTGCTGCTGATTCACTTCCTCCCACACCATATGGCTGCGCCTCATGGGTGTGTGCAGTCTTCATGCGCAGTAAGAAAAAAAATCAGAAAAAATCAAAAGCAAGACTTTAACGCAAGCACAGTGCAGAAATGCAGCTTTGGTGCATGCGCAGAAGGAAAAAAACCCTGATTTTTTTAAAAAAATAGAAATAATTTTAAAAATAAAAAAAGATGGCGGCCTCCATGGATTGGCACCGACTGATATGGTTCCCTGCCATCATCGTAACATCACCAGCGGGTTGCTACCGGTACAGGGAACCGTCCAAACCCACTTCTGATAGCAATGCATTATTATATTAACTATGCTATTATATAATATATAGTATTATATATTAGAATTATATATTATATATAATATAGTATCTTCCCAATTATATGTTGTCCGGATTCTGATATTGCATTAAGCCAGGAGTAAGCCAAACTAAGTTGTTTAGACAAGCAAAATTATTAAGGCTTGGTATCTGCCAACAAACCTAAAGAAATGATAGGGTACACTCACTCTGCTCAATCCAGAGAAAAGCCAGGATTCTGTATTTAAACACAAGCTATGGTTAAATAACTCGCATACGTAAACACACACATATACACAGAGTAAGAAATAAACAAAGGCCCAAACTTTAATATTTTGCTAGCATTCCACTGCAACCAAATATACAAACATAATCCTTTCAAAATCTGCAAAATATCTTAGTAGTTAGGTAGTAGTAGTAGTAGTTAGGTAGTTAGGTATTAGTTATATGCAAGACAGTCTGGTTCCTAAGTTGTCTGAAGTTTCATAACTGAGCATGTCATGAAAAAGAACCCAAGTATAGACAGAATTTAGATAATGATACCTGAATATGGATAGAATTATTGTAAGAAATTGGATTCAGCTTGGAAGTGATGCATGCTTATAAGCACTACATTTATTATTATTATTATTTTAACTACTTACAGGATATAGACTCTGGCTATAGCTGTGAGTGTGAACCTGGTTGGATTGGTATCAACTGTTCAGAAAACATTGGTGAGTGTTCCAAAAATCTATGTTATTGTGGAAGACGTTGCCTTATTGGAGTGAATGGGTACTCTTGTGAATATAAGATGGACTGGACTGCAGTGTTTACTCCAGCAAAATAAATGAATAACTCATTGTAATGCAATATAATGGCAATAGCACCATGTAGAAATCCTGTTTGTTGATGAGAGAATTGTTGGTTCAATTAACCATTCCTAGGCTCGTATTCCCTACATATGTGTTTCTTAATCTTGGCATCTTTAAGATGTGTGGACTGGGAATTCTGGGAGTTCAAATCCTCACATCTTTTTGCCAAGTTTCAGAAACTCTGATTTAAATAATTGATCTCTTGTTAATGTGACACATTACAGAAAGAGTTTGGAAAAAAAGATACCGCATATATTCAAGTATAAGCCGAGTTTTTCAGCACAAATAATGTGCTGAAAAATCCGACCTCGGCTTATATTTGAATCACTGATGGCGCTCGGGCGCTGCGATGGCCCGAGTGCTGGCAGGGACACATCAGTTATACACGACTCCTCAGGGAGCGCATACAGGTGAAAAGATACCACTGCGGAGCAGAGAGCGAGCTCCGGATCTGTGGCTGTCCAGAGTATCGGCACAGGCAGCGTGATGACATCACGCGCTCTGTGCCAGCAAGAAGACAGAGTGCAGGGAGGCGGAGCAGCGGGGGATTGAGGTAAGTACTTGCAAATTATTTTGCCTATACCTGCCTTGGGGGGAACATATACCTGATTATAAATACCTATACCTGCTTGGGGGGACAATCACCTGTCTATAAATGCCAATACCTGCATATTGGGGGACAATTACCTGCCTATACCAGCCTATGGGGTTATTAAATACCTCCGGGACCGCCTTCTGCCGCACGAATCCCAGTGACCAGTTAGGTCCCACAGAGTTGGCCTTCTCCAGGTCCCGTCGACTAAACAATGTCGTTTGGCGGGACCCAGGAGAAGAGCCTTCTCTGTGGCGGCCCCGACCCTCTGGAACCAGCTCCCCCCGGAGATTAGAACTGCCCCCACCCTCCTTGCCTTTCGTAAAGTTTTTAAGACCCATCTCTGCCGTCAGGCATGGGGGAATTGACACATCTCCCCCGGGCCTATACAGTTTATACATGGAATGTTTGTGTGTGTGTTTGCTTTTAATAATGGGGTTTTTAGTGTTTTTTAAATTATTAGATTTGTTTTTTACATTGTTCTTGTTATTGTTGTGAGCCGCCCCGAGTCTACGGAGAGGGGCGGCATACCAATCTAATAAATAAATAAATAAATAATAAATAAATAAACAGCCTATGCGGGACATTAAACTGTCTATACTTGACAATGTCTATGCTGATAAGTTCACAGCAGCTAATGATGAAGTTCTGTTTGGACATACAGATGAGGAGGAGGAATCCAGTTTTGAAGGATTTTAACTCTTAGGTTTTAGCTTGGGTGCTGATTGAACTATTTCTTTTTACTTTTTAAGTTATTGTTAATACCAGATTGTTTCTGTTTACCCTCTTTTAAACTTACAGAGCTAGTTTACTGGTTTTCTTTGAAATAAATATTCTAAAACATTTAATCTACTGATGCCTCAATGAATGTAATTTTATTGGTTTCCATTTTTATAAGTTACCAGTAGCCACTGCATTTTACACCATAGGCTTATACTCAAGTCAATAAGTTTTCCCAGTTTTTGTGGCAAAAGTAGGTGCTGCGGCTTATAATGGGTCGGCTTATACTCAAGTATATACAGTAATCTGAACAACAAGGCTCAGTATATAAATTGAATAGCTATAATAACTGAGAATGGCAAGAAGGTTTTCATAAGAGGAATTGCTGCAACTAACCCTGCTTAACCCATTCTGTGAGGGGTATAACTCATGTATATTACGCCATGTTCTACCATTGGCATCTAGCACCCAAGAGAATTTCGAAAATGTTCCCAAATGTATCGCCGCTGTGCTGGAAATTTAAAAAGGAAAAAGGACCTTTCTATCATTCATGGTGGACATGTATTAAAGCCAAAACCTATTGGAAAACTATAGAGGAATGATTAATAGAAATTTTAAAAGAAAATTCATGATGGGGATTCAACATCTGCAAATATGCTGGGGAAATACTGTGGGCCACAGCAACCAGAGCAACTTATTAGCAGTCACAATTCTTTGTATTTTTCATTTCATTCTGATTACATGATTAGTGGGAGGGGATTTACAGTTCACTGGGAGTCTCAACAGCCTGGTAAGATCATATTTTTGTATGGAGCAATATTTTGTTTTTTAAAAGTCAAGAATTTAATCTCTGTCTGGATCCATATTTAGGTTGTGACTTACACCAGGAAACTGCAATTTCTATTGATTGAATGTATGAAATTTTATGAGGCATGCTAGAAGCTAACTCCCAACTAGCGGTAGCTAGAGAAAACTCTACTTGTGAATTTTAATAGGATTAAAACCGATTATGGCCCCTGAATTCAAAATCCTGGGAAAGGGGAGAAGAATGCCATCCTAGACAACAAGTTATATACCCCAGTCTTACACCGTGGTTTTAGAGCTTCAGTAGTTTTATACAGCAGGCTAAACCGCAAAGAAATGAATCATTACAGTCTAGTAAAAATAATAAATCCATTCAGTGCACTTCCAGTAGAATAGAATTAAAATGTGAAGTACACAAACTTTGAGTAATTATGGCATCCTAATGTAATTTTATAGAAAGACATGTTTAATGTAAGCTAGGCTCTTAATGTAATGATTTCCATGTTGTTGGGTTCTTTATAGCTCTGGGTTTGTCTTTCTTCATACAGATATTGTAATATCAGCCCAGATAACTTGTTCAGTAACATAGGTGAAATGGGAGTTAGGTGTATATGGTAGTTTGATTGAAATATGGTTTACTTAGAATTCCAAGCACAGAATACAGTTTGAATCACACATTACTAGTTCCTATTCAGGAAGGATTTTGAGAAAAAATATTTATACTATTTGAGTCCAGGCTATTTGAGGCACAACATTATCCCACTGGGATTACCTGTGGGTCCTGGCCAGTAATGAGATGCTGCTTTAATCATTATCTAGAACTGCACTTTTATAGCAGTTAAAGAAAATTGAGCTACTTGCCTAATCTGTTATCATACTGAACCTTGTAGGTTCAGTACAAAACCTTAAAATGTTACTATGCTCCTCAACAAATAATGCTGTCTATCATTTGTCCTTTTTGTGGCTATTCAAATAATGTGACTTAATCAACTGAAAAAGAGTCCAAGCACTTATTTGAAAACTTATCTTGGTTGGTAAGCCACTCCTATCCAGTCACATGACCGTTAAGCCACCCCTGGTCACATGATTGTCAAACCACTCCCACCTGGTCACATGGCTGACAAGCCACTCCTACCCGGTCACATGACTATCAAACCACACCCACAAAAACAAGCCATAGTGTGGCAGTAAAATTTTTGGCAGCCCATCAATGGTCCCATCAACCCAATTATTATGGCTGGGGAGTTTGGGAAAAGGATCCTCTCTGCTATTGCACCTATCCTCTGGAACATCTTGCCCCGTCCTCAAGTGAGGTCAATTCCATCCCTCCTAATCTTCCAGAAGAGCCTAAAAACCTAGCTCTGCTAGATAGCTTAGTGTTCTAATAGGGCAGCATCACAATGGAGATGACCTCTCCAGATACATTGGATTATAATTTCCTGGTTTTGGTCACCTAGAAATTTTGTCATCTTCCCTTCCCTTCATCCAAGTCTGATGAAGACAAAATAGAAATGTTCTTCAGGGCATTTTTTTGTCTTGCGTTTGAAATAAAATTAAGAAGGAATAGTTTGTACTTCAAGCAGCTAACAAAATAAGATGGTCTATGCCCCATATTAAATATAATATGACTAACAGCAATTATAATCACAATCATAGCCTTAATGAATAGAAAGTTTGAAACAGTTTCCAGAACTAATGTGATGAAAATATTAGAGAGACATAATTAAATTATATTTTCTCCTTTCCTCCCCTACCTTCCTCTTTCTCTTTAGAATGCGGTGGAGAATTGACCAGTGCATATGGAACAATTAATTCACCTGGCTATCCTGGCAACTACCCTCCCAATAGGGATTGTTATTGGATCATTTCAACTAAACCTGGTTTTTTTATTACATTTGCTTTTGGATTATTGAATCTTGAACATGATGATAACTGTAACCAAGATTATCTTGAGGTAAAAATAATTTGAAAAATAAATAGCAACAATATATATATATATATATATATATATATATATATATATATATGACGGTCTTGGTATATTCGGGTTTCTTCCCGTGTAGGATGATACCTCTCGCTTACCAGACATCTGGAAACCAGCCCTCAAACATATCCCAGCCACAGAAACCAGACTCAGGACACACATTGTAAAGCAATCAAGCAGCCTGCAAGTTCTAACTACTCAGGACATCACGCCTAATCTACAACCATTAACTAATCAGCATACCTCAGCTACATCAACGACCCCAATTGTTACCCCTCTGACTCACCAGGAAGTTTCTACACAGCAGGCAATTGCTGAGCCATCAAACCACACCCAGCCACCAGTATTTATAGAAGGAAGGCAGCTAAGGTCTCGCAGTGTTCGCCTGAGAACAAGGACAGAAACACCAGCCTGAAGATGATGAGTGGGACCTCATCGAAACGTCGCCAGAAATTTCCAAATCCTACACGGGAAGAAACCCGAATATACCAAGACCGTCATACCTGTACCCGTGAAAATCTGCGAAAACAAATATATATATATATATATATATATATATATATATATATATATATATATATATATATATATTAAAATCCATTACTTAAATAAGCTAACTAGAAAATGTATATTATAGGAAGGGGTCACACAAAGCATTTAATCTTGGTTGTCGTGTTCTAACCAGTGAGTCATCCAGTAACATGCTAAGAAAATATTAAACAAAAGTAACAAATCATATTATCAGCTTTAACATTGAAACCCTTGTGTCATATATGAACCTAGCCATATACATTTCTTGAACACTATATGATTGATTTTCCAGATTATTTTATTGCAGAGTTTACACAAATAGATTCTATAATTTTAGGAAATAATGTATCAATAAATTTATATCTAAATAAATATTTTTTCATGATATTTATATTAAAATATTTTCAGAGGAGTAATTTCATGTCTGCAAAACTTTTCACAAAAATGGGCGTTTAGATCTTGTTATATTGCATAAAAAAATCCAATATGTCATTATTCTATTTTTTTATATTAAGCTACCAAAACAAAACCACAAATGTTATTCTTGGTTGAGATTAGATATCTATCCATATTGCAAACAATGAGAACACTGAAGTTGTTCCAAGTACATCATCAAAATTTTGTCAAATGAAACCTGTTTTGTAGAACATGCAAAACAGTTCATTCTAATCTTTTCAAACCCTTGGCATGAATCAAAAGAATCATGTGAAGGACAAAAACATTTTAAAAAACATTTAAATGTTAAAGGTGTTGGATGAAGGTGGTGCCGTGGATATTGCCTATCTGGACTTCAGCAAAGCCTTTGACAGAGTTCCACATAAAGAGCTGATAGATAAATTAGTGAGGATTGGACTTAATCCCTGGATAGTTCAGTGGATTTGCGGCTGGCTGAAGAGTAGACAACAGAGAGTTATTGTGAATGGCGAGTATTCTGAGCAGAGACAGGTTACAAGCAGTATGCCACAAGGGTCTGTTCTGGGTCCTATTCTTTTTAATATGTTTGGGAGTGACATAGGGGAAGGTTTGGTAGGGAAGGTTTGCCTATTTGCCGATGACTCTAAAGTGTGCAATAGGGTTGATATTCCTGGAGGCGTCTGTAAAATGGTAAATGATTTAGCTTTACTAGATAAATGGTCAAAGCAATGGAAACTGCAGTTTAATGTTTCCAAATGTAAAATAATTCACTTATTACTTTGTTTGCAGTCAGTGATATAAACATTAGACCAATTGAATAGCATAAAATAGAAAAATAAATATGTGGATTGTTGAAATTAATTTATTATAGACAATTTGAAATATTGTAGAAAAAATAATAATAGATAAAATAGAAATAATAATAATAGAGAAAATAGATATGCTTTTGTTGCTAGATACAGATGGCACATCTACATTTGACAAAGTATAACAAATACATGATGGCATGTTTTTGTTTAGATTCAAGATGGCCTTCTCTCACAAGCTCCCCTTCTTGGGAAATATTGCAATACAGGGTTACCACCTCCTCTTCAAACCACTGGTCCATATGCTTGGGTACATTTTCATTCCAATAGTTTTGATAATGAGAGAGGATTCTTGATCACATATATAACATCACCTGGTAAGTATATTTGTCCCTATTTGCCACTATCAGCCATCTTCTGGTGCCTTCCAGATATGTTAGCTATGGAAACCCTAAATTTAAAATTCTCATCCTGCATAACTAGACTGCAGCAGGCTGTACTGGACTGGACTGGTGCAAAGCATATTCGGATGCTTCTTATTCACCTACTGTAGTTGGGATCAGCTGCTATGCAATGTGGTTGTGAAATGAAACATTACAGTTCTGGCTGCTGTTATTAAGGATAACATTATTTGATTGTAACTTATTGCTGATTTCCCCATTGATTTTGCCTATCAGAAACTGGCTATGAAAATCATAAGTGGTAAGCATGTGACTGCGCTGTGAGCTTCATAAATGCATGCATTTGCCAAATGCGATCACATGATTGTGGAATTGCTGTAATTGTCATAAGTTTGAAGACTAGTTATAAGTCTCCTTTTTCAGTCCCATTGGGAGTAATCTTTTTAAATTGTTATTCTTCATGTAGTGGATCCCAACTGTGGAGGAAACTATACCGATAGCAGTGGGGTCATCATGTCTCCCTACTGGCCCAATTCTTATCTGAACAACAGACAATGTGTTTATATCATTCGACAGCCACCCAATGAAAAAATCTACTTGAATTTCACACATCTAGAGCTGGAAAGACATCCTAACTGCTCTCGGAACTATATTGAGGTAATTGTTAATTCTTATTTTTTGTAAAAAAAATGTTGAAAGACAGATTAGATGGATCTAAATCTGGGATTAGTTCTCTTTTCTATTTCCCCCCTGGAAATGAAAGGAAGGGAGTCTTGGAGCAATTAGCCTGCCCCAAGTGTCTAGGAAAGATTATTTGTGTTTCATTGTGTTCTTGATATCAACCAGCTTCCAGAGAAAATGACACCAGGGGAAAAGATTAAAGCAGAAAAACAGTTCGTTTTAGCCTTAGAGGTATAGCTAGATGGTGTGGCTGTTGATGTCATGGTATGACCAGAAAGTATTAGGTTGATATTTTTGGCCAATATATTGCAGGATTTGGAAACTGCTCAATTTAGGCTGCTTGAAGGATTTTAAGGGGTGAAATGGATGTCTTAAAATACTCTCTGTAGTCTTTTAAGTTATTTGAACAGCCCAAACACCCTGAGAAAACAGAAATGTTGTTGTTCATTCTGAGGAACTACTATAGACCTGTAAACTGTGGTTGTGATTCAGTGGAAAAAAATCTAGATATTACTGAAGAGTTTTAAATCTGTGAGAGAACAGAAAAAGTAAGGCAACTTAATCGTTAAAAATATAGGAACAAAGGTATACAAGATATTATCACTTTCATTAGGGTCCAGCATCTACAGAGGACAAGAAATAGGTGAAATTAACCAGTATGGACATCGGGGGTAATTGGTTCCATAGGGCCGTGGAAGCCACAGAGTAGGGTTTCCCCTGCAGGTTTTCCTCTTGGGTTCCACAAAAGAGCCTGGGGTCAGACCTTTAGAGAAAAATGCTTGGATTTTATTGAAACTACTACAAGTCTAGATTTGGCTCAGGATATTGCACCCCAATGCCTCAATCCATTTGGGGATTGGTTGGTCCTTGACTGATCTCATGACAACTGTTTCTATGATTAGATTTGATTTAGTTCAGTTTCTACTTCAGATTATTTGAAACAATGGTAAATGCTGCTCTTTATTTTCAATTGTTCTGATCAGAAGTGGGTTGCTCCCGGTTTAGACTGGTTCTATAGAACTGGTAACGTGAATTCCCCCAGCTTGTCATACAGGAGCAATTGCTGATTGGCCGCACCCCTGAACCGGCTATCTCAGCAGTGCCAGAGGCGCCACCATCTTGTTTTTTGCTTCTGTGGATGCGCAGAAACTTGGTTTTCAGCACTGCACATGGTTGCATGCTCACATGGCATGGCTGCACAATGTAAAATGTGCATGTGCCTACGCGGTGCAGGAGGAAGTGAACCAGCAGCAAGGTAAGTTAGAATACATCCTGGTTCTGATTCTGCAGAACTTGAGAACAATCTGTTTCTCCAAAGAGCTCTTGCCTGCTTCCTGATTCAGCTCATATGTTATTCCTTGTTTTCTCCCTGAATATTTCAGTGTTTTTACTTGTACTTGGCAAAGCACCATAGAAATGTACACAAATACAATATATTTTATTTCTTTTACATATGGAATTGGGGTAAGGGGATTTTGTCACTCCACAACTCTTAATGGCTCTGAAGGTGGGTCACAGACTGGGTGATTTTTGTGTGTGTGTGTGCTTTCTTCTTTGTAGTCTCTGCATTTTGAGTCAGCAAATTGGTTCCATATGACTTTTTGAGTTGAAGCACTAATGAGAAAGAAATGTCCTTGGTTGTCTTTATTTAAGCTTGCCTTATGAGAAATGTTGAAAAGGATTTATGTGAGCTAATATAAACGGAGGAAATATCTAGAATGTATAGATTTATTTTTTCTTTTCTTCTGTCATAAGTATAATTCATTTCCAAAATCAGACAGAAATCTGATCTAAAATGAAAACAGGAACATTTATTTATTTAGGTTTATAATTTCCTTCTCTAGTTGTCGGAAAAATCATAGCAACATGCTCTAAGCCAGATGGAACAAAGCAAAAACCATTTTAATTAGGAACAATAGGTTTAATTTAGCAAGGCATTTCCTTTGTCTTCTGGGAATTAATTCCAGAGATTATAGTCTTGCCTGGTTGAATCCATGTCTCTTCTGCAGGTCCCTTTCACCCACTCTGAACCTCCACGCATCCACCCAGCTGACGACTATGGAAAACTACACAAACATTTCACAACTCAATATTTTTACTATTTAGAAGCATAGAATCTTGGATGGGGAGAAAGGGATATACAGTGATACCTTGTCTTACAAACTTAATTGGTTCCGGGACGAGGTTCTTAAGGTGAAAAGTTTGTAAGACGAAACAATGTTTCCCATAGGAATCAATGGAAAAGCAATTAATGCGTGCAAGCCCAAAATTCACCCCTTTTGCCAGCCGAAGCGCTCGTTTTTGCACTGCTGGGATTCCCCTGAGGTTCCCCTCCACCTCCGGACTTCTGTGGTTTTGCGATGCTGCAGAGGAATGCCAGAATTGCAAAAACAAGCGCTTTGCTGGCAACGGAAGTCCGGAGGTGGTGTTTCCCATGGAGGGGAGCCTCAGGGGAATCCCAGCAGCACAGAAATGGGTGCTTTGCTGACAACAGAAGGCAAGAGGCGGGGTATCCCTGTGGCGGCGGTGGGTTTGTAAGGTGAAAATAGTTTGTAAGGAGAGGCAAAAAAATCTCAAACACCGGGTTTGTATCTCGAAAAGTTTGTATGACGAGGCGTTTGTAAGATGAGGTATCACTGTAGTCTTCTTTCTTGCATAGATTCTGAAAGTTTAACTGCCAGATCATTAGGTTTTCAAATGTGGTGACTGTAGGATACCTCTGAGAATTGCCAAGGGCACACATCTTGAAAAAAGATGCTCTAAAACAGTGTTTCCCAACCGGTGTGCCGCGAGACATGGTCAGGTGTGCCGCGAAGAAAGCAGCTCAGCTTCTGGTCTCGAAACTTTTTGCGAAGAGCAAAAAGTTGTGAGAACGGAAGCTGAGCTTCCTTCTTTGCGCCTTCCAAGTTTTCCGGCAACTGCAGTGCCCCGCCCGGCTGGAGTTTTCCTGGCGGCGGCAGCAGGTGAGCTTTGGGGCCTGGTGGGAGGGTAGCAGCAGCGGAAGGGCGGTGCGCAGCGAGAGGGTGATGGCGGCGGCAGTGGCAGCGGGTAGTAGCCGTGGGGCAGCGGCAGAGTGGTCAGCTGTGAGGCGGAGCTCCGGAACAGAGGCACCGACGGCAGCTGCTGGACATGCTAGAATTGCGTGGCTGGCACTTGCCTGCTGTCTGGGCCGGGACAGAGGCTCCAGCCCCACGTCCATGCCCAGCGCAACGCCAGCATGTACGGCGTCTAGAAACACGTCCTAGCCGCCGCCATCGGTGCCTCCGTTCTGGAGCTCCGCCTCACAGCTGATGACCTTGCCACCGCCCCACGGCTACTGCCCAATGCCACTGCTGAGAGAAAGAGAGAGGGAGAGAGGGGGGAGAGAAAGAGATAGCAAGAGAGGGAGAGAAAGAGAGAGGGAGAGAGGGGGGAGAGAAAGAGAGAAAGAGAGGTAGAGGGAGAAAGAGAGAGGGAAAGAGGGGGGAGAGAAAGAGATAGCAAGAGAGGGAGAGAGAGAGGGAGAGAGGGGGGAGAGAAAGAGAGAGAAAGAGATAGCAAGAAAGGGAGAGAGAGAGGGAGAGAGGGGGGAAGAGAAAGAGAGAGAAAGAGATAGCAAGAGAGGGAGACAGAGAAAGAGAGAGGGAGAGGGGGGAGAGAAAGAGATAGCAAGAGATGGCAAGAGAGGGAGAGAGGGGGGAGAGAAAGAGATAGCAAGAGAGGGAGAGAGAGGGGGAAGGATGGTGAGGGAAAGACATAGAGGGAGGGAAGAAGGGAGAGAGAAGGAGGGCAAAAAAGAGAGGAAGGAAGGGAGAAACAAAGAGATGGAGAGAGAGGGGGAAAGAAAGAGGAAGGAAGGGAGAGAGAGAGAGAGAAAGAGGGAGAGAGAGAGAAATAGAGCGAAAGGGAGGAAGAGAGAGATTTTTTTTGTCCAAACTTTTTTTTAGCCTCCCCCCGCTCAATGTTCCCCAGGATTTTCTAAATGTGAATAATGTGCCGCGGCTCAAAAAAGGTTGGGAAACACTGCTCTAAAAAAATAGTGCAATTTTGCTCTCTCAGAAGTGCTAAAGTATCCAGGATTAAATATACAGTTCGCTATTTTAGCATGAGTGGAAGATTTCTTGACCCTTGAAACAATAACAGTGCCTGGGATTTCTGGCCCTTACACTCTAAAACTCCAGATAATATATATTTATCTGTACTCTAATGTAAACCCATGTCAGAGATTAACCACTGGAAAGAACTGATAATTGGTTAGCAATAACAACAGTGGGTAGTTTTCAACTTACAGCAGTTCATTTAGTAATAATGGCACTAAAAAAAAGTAACTTAGGATCATTTGTTTCACACTTACTGTACAGTATTTGGATGCAACTTATACACTCAATGTAGCCACAGACACCCGCCGGCTGGCCCCGTTTCAAAGTTTTTGGCCTCCATGCATCGCATTTTCATTTTTGGGTGGTTGCAAGGGGTGGCATTTAACTGGAGTGTGTGGGATGGGGTACGGTTTTCATGGAGGCAGAAGAGGTACTTTGCACCAAAGGCTCTGCTTCTGAACCCCCATTTTCCTATCTATAGCTGTAAGCATTGAAAGCCTGGCTTTCTCGCAGCAAGGTCATCTGGGACGCTGCCATCTCATAAACGCATTGTCGGGCTTCCCAGCAAGCTCCCTGCACCTTTGCTGCCTTGGTTGGACTCTGATTCTTGAAGCGGGAGGTCGGGACTTGTTTGACAAAGGGGGCACTGCGTGATAGGTAATCATTCCTCTATCAGCCTGGATTTCCAAAAAGAAGAAATAAAAGACACAGTGAAGAACCCCCAAAAGAGCTTGCTGGCTTGATCCAGCCATGGCAGAGAGGGGCAGGGAGAGACACATAGAGAAACACATACAGAGTGATACATGGTGTGTGTGAGAGAAAGAGAGAGAGGGAAGAGACACATACAATGATACACCTAGAGAGGAGGCTGGTTTTACCTCTATGCCTTTTCTCACTGTTGGAAAGCCCTGCCTCCCTGCCTGCTCTTTCGGGATTTTTGTCAGCTGTTTGTTTTCATCCTTTTAGAATGAAATGAGCACAATCTCCTCCTCCCCTCCTTCGTGCACACCCTCCCAGCCACACCACAGCTGGTCAGGGGGGAGGGGAAGGAAGTCTCCACTGCAGGTAGCCCTCATGGCTCTGCCAGACTGGCTTTCCAAAAGGAAGGAAAAAGAACAGCTCGTGAAAAACCCAAAAGAGGAGCAGGCAGGAGATCAGAGCTTTCCGACAGTGAGAGGTTGTGAACTCCCCAACTCTGGACACTTTCAAGAGGAGATTAGACCGCCATTTGTCTGGGGTGCTGTAGGATTTCCTGCTCAGGCAGGGGTTGGACTTGATGACCTGCATGGTCCGCTTCAACTCTAACAATAAATAAATAAATAAATAAATAAATAAATAAATAAATAAATAAATAAATAAATAAATAAATAAATAAATAAATAAATAAATAAATAAATAAATAAATAAATAAATAAATAAGGCAGAGAGAGAGAAAGAGGGAGGGAGAGTGGCACGCATGTGCATGCACACAGAGAGAGAGAGAGAGAGAGATAAAAAGACACAGAAAAAGAAGAGGGAGAAAGGTAAACAGACAGAAAGACTGAGGGAGGAAAGTTTGAATGAGGTTGGGAGCAGACCCGTCTCTTGACTTCCAAAGCTGTTTCAGTCCCATTTCACTGATTGCTATTATGAGAACTCCACTTCTGCCAAGGCTGCTTGTGAGATGGAAGGGTGTGTCCAGACATATGTGGTGCAAGGCATGGAGTAAACCAGTCACGGTGATGCTTTGCCATTGTTGCAATTTCGATTTCTTCAATAGGGATACAGAACGCAAGATTTGGAAGAAGCACCTTCTCCCAAGTTTTATCTATTTTGCAAGTGATTTTTATAGCATCCCCTCCTCCAGGGCAACACTTGCACTTCGCTCACCCCATTTCACATTCATTAAAGACACATTACAGTTTATTTTATTTTATTTTTATTTATTTATTTATTTTGTCCAATACACAATGAGGGATTTAGTGGGTGTATATATATATATGTCACATGTTTTTTGCTGAATTTGAAAATTACGGGAGACTAGGATAGATATATTTCGGCCTTATTTTGGCCTCATCAGCTAGCCATACCCACTGGGACTTGAACCTGCAACCTTTGCCTTGTAAGGCAGAGAATTAACCTCGAGGCTACAGTATTCAATCCTTTCAGGTCTGTACCAGGGAAGGGTTACATTTTTGTGTCGAATCATATATACACACACACACACACACACATAGTAAAATACATGATAAAGGTTATAGAGGAGATACTCATAGTAAAATATATCTAAGAAATAATAGAAAAGAAGATATAGTAATAGAACATATCAATGAAAGAATAGAAGAAGAGATATAGGAATAGAAGAAAGGTATAGGAGATATAGGAGAGCAATAGGACAGGGGACATAAGGTACTCTAGTGCACTTGTACTCGCCCCTTACTGACCTCTTAGGAATCTGGATAGGTCAACAGTAGATAATCTAAGGGTAAAGTGTTGGGGGTTTGGGGATGACACTATGGAGTCCAGTAATGAGTTCCACGCTTCGACAACTCGGTTACTGAAGTCATATTTTTTACAGTCAAGTTTGGAGCAGTTAATATTAAGTTTAAATCTGTTGTGTGCTCTTGCGTTGTTGTGGTTGTGCTAGCACTGTGCTTGGCGTCTCCTGTCCTACCAGCTTTCAATGATTTGGTGGGAACCACAATCTTGCTCCTAGGTCCCGTTATCAGAAATCAGAATTGCAACAACTGGCTTTCCTCCACAATTCCAAAAACCTTACTTTTGAAAGGTTGCTTCAGCTCCTGTCTCCCAGTGCAGGCTTCGCAATCAGAGGGATTTGCCCCCTCTACTTTTCCCATTACAAAGTTTCCTGGCCAGAGAACCACAGGGATCACTCTCCTGGTTGGCCTTTGAGGATTCCTTGATCAGGGTTGGAGAGCATGGATCTCTCCATTACATGCTCTCTCTCCCCTCCTCCCAGGCTCCCCTCCTACCCCTTCTCCACCACACGTGAAGAAAGGTGAAACAGCTGGTGGTGGGAGAGAGCTAGGGGAGGCACAGGGTGGTGGTTCTTCCATGGCGCAGCAGGCTCCACTCAATCTGCTGGGACCTACCTTGCCTTATGCCTCTCACGCATAAGGTAGCCAAATGAGTTCCCAGCTCTCGCTTTAGGAATCAGGCTCCAACCAAGGCAGCAAAGTTGCAGGGGCCTTGCTGGAAAGCCCAGCAATGTTTTTATGAGATGGCATAATCCAGGAGGACTAAAGTGCTACGACTCTATCAGACCTTATTATTTATTTATTTTTATTCATTTGTCCAATACACAAATACATAGGAAGAAAAATAGACATGTAGTAATATATATAAGGGTAAAGTGAACTTAGAGGAGAGGATATATGAAAGAAAGAAAATATATATGATAAGTGAGAGAAAGGAAAGACAATTGGCCAGGGGACGAAAGGCGCACCAGTGCACTTATGTACTCCCCTTACTGGTCTCTTAGGAACCTGGAGAGGTCAATCATGGAGAGTCTAAGGGAGAAATATTGGGGGTTAGGGGTTGACACAATTGAGTCCGGCATTGAGTTCCACGCTTCGATAACTCAATTGTTGAAATCATATTTTTTACAGTCAAGTTTGGAGCGGTTTGTATTAAATTTGAATCTGTTGCGTGCTCTTGTATTGTTGCGGTTGAAGCTAAAGTAGTCATTGACTGGTAGGACATTGCAGCATATGATCTTGTGGGCAATACTCAAATCGTGTTTTAGGCGCCATAGTTCTAGGCTTTCTAGGCCCAGGATTGTTAGTCTATTTTCGAGTAGAGGAGTATTTCTGGTGAACTATCTTTGGACATTTTCAAGGGTGTTGATGTCTGAGATGTGGTATGCGTTCCAGACAGATGAGCAGTAGTCTAGGATGGATCTGGCAAAAGTTTTGTAGTCTTGTGAGTAGTGTGAGATTGCCTGCATAGGATCAGGTTAACAACTCTAGAAGCTTTTTTGGCGATATTGTTGCAGTGGGCTTTAGCACTTAGGTCATTCGATATTAGTATTCCAAGGTCTTTTACTGAGTGTGGGTTGGCAGTGAGAGATTGTTTATTCAGTTTGTATGTGCAGTTTGGATTCTTTTTGCCGATGTGGAGGGTAGAGCATTTGTTGGTTGATATTTGAAGTTGCCAGGTGTTGGACCAGTCTGCTGCAAGAAAGCCACGATTTCAATACTTACGGCTATGGGGGGGTGGGTGATGGGGCATCTCCGGAATAGAGCCTTCAGTGCCAAATCTCTCTTCTCCCCCCCCCCAAGCCACTCACTCCATAGGATGTTAAGGTTTGTTTTAAATGGATAAAAAGGTCTGGCTGGCTCATTATCAAAATCTGAGTGGAAGTGAGGACACTGCTGATCCTGATGCTGGTAGGCAGAGGCAGAATAGTTTTTTCTTGTTTTACTACCCTTATACTACAAAAAATACGATATGTTGCAGCAACTCTATGATCATGTGATTTACATTGGATTGCTTGACAGCTGATTCACATTTATGATGGTTGCAGAGTCCTAGGATTATGTGATCTCCTTTTGCAACCTTTTGAAGAGCAAGATCAATGGAGAAGCAAGATTCATTTAACTGTGTTACTAAATTAACAACCACAGGGATTCACTTAACAAACATGACAAGAAAAGTGGTAAAATGGGACAAAAATCATTTTTAAAATGTCTCACTTAACAACGTAACTTCTGGGTTCAATTATGGTCACAGGTTGAAGACTATCTATACCTTTTACTAAATACACATCACAATTCCATCCAAAACACAAATTATTGATTAGATGATATATTATTGGTACATGCTTCTGGGTGTAGTACTTATCAGCTGACATGACATGTTTTTGTCATAAATGCAAATGTTGTAACGCCTCCAGAAAGTGGTGATAAATTACATAAATTGAAGCTCAGTGAAATAAAAGATCCAGATAGAAGCATCTGCTAAAGATTTAAAAAAAGTCAGGATGGTGGTCACAATTGTGCAATTAATTTTATGTACATTCTAAGGTTTTGATCATATGGTTGTGTCATCATTTTTTTCCTATTTTCCTGCAGATATTCCTGCAGGAATATCTGTTCAGGAATGTGTTAACCCATTCTTTTAATTGATAATGTATGAAACTATTCCAAAAGTTTTGAATTTAAAGAAAGTAGCATCATTTCACATAATAGTGCATATCCTGTTGGACACTTTAAAGCAAGCTTAAAATGACACCTGTATATTTACTGTTCTCAAGCTGCATACCCTGTTTCCCCAAAAATAAGTCACACCCGAAAGTAAGACATAGGAGATATTTCATAGAATTGTCTAATATAAGGCATTTCCAGAAATTAAGACGTAGGAAACATTTCGTTTCGCAGCATTCCCGAACAGAACATATATAACACTGCTGTCCATAAATTGCAACCCAAAACGCTGCATCAATGAGATTTAAAACACATCCAACACGCATCCAACATGCAGCTGCGTGTTTGTATGCATTTTTGCTGCTGCAGGATATAGGATACAATTCACTGGGGGGAAAAAGACATCCCCTGAAAATAAGATGTAGCACAACATTGGGAGCAAAAATTAATATAAGACACTGTCTTATTTTCAGGGAAACAGGGTATATTATTGGTACATGCCAGAAAGCAGATATTTAAGAAATTGTATACAACAGAGCTTTGTAAATTTTGTTGTTATCTGCACTAACTTTCCCCAAACAAGTGAAGTACAAAAAGAATGTAAAAATTTTTGAAAGAAGAAAAAGTTTTGAAAAACTAGCATGAAAAATATGGAACCAGGGCACACTAAGCATTCCAATAATTTTGTGTTATTTGCATGTTGTGTCTGGAATATATATCAAATTGGTGAGATAATTGATATGATTATGCTTTTTTTTTTTTTTGGTGGATTAGATCCGAGATGGTGACACTGAGAAGGCCCCTCTAATCAACAAGTTCTGTGGAAGTATGCTCCCTCATGCAATCACTTCCAATCAAAGTAGCCTCTGGATCAAGTTCAAATCTGATACTTCAGTTAATACTTCTAACTTCAGGGCCAATTATGCAGTTGGTAAGTGAAATAGCCACCTTAAGATAAGGTAGCAACTGTCAGAAAGTTCTAGGGTGTCCACTAACTTCAAGGTCAAGCTATGTTGTAAGTTGTGTAGACTATTTTAAATGGACCAAAAATGGGAACCTTAATGAACTTTAAAAAGGTGATATAATTTTCTTTCAATCTCACCTATTGCTGTCCTGATGCGGTTAAGCCTTATAACATGTTGTTTTACTGTACAGGATAGCAGATATTTTAGAAGACAGTAATCTTGCCACATGAGTGCAGTCCTTTTTTTCATGAATCCCACTTTCCTCACATAGGAGATAGCAGGGATAAGGAAAGGCTGCAATAGTGGCCTTCAAAAAATTCAGCAGAAAACCTGTAGATAAATTGTTCCAAATTCCCCTTTATATTTACAGCTGCTCCAACTTGGATATTGTTTAAAAAGCAAGTACTTTTTTAAAAAAATCACCCAATTAGTCATTTCATAGACTAATCTAGCTCTACTTAATAATGCAGTTGTTCTCTTATAGTTAAATGTGGGATAGAGGATAAGAGTTTATGCACAGTATCTGGTCTTTGTACTTGGAAGTAGTGGAAAGAATATGATTTAGAACAGATTAAATTTATCATGAGGTGAATGAATTCATGCATAAGTGATTTTTTAAAAAAACATGTATTACAGTCATAGACAAAAACAAATAAATACACTCCATAAATTTGCAATTAAAAGTTGTAAGATGAAATGGTAAATTGTTGTGGTTGGCTCTGGCCCAGCTCCTGCCCCAGGGAATGGGGAGGTGGATGCAGGGGAAACTTCAACATGTCACAGGCCTGTGTTATTGCCGACAGAATCAGTTCAGAATTTAGTTTCCTCGGACAAAGAAGAAGGTGGGAGTGACTTGGCAGAGGAGGGCTTGGCACACAGCCAAGGCAGTCAATCTTCCTTATCTTCTATAGCTTCAGATGATGACATTTTGGACCCACGCAAGCTCAGAATTATGCGTAGAAGAGACCAAATAAGAACATATTACAGGAAATAAGGGAGGCCACCTGTGTTTGGGTGGGGCTCCAGTAATTAAGGCTGCTGCTATAAATAGCAGCATGTGGGTTTGGCCATTGTGGAAGAATATCTGTTGCAGTTTCGTCAGGAATCTTGTGTGCTGGACTTTGTTGCTTTTTCACGCCTTTGAAACCAAAGCAGAGCAACATGTGTGTGTGTGTGTGTGTGTGTGTGTGTGTGTGTCTCACTTCGTTGGAAGAAGAAGGGGTGTGAAGTTTCTCCACAGCTGCTGGCTAAGTACTTAATGACTGCTTAAAGGAAATTGTACAGACTACCCGGTTGTTTTGGGAAGAGTGCTCTTTGCAATACAAAAAGAGTGCTTAGTTTATTTTGACTTTTGTGATAAAGAACATTGTTTTGAATTTTCAAACGTGTGTGTGTGTGTGTCTGAAATTTGTACCCTTGAATTTTCAGGAGGCTCCTATCAGAGAGCCCGGCAGAACAGTAAATAACAGATTGAAATATTGTAGGCAGAGAAGAATAATTCTGGAGCTTGTAGTTAGTCATTGCTTAACTCAAATAACAGGTCTAAATTTCAGAGATCTCCATCTTATTATCTAATCCTCCTCAATGTAAATATCAAAATGTTATATTGTCTGTAACAACCTCTCTAATAGCAAGATAACTCTTATCTTAATTAATTCACTGCTTGGAATCCCCCCTGCAAGCTGTGAATTTTGCTTTAAATTTTCATCAAATAAAAATAACTTTTTAAAGTCTGAATTGTAACATGAAATAATACTAAAGAGCAATCTATAAATGTACTACTGTGTGCAGAATAAACAATCATATCCATGTCAGTCAACAGTTTTCAAATAGTTTGTCAATATTCATTACTGAACTAATTGTCCATTTCTCTTGGCAGCTTGTGGGGGATCCTTGTTTGGTGAAGGGGTCATCAGATCTCCCTACTTTACCAGATCATTGCCAAAAGGCTATGTCTGTGAATGGATCATATCAGAACCTGAAGATAACATTGTGATTCTTAAATTCACTAATTTTCATATCTATAATGACACTACTTGCAATTCAGATTATGTGGAGGTAATTTTTTTAAAGGAAATTATTCTGATAACCAAACATTGCAAAGGCCATAGATATTTTACTCACATTTAATTTATAAACTATTAGAATACAAAATCTCTAAAGGTTTTCAATGAAATGTAATATTTATCATGACAGAATGGAAAAAACATAAACTCTTTTTAAATGAAATTTAAAGTAATCAATTTTGGGTTTTGTCACTTTGATCCTTGACTCCAAAAACAAATTTAATATTTGGTTTGAATGTGTTTTTTTTAAAATAAAAGTTAGATTGATCCCATAATTCTAACATATTTGCTTGCATTGAAATTGGTGGGATTCATAGTTTGAGGAGGCAATGCAGGTTTATACATTATTGTAAACTGTATTCAGCAGACATAAGCAATTACAATAATTGTTTTGGGTGATAATTTACTTTAGACAATGATGTCTTAGGTAATGAGGTAGTATTACTTAAATACTTCATAATAATAAAGCAAGAGGTTTGGGAATTTGCACTTCTCAAAATAAATAAAACATTTATGTTGTTTTTACAAAGTAGAGACAAAGGAATAGACAAGTTTCAGATAAAGCAGAGGAACATGGGATAATACAGATAACCTCAGATAGATAATAGAAAGCAGAGATAAAGATCAATAAAACAATAAACCTTTGCTTTATTGATTCAGCAAGGCCTTTTCCTGCCTGATGCCAGAAAGTGGAATAGAAACATAGAAACATAGAAGACTGACGGCAGAAAAAGACCTCATGGTCCATCTAATCTGCCCTTATACTATTTCCTGTATTTTATCTTACAATGGATATATGTTTATCCCAATTAATATATTAATTAACATTAATATATTAATGTTAATAACATTCTAAGTGTGCTAGAATATATGATTATTCTACTGATGAATCTTTAAAGTGAAGCAGAATTGAAAGAAATAGAATGCTTCAGAATAGAAATTAGGGTTAAGGGGAAGAGAAGATGTGGGAGATGTGAGGCTGAGCTTTAGGGAGGGGTCAAATGTGTCATAAGTCACGAGTCCCTGTGAGACATCTTATCTTACTAATTTTCCTTGACCATTAGTTGGTCAGATTATTTTAGAGAGCTTAAACTTGTAATAAATCTTTATACTCATTTGAACTGCCAGAATTTCCTGATTTCCCCGGCACTTGACAAAAGTGAGAACAGGACTGAAACATTCACATTCGGAGACATGCAGATTGACAATACTTTGTTAATGATTGCTTATTTGTACCCTATGATAATCATTAAGTGTTGAACTCATGATTCTTGACAAATGTATCTTTTCTTTTATGTGCACTGAAAGCATATTCACCAAATACAAGATCCTTGTGTGTCCAATAAACAATTCTATTCTATTATATTATATTAAACAGAAGTATGGGAAATTAAAAGCATTCTGAAAGTGGAAAATAAAAAACAAAGAACAGGTTTAGTATTAAAGATTCCGAAGACAATGATAATATCTATCAACATAATTAATGAACTTAACACTTGAGAAAGAAATTGTAAATATCGTATCTGTTGAATTAGGCTCAAAAACAATTGGTATGCTAAAGAAAGTAAGGTAAGATTCATTTTAGAGTCATTTAGTCAATGACAAACATAGACAAATCATGAAAAATAAGGATATTTCCATGATACAAAGTTCAGAAAAGTTAAAGTAGTACATTGTTCAAGTGAAAGGAATAAAATATTTACCTATACATTTTGTATCTGAGCACAGTTGTTAAAAATATTAAGGACTGCAAGAAGATGTATCATTTGATCTTGGTTTCATTAGATTGACTTTTCAAAAAAATGATTGGCAAGCAGAATCTCATTTATTTTTGGCATATGATGTCTAATTTTCCTTCCCTATCCAAAGTATTTATGGGAAATGATTCTCTGTAATATATGGGCAATATTTATCAACTGAAGCTGATAAAAGAAGGAAAGACAAAATCGAGGGATGAAATTAAAGAGAAAATAATCATAAACTACAGATTACTACTGCACTGAATTGATATAATTAGCATTGTGCACACTGACGTCACTAAAGTTAAGCCTTCCTCAATGGCACTAATTGATATTAGGGTGTTTGTATTGGAAGAAAATAATTTATGATAGTTGTGAATATCTGTAGCTCAGATGTAGGATAAGAGTGGAGGTTTGTCTTTCAAGCTTGTGAATTGATTTCTGAATGTTTCATTACCAGGGTAGATAATATCTTCAGTGGAATTGAAGAGATGAAAGAATTACCTAGCTTGATAATTAAATGTTCAGAAACCAACCCACAAGCTTGGAGAATGAACCTCCATTCTCCAGAAAATGATTTCACAAATAGTTTCACTAAGTCAATATTATCAAAATGCAAATACGGTCACTCATCTATTCTGTATGAGAAAACATTCTCATATTGAAAGTCTTAAAAATGTCTTTAAAATACGATGGGGAAATTGGACAAAAGTAATCAAAACAGAATAGGAGACAATTTTCCTTCCCTATCCAAAGTATTTACAGGAAAGGACTCCTTGTAATATATGTGTTTAGTTCTGTGATATTTTCATAGGATTGGATTTTTTTCTTTTGCAGATTAGAAATGGCGGCAATGCAACCTCTCCTTCTTTGGGAAAATACTGTGGAAAGATTATGCCACCTGTGGTTCATTCAAGACATAACTCTCTTTATATAAAATTCAGTGCTTCATCTGCCACAAATCTTGGCTTCATGGCTGAATATAAACCTTTTAATATAGGTAAATTCTGGCTACTCACCTTTTCCGTTGAATTTGTTCCTCAATTAATGGGCAAAATGTAATAAAAAATTAAATATACCTGTATTTAATGGATGAGAGAATCTGAGACACTGCAAATTTCACACTCCTCACCTTTGACCCTGCCATTAGTGTCTTTTAATTCATCAACCACATGGAGCAACACTATAAGACTATAATATGGATTAATTACATTTCTTATGTAATCCTATGTATATCTAGTTACCACTAACTCCCACTGAGTTTAGAGAGAGATAAGGCTGTATAATTGAAGATTACGAAAGATAAAATTACTGTAGTCAACAGATCTCTGAAATGCTTTTATAGATCCATTATTACAATTAATATAATAATAATAATAATAATAATAATAATAATAATAATAATAATAATAATAATAATAATGGGAATTTTACTTTCACATGCTATAGCATGTGGAGGTTGTAAAGTTTTCTTTAGAACTATGTAAAACAATTTCTGAACAATTTTGAGCATAAAATTGGAGTTTTGCAAAATTTGATATTCAAAAACAAACTTATTTCCAAACATAATGTGTTTGAAACAAAATCATGCAAGCCTCATTATCTTGAGTCATATTATGAAAATTTCTTACTTAAATTTTTCTTTCCTAGTTTAGTTAGAAGGTGGATAAGACTAGAATGGAAATAAGTAATTTGTAATCTGGTTGATCTATTATACAGTCATCTGGTTCATTAACCACTGTTTGTCAAATAAGTTAATATACCCCTAGTCATAAACTATACTTCACAAATCAAGTGACTGGGTTCATATAGTTTATTTTATTTATTTGTAAAAAAGGGATAGGATAGTAGTTTGTATAAACATAAATAAACATAATGTAAGTAAAAAGCAACAATAAAGAGAACAATAGAGCAGTAGGACAGGGACTGTAGGCACAGTGGTGCGCTTATGCACGCCCCTTACGTACGTCTTAGAAACGGGGAGTGGTCGACAGTAGGCAGTCTAAGTTTTGGGGGAAGAAACCAAAGATACATCCCAATGTATTTTAAAAATAAAATGTATGATCTTAGTTTAATCTCTTTTTGAGAGGATACAATTTATTATGAGCCTGCTCTTTTGTTCTTTCTATTGAATAGAATGTTGGAAAGGAATTATTTAAATGGGATGGACACTGCCCATCAGCAAGTATTCTTTTTTAAAGTGGACAAATTGGGACTTAGATTTCTTTGGGGAGAAACTGCCCCCCTCCCCCCAAATATAAGAAGTTTCGAAATGGGATTTATTCATATGGGAGCAATGAAGAAAAAACAATTGAGAGGAAAATAACCTGCCATCAATTCACCCTTGTGGGAAAGAGTTGTGCAATAATTGGAAAAGTGTCAGTTCCTCCATACTTACTCTCTTAATTTTGCATTCTGGTCACATGACCCAGAAGACAAGGATTTTAAAGAGATTGGGGGAGGGGAATTCAGGAAGCTATGTATGCAACCTTTCCCTTATTTTATAAAATGTATCTATATGAGGTTTTGGAGGAAAAAAACATATAGTTTTATCCTATTCCCTCCATATTTTTTATATTTCTTTCCTTTTTCATTGATAGATAATGTAGAGTTTTTGTGCATTTACCAGTAATTAAACCAAACACGATGGCACCCAATTAACTAAATAATTTGCAACTGTAGCAGAAAAAAAGTTATTGGTAGTGCATAACTCTGGGCAAAGCAGTTTTGGCTGAAGGCTTTTGCTTCGTAACTTTCAGAGGTGTGTTCTACATTTCCTTTCTCTGGGCACACTCAAGATTAAATGGATCTTTCAGGAAATAACAGATTCCTCTGAACTGATAGTTCTGGAATAATATTTACTGAAAATCTGGCAGATATGAATGAGTTAGGAAATGAAAGCATACCAAAGCAGATGAGTAACTAAAACAAGAACAGAACAAAAACCCATCTAGAAATCAATTATTACCAAAGCTGCTATGCCAACAAAATCAGATGTCAACTTTTATTAAAATAAATATGTCTTTAGCACTTCAACTTGGAAAAAGCTACCATCCTTATTTTATAATAATATTTGGTCTGAACCTGTGTGCTTTAAGGTCTATGTAACTTGGGTTTCATTTAAGGCCCTTGCAACAGAAGAATGCTGCTTCCAATATAATAAATTAGAAGTATAGAACTGTTGGCTTTAAAAATATTGTTGAAGTACCTCTCTTTTCACTAGTTAGGGCTGGTGAATATATTATCTAGTATTTCTAGAAGGCCAATAGTTTGTTACTCACATTATTAAGAAACAGTTATTTTTATTGGAATGGTTTAACCGTCATTCTCATCTATTCATCCTTTTTGTTGTCATTTATTAGCCGCCCGAGTCTACGGAGAGGGGCGGCATACAAATCTAATAAATAATAATAATAATAATAATAATAATAATAATAATAATAATAATAATAATAATAAATAATAATATTTATATAAGTATCCTGCTTTTTCTGTCTATATCCTACTTTTATATCCTGCTTTTTCTGTCCGTATCCTAGCTGGAAAAATGCTATCTTCTTTTTCCCTTTTTCTCCTGCCTCTGCAGCTGCTTCTGACTAGAGATTAATTTTGTTGTAAATAAAGTTGAACTCATAGATAATAGTGGCTTACTGCTACTGCCAACTGCCAGTCAGGTTGTACAAATGACTCTTATACCTATGCTGGTTTAATCTTATTGCTTCTTTTTCTTATACTTTTTATTATTAACAGGCTATTGGCATGGTACTTAGTGATTCTGAAGTCTATTTACGTAATTGCCATACTTTGCATGAAATGCTTTGCTTTCTTTAGTCATCATAAATCCAGTTAGATATTATTAGATTAGTTATAACAGAGCAGAATGTAATCTGGATGTTTGGTCTTTTAACCTTAACTGCTAACTTTAATTTGGAGATTTTGTTTAAAGTGATACCGCTTCTTAGATTTCTACTTATATTATTAGTAAATATTTATGATGGACTAAAAAGAATCAAGAGTTGCTAATCTCTGTAGATAAGATAGATGATAGATAGATACAGTGATGGGCTACCAAAATGTTTACTACCACACTGTGGGCGTGGCTTATGCATTGGGTGCTCTAGGGTGGAGCTCCATTGTAGCTACCCCACTGGGTTTCCCCGTCGCGGCAGTAGCCCACCCTTGATTATCTACTATATAAAGTGTATGTACACACACACATGCACACAGCTCTTCTAAAATTATACACATTCAAACTCACTTACTGCGATAGAAAACATACCCAGAAGGGAAAAAAAGAATTTTGCTACCAGTACTGCATACCTGACCATACCCGTAGGAGCACATCACTGGAGGATGGATGGATGGACGGACGGACGGGACGGAGCTGGACAGACACAGAGCAGACAGACAATTGTAGGTAGGTAGGTAGGTAGTAGATAGATCGATAGATAGATAGATAGATAGATAGATAGATAGATAGATTAGAAATAACAACCCTGTTGCAAGGCAGAGTCTGCAGGTTCAATCCAGTAAGGGTCTGTAGCTGATGGAGCGATGACTAATACTCACACTAGATTTTACTATCTTCCTTCTTTTCACTTATCAGCAAAAAATATTCTATACATACATGCATGCATGCATACATATAATAAAAATATACTTAAGAACACCTCTAGTTAAGAAATTTTCTAGATAAGAACCAGGTGTTCAAGATTTTTTTGCCTCTTCTTAAGACCATTTTCTACTTAAGAATCCGAGTCTGGAAAAATTTCCCAGGAAATTTGAGAGCGGCACAAAGGCCCGGCCAGTTTCCTGCCATTCCCCCTTTAATCCTGGCCATCTCGGGCTTTTCTGGGCTGCCAGAGGAGCCTTTCCATGGCGCTTAAGGAGGCTTTGGCAGTCTAGAGCGAACAAAGCATTTCCTTTCTCTCGGGTGCTTGGACAGGGAATAAATCTCTGCCAGTGCCAGAGAAAGAAACGCTCCCTTTGCTCTGGGCAGCCGAGATCACCACAGCAAAGGATAGGTGCCCAGCTACAAAGTGAGGAGCGAGCGAGCAAGAGGAGAGGGGAGCCCTTCAGCATGGGAAGGAAGATGCAGCAGGTAGCAGCAGCAACAGCCAGTGTATGGGAGGCAGTCTCGCGCCTGGTGTATTGGTGCTCTTCCTCGCTGCTCAGAGTCCCTCTTTTTTTTTAAGCCTTAAAGTTTTGGATTTTTTTTTATTCACCTCACCTTCTTCCTTCGGTAGCAACTCTCCTCCTCCTCTTCTTCCTCTTCTCCTCCCACCCAAATCCAAGCTTTTATTTCTTTCCTAATGAGTTAGCACACATTATTTGCTTTTACATTGATTCCTATGGGAAAAATTGCTCTTCTGAATATCAGAAACATAGGATTGTAAGAAATCCTGAAGTCTTTTAGTCCATCCCCTACCTAGATGGCAAATCAGCAGCGTTATAGACAAATGGTTACCTACTTTGTTTATAAAAACTATCAGTAATGCAAGTAGCTATGGCTGCAGAAACAGGCTGTCTACTTCTTCATATCTGTCATATGAAATTTCTCCTTGTTTCTCTGTTGATCTGTCTTTATATAGCTTTTACCCACTGGTTTTTGTCCTACTGAAGTGCTCAGGCACTACAGAGATTGTCCTCACTGAATGACTACTGTGTTCAGCAATCATTTGAACAATAGCATGATTGGTACTTTAGTCCTTAAATTCTGGCTTTTGCAGCACCCCCTAGTCATCTGATTGTGAGCTGTAAGCTCAGCACCTGACTCACAATTAGGACATTGTAGAAGTGGTGGGTTGCTACTGGTAGTGGTGGCAGTGGGAGGCTTCGCCCACCCATCCTGGACACCAATTTTAATTAAGTTTGATAAACCAAGTGCTTAGCTTTAAATATTTATGAAATTATACATTCTTATTTTGTCATTTTCTGGTGTGCCTTATGATAATCTGCTGGCAATGATCCAGTTGAATCAAACAATTAGCTTAGTATAGCTAAGTCATAAGTTCTTGTATTTTATGCGATCTTTTAAATAGAAAGCACAGTTCCGACTACCAAGACTGAAAAATTATCATTTGGAATAATCGTTCCAAGTTAGTGTATCTAACATGTCTTTTGCAACTAATTAGGAATCTATTTATCATAATATTTTTTCTTCTTCTTTACTTCATCTTTGGGGAGATTTGGGATATGTGAGCCGCCCCAAGTCTATGGAGAGGAGCGCATACAAATCTAATAAATAATAATAATAATACACAACAACAACAACAACCAAAATACTAATAATCATAACAACAACAACAACACAACATAATAATAATAATATGCTTACATTTCAGATATCTACAAGTCTTATAATGGGGGGGGGGGGAGAGGACATTTGTAATTTAGAGCAGTTATCCCCAGTCTGGGAATAATGTCCATTTAAGATTGTACCTAGATCCTAAACAGCTGCAATCAGCTGTTTTGTCCAATGAAAGAAACATAAATTCAGAGTAGAAGATTTTAAGGTTTTCTTGAATGAATGTACATATTTGAAAGTGAATGCCATAGTCTCTACAAAATCTTCTCTGTGTTGCCTTGTGTCAACAATGGCCAGATTCCAAGTGCCAAAAGTACATG